>NC_068279.1:17598691-17911191 GCF_025860055.1 Xyrauchen texanus
TTTCTCTGTGATTTTTCTTCTACAGTGTTACAGAGAAAAGAGTCCTGGTGTTACTTTAAAACCAACATATGTGAGAGTCTGAAAATGGATACGTACAAAAAAGATGAAGTTCACCACACACATGGTGTACTTTAGGCCCTTGAGGCAGGACATCTTCCACAGTGTCGCTCAGTTCTGCAGGGTTATCAAAAACATGAGGTTAAAATGTTATCTCATTCTAGAACCTTGTGTTTTCCCACAAAGGGAATCTATGACACAAAGATTACTGACTCAGTGAAGCAAAAATCCCCCCCCAACAAAAACTCATTTCCTGTGTCAAAACTGAAGGTGGAGCTGATAAAATGGAAGACAATCTGACACATGACACTAAATGGAGCCTCATGTAGAGGTTTAATGGTTGTGATGCATTTCCTGTGTAACTTCCTGCACAGCAACAGTCAATAGTTTTATTTGTGAGTTTTCAGTACAAACAGATATATACAAACTTAAAGGAATAGTTCACTCAAAAATGAAAATTCCTAGAATGCTTATTTATGCACCCTTATGCCATCCCAGATGTGTATTACTTTCTTTTATCTGCTGAATGCAAACGAGAATTTTTAGAAGAATATTTCAGCTCTGTAGGTCCATACAATGCAAGTGAATGGGTGCCAAAATTGTGAAGCTCCAAAATAATTTTTGGGTAAACTATCCCTTTAAGGGGGAAAAAGGTTCTTGGGTTGTTTTATTTATTTATTTTACAAACTATTTTCAAGTAACAAAGATGTTATGAGTTCCACACATTACTCTAGTGAGGAAGAGCTGTTGTCTCAGTTCCTCTTTCTCCAAGCTACTCAAAGCTTTTCATAAATTCAGTAAACATATACAATTTATATATTAACACATATTCAGGATTGGGGGGACAATATGTGATAATTTAATAACCAATCATAGAAAAACAATATACGTTAATCTGAATTTTGTGGGGAATTTTGGGTGTCCATCATAACGTCTTTGATACGGGTGTTTAGGGTACAACAGGGCTAAAGACTCCGTGAGGTAAAAGGCTCCATTAATTTCATTTTCTCCCAAAACACTAAATAGCTACAAAAACTACCCCAGTACATTCCTAAACACCTGTTTGTCACTATACACTGCAATATTTTCCTGTTCCATGAGATCTTTGCATGTGGTTGATTTTGAGGCAATTTGAGATACAAAATTTGTATCTTTTATAAAATGTTGCACATTTATGTTGCTAATGAAAATGTCTGAAATTAACAAATTTCTTTTGAGATAATAATTATTTATCATTTAATACTTATTTATAATTTTCAGTTTTGTTTAAGATGTAATTTAAATGTAATTTTAAGATGTAATCTTTAAATGTAATTTTTTTCAATAACGGTTCAATAAGTAAAAGGATGGCATTTGGGGGGAAAATCCCCCATTGCAGGGGCTAAAGGCCCCTATTAAAAGATTGTTTTTTAATTTTTTTTATTTCAAAAATTGGGGCAAATAGATTTATTTAAAAAAAAAATTCAAAGGGACTCATGTGGACTCATCCAATAATAATAGAGATTAGTTTGTTTATAGAATACTTTATATGTAATAAAATGCCAAATATGTTTGAAATAAACAGGAAATGGTTGAAGTAGTTATTTTGAGTAAGCATCATCTTAATTTGTTACTCAAGAAAGCATCTTGGTGTGTCAAAATGATTTGCATTAGTTGACAAATTTTGCACTATAACTATTGCCCCGGTATCTACTCGATATTACCAGATTTTTTTTAAACTGTATTTTAATCAAAACAACCTTCCATTATTATTTCTGTTCACATAAATGATGTTGCTCCATCTACATATATATTGAGTATTTGTACTATTAAAACATTTTGTGTTACACCACTGGATCGTTTAAAATAAACAAGTGAAGGGAAAATGGTGACAGTGACAATTTTAAGATTTCACCATGGCTTAGCACCTAAAATATACACTCCCTTATACTTTCATATAAAGTTTTATCTAAAATGTATCATAGGCTTGTTCTGTGCCATCTACCCATATGCATCCAAAGTAATTTACTGGAACATGCATTTAAAAATGTTTATGAATTCATGTATTTGAAAAGACATACATGTAAACTATATGTCTCTTGCCATAAAAACACAGTATATACTCAAAATAATCATACAGTCTATGAATGAAAATAAAAGGCATGAACTCAGGCATGTCATATTCTTACCTTATCAATAAATTAACTATGTAAAGGTCCTCCAATGAAGAATTATCCTAAATTAAGACAGTTGGACTTATTAACCTTTTTAACTTTGTTGATCTTAAAATTCTGTGTCACCGCCTCTGGGAGTGTTACTTCCTCTGTGCATGACGCTGTCTAACAGACATTGCTTGAGTTTGTAAGTGGTGTGAAAAACTATGATTCACAGAGAGTACATACCACATGCTTTAAATGTGCATGCCCAAAATACATTTGTTCAAATTGTTTCCATTTAGATTTTTACATGTAAATGTGCATGTGTGTTTAGTTTGTTCCAAGTATATCTTAAAACCTGTGAATTATTTCGTTTTTAAAAATGTTTTACTGATGACTTGAAGAGTCATCTTAATACCAAACAATACAAAATGATTTAGGATTTTCCAGGGGAAAATACATGAGGGATTTTTACAAATCAAATATGAGATATTGTCTTAGTCATGCATCTCAAAATGTATATCATTCATTTTCATGTACAGACTTTTGGATTTCCTCTTATAGTGATGAAGCCATGAGTCCCAAAAGATGGGGACAGAGATGGGGACAGAGATACAGAGAAACTGGAGAAGGGGAAATGAAACTTTCAGGCTTGAGAAAAGACATAGTGTTTAATGAGTAACAACACTATTCGATTCTATACTGCTCCAAACAAATATTTGTCTTAAAGTTCATCTTAAACCATCCATGCAGGCTCTCAGTTTCTTTTGACAACCTGGACAAATAAGCAAACCTAAACATTCATACATACAGCCATGGCCAAAAGTATTGGCAATAACATCAATTTTGTGTTTCGCAATGTTTGCGGTTTCAGTTGTTGTGGTGTTGATTCACATTGTATCTAGATTATTTTGCAGAGTGATTAGATGCATTTTAAATAATTGCAAAAAGCTTCATTGGCCAATAAAAAAAGGTTTTTATCACAAAAACAAAAAAAAAAATGTCAGTGTTTTTGGCCCTGGCACAAAATTACCAGCTAACATAATTTCACTAATAACATCAGCAGCACCTGGGAAAGTGTGAACGAGTACTAGACATGTGAAATCACTATCATTCTGATAAGATTATGAGAGCAGACTCTTATTGCTTGTTTGCAATGTTTACCTCTAAAGAAAGACGTGCAGCTATCATCGCTTTGCAGCAAAATGGTCTCACATGCAAGGAAATTGCTGCAAAGAATATTGCACCTGAAAGAACCATTTACCGGGTCATCAAGAACTTCAAGGAGAGAGGTTCAACTGCTGTGAAGAAGGCTTCAGGACTTCCCAGAGTGTCCAGCAAGTGCCAGGACCGTCTCCTCCTGAAGAGTCAGCTACGGAATCGTGTCACCACCAGTGCAGAGCTTGCTCAATATTGGCAGCAGGTTGGTGTGAGTACATCTGCACGCACAGTGAGGCGAAGACTTTTGGACAAAGGCCTGGTGTCAAGAAGGGCAGCAAAGAAGCCACTTCTCTCCAAGAAAAACATTTACATTGCAGTGCAGCTTTTTAGATTAGCATTCGAGGGAACTGCGTATCAATTTAAAATCCTTTATTTCAGTCTGTCTCTGGCTCCCTGCACATTCACGAAATGTATTGATGCAGCACTCGCCCAGTTAAAAATTAATGGTGTGTGTATGTGTGTGTTCTGAATTACCTCAGTGATTGGTTATTACCAGCCAATCAGAGGCACTACTGAGTGAACACAGGCTTAATGCTTTGCATTTCAAAATCTGGTCTAATGTCAACTGGGAGAAAAGCACACTTTTCCCCAGCCAGTAAATCTCCTATTTAGGAGTTTGTGCATGCGCACCTCATGAACGAGCGCATACAGACCATTCTTTGGTGTCTGTTTCAGTTCAAACTGAAAAACATTACCACTGAAGTAATTGAATTTTCCTGTGCATTACGATAACTTATCACTGTCTGGATGCTCTAGCCCTTTACCAACAAGGTGTTATGCTGGGTCAAGTTTTCAGAAAGTGCTGACCGCAAATGCATACAACACAGGTGGGGCTCGGTGTGTAATGGACGCCTGACTTTCAACACCTTGAAACAGGTTAGAAAAGGTCATGACATGCCAACCGCCTATAACTACTGGCAGTCTTTCTAGCTTTGAGAGATTTTCATTACAATATTGTGAATCACCACATTCTGATTAGTTCGGACAGCACAACAGTAGTTGCGTATCTATGTTACCATGACATGCAAGAGCAATTAGACGCAGGACTCACTCCATCAGAGCTCAAAGTGTATGTGGCGACTATATCTGTGTATAAAGCACATGAAGCTGGTGCTGTTATAGGCAAGCATGATTTAATCATAAAGTTCCTTAAAGGAGCAAGACCAATAAACCCATCTTGGCTAGCTACATTCCCGACTTGGTACTTAACTTTAGTCCTAAAAGCTTTGGCATGGCCCCCCTTCAAGCCTTTGGACTCTATTGATTTCTCAATGTTACATTTACGCATTTGGCAGACACTTTTATCCAAAGCAACTTACAGTTCAATTATTACAGGGACAATCCCCCCAGAACAACCTGGAGTTAAGTGCCTTGCTCAAGGACACAATGGTGGTGGCCGTGGGGTTAGAACCTGTGACCTTCTGATTAACACCCCTGTGCTTTAGCCACTACGCCACCACCACTCATATGTTCTCCATTAAGACCGCGTTACTGCTGGCTCTGGCCTCAGTAAAACGGGCCGGTGATCTGCATGAACTATCAATTGACAATTCATGTCTGGAGTTTGGCCCTGGTCTTTCAAAATCCACTGTCAAACACAGAAAAGGCTATATGCCTAAGGTCCTAACCATGCCCTTCACAGCACAGGTGGTTCACCTTCAGGCCTTCCTCCCTCCTCCATTTAATTCAGATGAGGATCAATCATTGCATTTGATATGACCTGTGCGGGCGCTACACGCATACGTTGAGTGCATATACCAGTTCAGACTGTCAGATCAGCTCTTTGTGTGGTATGGAGGACGCACAAAAGGAATGTCCATCTCCAAGCAAAGACTTTCTCACTGGATCGTCGATCCAGTTATGAGTCGCAGGATAAGATTTGCCCAATTGGTGTTAAAGCACACTCAACTAGGGGCATGGCCTCCTCATGGGCATGGGCGTATGTTGTGTCCTTACATATGTTTTGCAGCAGGATGATCTTCTCAAAATACATTTGCAAGGTTTTGACGTAACATCTCTCTCTTCACAAGTCCTCTCTGTTTAGAGCGTTTGCTATTTCATTGGCCAAATATATATACTTATGCTCCTCCCTTTAAGGACGAGCACCCCATCATTTTACACAACTGCCTGCATTCAGGCTGTTGTAATTTAACAAAAGTCACAAGCACTTACATTATAAATAAACTCCCTTCATGACTGGGTCCGTGAAGGAGTTCATTCATACTATATTACTATAGTTCATATATTCATTCTTAGTGCTCCCCTCCTGGCCCAACACAAGGGTAACTCACTGCGGCATACTCATGTCGATCGCCATCCCAAGAGACTGCGGCATCATGCTTCCTTTCTGGGAGGTTATATTGCGTCATGAGGCATGATGGGATTCTGTTCCCCATATGCATTAATAAACGCAAGGTCAGTGAGTCGTAAGGGAACATCTCGGTTACGTATG
This sequence comes from Xyrauchen texanus, assembly GCF_025860055.1. Lineage (NCBI taxonomy): Eukaryota > Metazoa > Chordata > Actinopteri > Cypriniformes > Catostomidae > Xyrauchen > Xyrauchen texanus. The sequence continues at coordinate 17,604,557 of NC_068279.1, forward strand.
TAACCTCGGTTCCCTGGGATGAAAGGAACAAGATATTGCAAACACTAGCCGCACTGCAAGACTCAAAAGTTCTTGAGGCATGACCGATGAGCTCCTTGTGAAATCTGTGTAGTGGTTAAAAAAATTTGTTTTAATGACTTCAATCTAAGTGTATGTAAACTTCTGATTTCAATTGTACCTGAAATAAACGAACCCTGGAACATAACCTACTCCGGACCAGTTTATGTTCAGAGAGTATGTTGCTATGGCTACTAACATTCAAGTTACCTCAATTTTTGAAATGGATGTCTGAGGTTATCCACTTACTCTTGAGTAAACATACCCGGGTAAGTCGCTTAACCTGCTTTCTGGAATACCCCCTGGCTGTTCTAAAGGATCCGGGTATCGTTCGTTCATTTGTTTTTGCTTTCATATATAAAAACGAAAAAACGAGAAAACAACTCCTTTTTTCGTTTTTTTTTTGAAAAACGAAAAAACTAAATTATGACTTGATTTTTGGTTTTCCCGTTCTTGCACGGAAATCAGAAAAACGACTTGATATTCCGATTTTCCCCTGTGGGTGGGGCTAAATCTGATTGGCAGGATATGCATTCATTGTTTTTCAAATTAAGAGTTTTCCAAACACTGTATTTGTTAGCCTGTAAAATTAATAGTCTATATGCATGCTATTTGTCACCCAATTATTTGGCTTCACTGACTGAAATAATCTATTGAAATAGCCTAAATGTAAACATGTTCACGCATTGAAGTTGTCATGGTGGTTATCAGACAAAAGGCTGAATGGAGAGAAGGCCCTTCTTATAGTTTATATTGCATTCCATCGCAATATAGGTTACTTTTGCCGTCCCTATACTCCTGCTCACTACAGTTTTGAGGATGCCTTTCAAGACAGTCATTGGCAAACACCTACAGTAGTCAACCAAAATGCCTATTATCGCCGCAGAAAAAATAAACCAGTCGCATTTCAAGTCATTCGCGAAATGACCGCCAGGTGGCGCAAATGGATATTGTGCAAAACAGCAGCAATTGCCGCATTTTGAAATGTAAGTGGGGTTAATGTCAATTAACAGTAAAGATGAAATACTACAACTATGGTAAACAGAATAAAACATTTTTAGCCCAGAAAAATAGAAAAAATAGAGACAAGAACAATATATAGCCTATATATTTCATATTGTAGGCCTATCTTGACGTCGGTTGGCGACATAAGCCTATTCCCCGGGCCGGGGAGCAGCGCGATAACAAAAAAAAATCAAATAAACAAACAAAAATAAATTAGGTGCAATTAAGCTGATATTTTTTACTATTCTGTTGAGGAATGAAACGAATGAAGAGCGCTTCTCGCTCATGTGAGCGAACACACACTGGAGAAACGAACGTTTGGGCATTTCTCAGTGAGTACACTCATGGCCGAGTGGTAGAACTTACGTTACGATCATGACACGGGTTCAAATCCCGAGCAAACACAGCAATTTTTATATTAGCCTATTAATGCATTTAATACCACATTATTAATGCAGAGATTTGTCTAGTTCTAAAACTGTTACAGCATATAGTTTTTTGCTCATATAATAAAATTACCATACTTCCATTTTACACTAAGGAACAAATATTATCCAACAGAATGACTTTGTATAATAATTTCAAAAGCAGTTCTATATTAAAAAAAGCTACTTCACCAATAGACTATATCAAATATATAAAAATAAGTAACAACTGTTACACTTTTGAATCATGAATTAATAATCTCATAGGCCTACAAATATCCACATTTGTCATCTGAAATGTAGGGTAGCTTTCACTAAGATGTTATTGAAATTATATTTCCAATATGCATGGAAACACTTACAGAAATTTTAGCTTGTTACATGCATTTATTTTGATTAAGTAGCCTAAATCGTTGAAACATCAGATAATCAATAAAACATGAACAATTTTTAGGCAAATCTTTTTGTTGTGTTTATTAGACACATCAACGCATTTTTGAAAGGTGTGCCATAGTTCACTGCCTCATCAAAAAGAACAGAAATGTCAGGCCACTGTTCTGTGAAGTGCTGTTCCACACTGGCTCTGTCCTCTACTGATGTGATGGGATTACTGCCAGACATGGACAACCATAGGCGGAAATTGCGGGGGGGTCGGGGGGTTCAGGACCCCCCCATCTGAGGGTTGTCCCCCCCTAAAATATCATTAAAATAAGTGTATTGTAAATAATATAATGATATATTCTTAAAATAATTGTTTAATAAATAAAATGATACAAATGCAAACGGGGCAACAACAAAAAAAACCTTGGTGTCCCCTTCAAAAATTGCTCTTGAGAATTGTTATGTTTATTGTCCCCCCCAACATTTTTATGAAATTTTCGCCCCTGTGGACAACCTGGTCAGAGTTGACCCAACTTCTTGATGATACATATCTGCTGCAACAGAGGCATTTGGCAGAAACACTTCATCAATCTTGGCTCTGCATCCACCCTCAGCCAGGCGATTTGGTACTCCTCTGCCTGAAATTTTGACCATCATTAAGTTTTGTTTTGTAGAAAGCCTTTCTAAAAATTTAATTTCGTTTTGTATCATTTGTATCTTATTTTTAATCAATGTTTTATCAACCAATTGCCTGGATTTAATAAATAAGAAGCAAATATAGCAGACAATATAATCAGGACATGGAGGCGCCGGCAAGATTGCATTGCTCGTGAACTGGAGCTCATCTTATAAATGAACCGAAACTCGGCGTTTAAGCTGCCTCACAGACACCAGAAATATATAGAAAGCTTAAAAATGTCTAATTTTAAACAAAACAATTCAAAACGAAAAGAAACCGACTAGCCTACTCTCTGCTTATGTCTAATCCGAAATGTGCATTTCTCTATGCGCGTTAACTACTGCGGTCAATATTGCAGCCGACACATACACTAACAATTAAAATGTCTCCTTGCTATATTTGAAACATTCATAATCATTACTTTTGCTGGTTCCTTGTGACAGCTTTTGCGTTATTGGCAGCATCACCCTCTGGTTACACGGCGTCACCACCGAATCGCACCGAAAACATCGGGATTTTTTTAGACAATAATCGCACGACCTATTCGATATTCTATAATTAAATCAACAAATCGAATATTCGAAAATCGTGACTCATCCCTACTGCTTTATTAATGTATTCAGTGTAAAACCCGGACACCCCCACACAAATGTGGCTTTTTGTTAATGACTGTCCTACTACAGGATTTAACACAGAGTAACAGCTCACTACCAGTTACAAAAGACACTGTAACAGTCTGTCACATGCAATTCTAGTTGCATTTTTCATCAATTAATTTCTTAAATTATCCATTGACTATGTTCTGGCCAGCCATCTAGTGTCAAAAATATTTTTTGGCCCGATGCCAACCTTACTTGTCGACCCCTGGAATAAAGGAATCAACTCCCTCATTAGAGACTTGCCGCCACCTAATGGCGGTGTTAGTTTCATATAGTTAAAAAGTAGACGTTTCATTTTTTTTCCAATAATTTCATATTTCTACATACAATTTTTTACATTTAAAACATTAATCTCTTAACATAATTTATGCAATTATAATTTGCTGTGTATGTGTAAATCCACATGACACAGGCTAAACAGCCTGGGTCAATCTCAATCCAAAATCTCAATCCAAAAATTGTATTATATTGATACCGACTTCCTTTTATTTGGTCATAGTAACCATACACCAAACACAGTGTCTTTGCATTCTGATTGAATTTGTTGACTAAATTTAAGAATCTGACATAAGAGGACAGATGACAATCCTGCATTATATTGTATTATAATGACGATGTAATATAGCACTAAACTTTGACTATAGCCTGCATGTGGCATATTACTAGGAACCTCAAAGCATATTTATGTGTATGTGCATACAGGCCATAAATAACAAATAGACATTATAAAAAATATATTATTCATAAGAATTTAAGTTAATAAAAACTTCTAAAACAAAGAATAAATGTATTATTTAAATTTGTATAATGACAACTGTCAGTGCGTGAACAGGCTTTTAGGCTTGAATTTAGGCTATTTCAATAGATTTTTTCAGTCAGTGAAGCCAAATAATTGGGTGACAAATAGCATGCATATAGACTATTAATTTTATAGGCTAACAAATACAGTGTTTGGAAAACTCTTAATTTGAAAAACAATGAATGCATATCCTGCCAATCAGATTTAGCCCCACCCACAGGGGAAAATCGGAATATCAAGTCGTTTTTCTGATTTCCGTGCAAGAACGGGAAAACCAAAAATCAAGTCATAATTTAGTTTTTTCGTTTTTCAAAAAAAAAAAAACGAAAAAACGAAAAAAGGAGTTGTTTTCTCGTTTTTATATATGAAAGCAAAAACAAATGAACGAACGATACCCGGACCCGATACAGTACTACTTTTTCATCTCTCAAATAAATGTGTAAAAGTGTACAATTAAACAATATTATTTTATCAGCTTTAATTACAACCCTCATTTCTTACAAATAAGATTATTTTTTTCTTAATATATAAAAATTATATACCAATTTATTTTTAATTCCTACAATGGCTGTTAATGCAATTAAACAATCATGATTGATCTAATGTTTGCAAAATTTAACTGCAGTAATGCCAACATAAAAATACGGGCCGCTAGGGAGTCCGTGGACCCGTTTCAAAACACCTGCAGGTAAAAACAAATGTGGTGATAACTGTTTAACGCTGACATCACATGATCTTCACATCAAACAACGAGCTCCCATTATAATAAACTCCTTCGAAGCAGGATATATTAGTATTATTCAATGTAGTGGAGGTTTACTAATGGGAGTGCTTTAGATCGTTAGTTGGTTTTACTTTTTCAAATATTCTCACCTGCCTACCATCCATAATGAAGAAGCAGGGTGTGCATGTAGTCACATTTAAAAACGTTATTACAAACTCTAAAAATAGTATGAAGCAGAAATTATCATTTTGAAACAATTACCTTCTTTCCTGGCATATTTTCATCAATCATATTGCATCTAGTTTTTGAAAATCTTGGAAGTGAAAGAAAACAAGACAAACTTAATAATCTTTAATTTAGACATTTTGCAGACAACCATGAAGATCTAAAACACTACAGTTTTATAGAGCAGCTTTTCACTCAGTTACAGAACCTTTGGCCTACAAACAAGGTGTGCTGTAAATGCAGCATAATTGTAAAGAGCAGTGACTAGAAGTTATACAAAATATTGGAACATGGTCATATCACACTGTACAAAAACCCCTTGCATATCTTTACAACAATGCCATTATTAATTATTGCAAAACTGGGGAAAAAGTTCACCTTGAAATGTCCAAATGCTACACTGGCAGTGCATCTCTAACTGTTTGTGGAAAGAAGTTATGAACTCTTTAAGCTATATGAATTCAAGACGTCTCATCAACATTTCTATGATATTTCTCAGCACATTATAGTTAGTAGACATAAGGCCATGTAGAGGAAAGGTACACATACAAATGGGTTATCACAGAGTGATATAAGAGAATCATGCAAACAAACCTAGTTCAACAAATATTATGTTCATGCTTAAAAGATTCTAGATAAGCCACTTAGGGCCAAGCAAGCACATTCAGTTCAGTGCAGTTTTGGAAACATTCAACAAAATACAACACATATCAAAGTACATTTATTTATTACAAAAAAATAATTTGGGGAAAAATGTCTTTAACATATGATGATTGCTATTGCTGACGGTTTAGAACAGTACAATTGGCCAGCATTAGTCATATATGAAGCTTAATGAAATACAAATGTAATAAATGGAATCAAATTCACCAGATTAAAACTTAAAATGCTGACAGCTATGAGATGATGGTCAGAGATCGGAGTTATCTGGTACAATTACTTACTGAAGGATATTCACCTATATTCTGAGATTTCAAGGCTGAGGTGATGTTCATATTTTCTGTTGATCGTTTATGTGCAATTTAAGAAAGAACCATGAAAACAAAGAGGCTTTAAGGATTTCCGCAGAGGTATTACAACAGTAGACAACCTGAGTATATAGCAATTTATCTATTCCACCTCTGTAAATGCGGTCACAGATACTTTTCAGTGCTGCCTAAGGGCAAAAGGCCAAGGTCAGTGAAACTGGTGAGGTACAAAAATACAGCAAATGCACAAAGAATATGGAGAGAGACAGCCTCCAACAACAGACACTCTTTCAAATGTACTTCTTAGTTTAAGAGAGATGATGGTGAAATCACAATTGAGGTGGTCAGTTTCCACTTTTGGAGGTCATGTATAGCTTTCAGTCTAGCGTTGGCATTCAGGTCCTTTCTGTTGGTGGCAGGGGTGAGTACCAGAAGTGGAAATGCCAGTAACACTAACGTCAGATTTCTCATCCCGTTTCCTTCATGTCACTCTTTCTTCAGTTTGCTCAGTAGAAGCGCTTGCGGCTTTTTTCTTTATAGCGACTATATACAAAGAGAATAGCCACAACGGACACGACCAGCCCAACAACGGAGAAAATGAAGAGAAATAAGTTTGCAAGAATGCTCCTTCCTTTATCCTCCACTGCAACTGAGTGAAGAAAACATTTGTAAGATATACCGGTAGTCATCTTTGCTAATCAATAAAAGATCACACCGAACATAAGTCTTCTAAGTATACAATCTTGTATAACTGTATTACCATAAGTCTCTCTGTAGTCTACACTAGGCAAAGTGATCTCCTGCTGGTCCTCTTCCTCTTCAGGACTCCGCTCCACTGTAAGCTCATACAACTTAAGGGAGATCAGGACGTGGTTATCTAGAAAATAATAATCATCAAAAAAGAAAATGCAATAAGAGCACAGAAAAGAAACCTAAAGAACATAAATGCTTTATCTCTTTTGAAAAAACAAAGATGGATACTGTGCAAAACAAAACAATTTTATTTTATCAAATTCATTGAGAATTAATTCTGCTGGGTAGGGATGATTTTAATGGTTCTTGTTTAAAACATTTTTAACAGTCATATCCATAATTTAAGAAAATGTGAAGCCCTTGAACAATTTAAGGTGCCAAAAAGATGTTTGAAACATATAGCGATGACATACTATTTGTGAACATTCAGACAGGCCACACTGCTGGGAGAGGTTTTTAAAAGAACATTTAAATATGAGGACACTCAAGACTACATGTAAAAATCAACTAAAAGACATTAAAATATGTTATCAATGACTTCTTGCCTCATTTCATGAGTAGAGTTCACACAAGTTCAGTAAAAGAAGCTGTTTTAACCACTCAATGATGATTTAAGTAATATATTTGCAGTAGATAATGACCAATTTGTAATGTTTCTCTGTTGTATTTACGCTTATGCACTAACATAATATATGCGGCCATAATATGTGAAGATCACACAATTCTAATGTTACTGATGACACTGATACTACTGCAAAGGTGAATGTGACCTTGTTTACATGCACTTATGAAATGGTTTATTCCAGGATTTTTGCAGAAAGCGGCATTCTGAAACATCATGTAAATGAGAATGCTGTTTTCCTTACATCATTTAAAAGGATAGTTCACCCAAAAATTACAATTCTCTTATCATTTACTCACCATGCCATCCTAGATGTGTATGGCTTACTTTATTCTGCAGAACACAAATTATGTTTTTTAGAATAATATTTCAGCTCTGTAAGTCCATACAATGAAAGACTTTAATATTGATCTGTTTCTGTTGTGTGTGGATCGCGGAGGGTAGCATGAGCCTCCACATGCGGAGTCTCCGCGGTGTCATGGACTAGAATAGCCCCATGATAAGATGATGGTCTCAGAAGCAACCAAAAAAGAAAAAACATACATTTTGGTATATCTGGAAATGATGCGAAGCAACGATTAATAAAAAGGGAAGTCTTCCTCAGATGCGGTGTTATTTGCACAAGCATTGCATGGAAATTTTGTTGCTGTGGAGAAAGCTGCTAACTGACTGAGCTGCATGTATACGAGAGTATAGAGTACGTGGCTTAAAGTGGATGTAAATGGGAATGCCACTTTCTCACAATAAGCCGCTTTCTGGTGTCCAAGTAGTCAGTGTTAAAGGGCAAAATGTAGACAGAATGAATAATATCTTACTTTGGACGGATGTGTGAATGGCTTTCGGCTGCATATGGCACATGAGTTAATGGGCACTTAACAGTATTTGACTAGATTTGATTCCTTTTGTACACCAATTAAAAAAACAAAACGCATGACTTGTTCTTGGAAAACGTCTCTATGCGAACCATCATACAGATGTAGTAAATGTAGAAAAACTTTACAGAATACTCATTTGAGATTCATCCTAAAAGCTGCTCTACGGAAATGTCCATTATAATATTGAATTATTGACCCATTTGAAAATAATATATTTCATGATAAAATTTTCATCTATAATCTCTATCTTTAACAGATTTCTTAGTGGTTCAAACCTGATAACTCTCCAGTGGCTGACGAGACTCCAAAGTAGTAACCTTGTGGCATCCTCACCCCAGGCATGTCCAGGCAATCCTTCCATTCTTGCTTCCCTTCTATATCAGTCATCACCTGAAAGACAATCCAGAAATTAATATTGTACTTAAGAACTGATTCCTCTGTCCCAATCATCACTTAAAGGATCAATTCAGCCCTGCCCTTGTCTTTAAGTATCAGCGTGGCAGTATTATGTGTCCGTGTGTAATATTCTCTGGCTGCAGAAACAAACAAAGAATGTAAGAATTACCGTGAGTCTGTTCTTCATGTATCTAATCAAGAGGAAGGTGTCGTGTTCAACATTGCGAACATGGGCAGAGCAGCCTCCAAGATCTGTTGTTCGTCCGTCACGGTCATGATCATATGCAACACTACCATTCCCGATCATTGCAGAGATGAAAGGAAAAGTTCTCTGTACAAGAGAGAGAGATGAAACTATTGAATACTGGACTATTTTTCACTTACATGAGATTTCACAAATTTTACTAATTTGAACACACAATGATATAACTTTATTCACACTAGGGCTGTGCAATATGGACAAAACCTGGGGTTCCTGGGGTTACTTGTTCCTTCCCTGAAACTTCTGACACCCCCTGAACCAATGCTGAAACACGATCAAGGGGGACCAACCCAAGCAAAATTATAGGGGAGCACAAACAGCAAATAGCTACCCACCCTAAAGTCCAAAATGCCCCCTAAAGATCATATCCTGTGTTACCGTAGACTTTGTTAGTTCAAACCAGTCTGGCCATTCTCTGTTGACCTCTCTCATCAACAATTTCACTGGATGTTTTTTGTTTTTGGCACCATTTGGAGTAAATTCTAGAGAGTGTTGTGTGTGAAAATCCCAGTAGATCAGCAGTTACAGAAATACTCTAACCAGCCCATCTGGCACAAACCATCATCTATTTGATTATCTAATCAGACAATCGTGTGACAGAAGTGCAGTGCATAAAATCATGCTGATACGGGTCAGGAGCTTCAGTTAATGTTCACATCAACCATCAGAATGAGGAAAAAAATGTGATCTCAGTGATTTGGACCATGGCATGATTGTTGGTGCCAGATGGGCTGGTTTGAGTGTTTCTGTAACTGCTGATCTCCTGGCATTTTCACACACAACAGTCTCTAGTAGGGATGTGCCACTTATTTTTTTTTCAATCCGAAACTAATAATTTCAAGTCAAATATAATTGATAACAAAACTAAATTTTTTGTTGTTGTGATTTCTTAAGATAAAATGGGCAATTTTTTATATATTTTTTTGCCATAATTAATATTTCTATTTCATTTGTGAGCCTAAACACTTCTGCTTTGTTTACCCCTAAAAATATTGACCATGGTTTCACCACAGTAACTATAGTTTAAACATGGTATTTAGTTCAACCATAGTTACTGTTACAATATTACTGTAATTAAAACTATTGTATTTAATTATTTATTAGCAACAACTACCCACAAACTCATAAGAACTTTCACCTTAAGATATTTTTATATTTTAGTGTGAATTTACTCCAGAAGCTGTTTCTCTAATTGTATTACCTCTACAAGGCACTGATCCCTCTTTTTTGAACGAGCCTTATGACGCACAAGTGCTTGTCTGGTTGCGTTTTCAGCATGTGTGTTAAGATGAGCGGAAGAAGAAATAGTTCCCATCCTGCACAAGTATTTGCTAATATAGCCTAATCCTTTTCATTTCACTTTGCAGCTAACGATTATTGATAAGTTCATGGTAACCAAATAATAATATCCCTAGTTTTAAAAAATATATACATGTTAGAATCAATATTTTTGTGTGAGGATCAATATTTTTGATACAACATCAGTATCGGAAGTATCGATACACCCATCCATAGTTTCTAGAATTTACTCTGAATGGTGCCAAAAACATCTAGCGATGGCAGTTCTGCAGATGGAAATGCCTTGTTGATGAGAGAGGTCAACATAGAATGACCAGACTGGTTCGAACTGACAAAGTCTACGGTAAGTTATTCCTCTCACCACAATTGTACAGAGCATTTAGAATGCTATTCTAAGATGCAATCATGCAAAGACATACCTCATACTGCTTGTTATCATTGGGATACGTATCTACAAAAACACCCAAACCAGTAAAAAAGTTTGTGCTTCCAAACACTGGACCTAGAGGACACCACAAAGAACAAAAAAAATTGGTCAAACCAATATTTTAAAGCTTTGTAAAGATAATTAAAATAATTATGATATCTAACCAATTTGCATTCGTTCTCTTGTCAGCCATATTGCAAGGCCATCCCCGTTCAGGTTCTTCTTGCCTTCACCATGGACCTTAAATTGCACTCGCAGTTCCCAGTCCCTAATGTAACAGGGCTACACATAGAAACACACTGAACAACAAGCCATGATAACGGCCAATTACACATTTTATGCACTGGACCCCTTTGTCTCATAGGCTGCTGCTCTATATTCAGCCAATATCCCATTGGATTTTCATTCAAACTCACAATACGACTCCACACAGCTCCTTGTCTGCTCGGCATGTCTGATGTCAGCCGTATGTGTTCAGGCATGATCATAGTGTTACCCATGAACTCCCAGTGTGAAGAGCTGGATGAACCTAGGCCTGCGTGCATACAGTCATATATAGATAGATAGATATAGAGAGAGATAATTCAGTTTTCATAGTAAAGGCAGGCAAGGGATAGTGAGAATCAAATATACAGAAATATGGCAACATCTAGGCAATAAACTCTCCTCTACATAGACGAATATAGTTAAATCACTGCGGTTGCGAAATAAAACTGCCACTCTTCCATGAAAAGGTGAAACCAACGCCTCAAAAAAGTAAACACCTCATGAATGACCTAATAATGAACCACTGGTTTTACTTAAGTATCTTTCTCCTTTAGTAGTGGATTTGGCTGAAACACAGGTGCCACCTTTGGCAGGAGACCGGTTTAACGTCACTAACAATGGGAATAGACGCTTACCTTGGTATGGCTTACTCAGCGAATACTCCCGCTTGAGAAACTCATAGACATTATCTTCATAGCTGTTTTCTCCATAACTACTTGTAAAACCGAGTATTAAAATGAAGAGTGCAGATACTCTAATTTTGTTCGCCAGACTGTTCGTTAAATTCATTTTTGCCATGTGAATACTCCAGTTCAATTTCTTTACAATGGTCGCCATTTTTCCTCGCTCACTTCAAAATGTCCACCCCTTTCCGCTATTGGTCTATTTTCAATCGTGCGCTGCAATCATTTGTTCACAATATTGCCAATCACTTATTCGACCAATCACATTTTACTACCCAACTTCGTGCGTCGAAATCGGTGTGTATGTGGGCCAATAAAAATGAACATGCCCAGGGAAACAAAATAGATTAACTCTTTAAATGTTTAAACAAACAATTTTTTTTCTCTCCATAAAAATCAATTGTTAATAATAACTCATTGAACACAATCATAAATATAGCATGTTTTTATGAAATACATCTTTATACACTTTTCAAATTAATTTTAATACAATCACTAAATGTTAAATCAAACACTTAAATGTAAAACTATTAAATATACTTTGTGTATGTTACATACATTTATTAAATCTAAATCTAATAATCTAAATCGTAAATATAATGTTAAATAATATGTCAAGTGGTTTTTATTGTCGTTCAACCATATACAGTTAGTACAGTACACAGCGAAACGAGACAACGTTTCTCCAGGACCATGTTGCTACATAAAAACAACATAGGACAAACACAGAACCACATGAGACTACACAGACTAAATAACATTTCTACATAAAGTGTAGAGTTGAATCCTTTATTTTGGTCACAAATAATACACATATTTTTTTTTTTTGCATATATACAGTGAAATTTATTAGTTTTCACAGAGTGCTGGGTCAGCCATAATACAGCACCCCTGGAGCAGATAGGGCCTTGCTCAAGGGCCCAACAGTGGCACTGGGGCTTGAACCCCAGACCTTCGGGTCATTAACCCTGAGCCTCAACCACTGAGCCACCACTGCCTCACTGCATAACATACTATGAGATAGTGTTCTAGGCACATAGCAGTTATTGAGGTAGCAGCCAGGTTTAAGTGATAATGAATTAAAGTGCAACTCTGGACATGTACAAAAGTTGGATGGTGTACAGGTGTGTGTGTGTGTGTGTGTGTGTGTGTGTGTGTGTGTGTGTGTGTGTGTGTGTGTCAGTTCAGTCTCTGAGTTTTGAGGAGTCTGATGACTTGGGGGAAGAAACTGTAACACAGTCTGGCCATGAGGGCCCGAATGCTTCGGGACCTCTCGCCAGATGTCAGGAGGGTGAAGAGTTTGTGTGAGGGGTGTGTGGGGTCATCCACAATGCTGGTTGCTTTGCAGATGCAGCGTTTTGTTTAAATGTCTTTGATGGAGGGAAGCGAGACCCCAATGATCTTCTCAGCTGTCCTCACTATCCTCTGCAGGGCTTTACAGTCCCAAACAGGCAGTGATGCAGCTGCTCAGGATGCTCTCAATTGTCCCTCTATAGAATATAGTGAGGATGGGGTAATATCCAGTAATATCTACTGTATGTATGATTTACATACCTAAACTATTATGCAAATTGCCATGCCCCAAGGCAAAATCTCTGCATACACTGCTTCTTTGGTCACTGTTCAGTGGATATGCAAATTTTGTCAACCAATGGTATATGAAGCTAAAACCAGAGATCAACAGGTAAGAATAAATAATGGTAATGCAGTGACACTTTATCTGGAGTGAAAGTGACCTTAAGTGGCCTTAAATCGGCTGATATTTACTTAACTGTTATGTCTAATTCACAACACTTGTGATTTCTGCTTCCCTAGACTAGAAAAGTTTCTTTAGTGAGTTTTTGTGTTTGTCTTCAGTTACTGGGGTTAACTGGCCCCCAGCATACGACCAGGGAAGCACAGATGTTCCGGTATCCTTGTATTTACTTGAAATATTTATTAAGTATTAGTAAACAAATAATCTCTATAAAGGCCTGAAAGCAGAATAAGCAGATAACAAACAGATAACAAAAGGCCAGTAGGTTTTTCTTTTTGGCAGACTAACCTACTCTTCTTGCTATTCAGACAAATGTATCTTTTGTTGCTTAGATGCTCAGTGAGCCTGCACTCGTACTCACTGACTCCTAGAATCAGAAACAAATAGTGCCACCTGAAATATTTGATTATTTTTTGTGAATACATCAAGTTTGATACAATTGAAGTCAGATGCTTGCATACAACTTAGTCAAATGCATCTAAACTCAGTTTTTCACAATTCTTGACATTTAATCGTAGAAATAATTTCCTGTCTTAGGTCAGTTAGGATTAATACTTTATTTTAAGAATGTGAAATAATCAGAATATGAATAGAGAGAATGATTTATTTCAGCTTTTATTACTTTCATCACATTCCTAGTAGGTCAGAAGTTTGCATGCACTTTGTTAGTATTTGGTAGCATTGCCTTTAAATTGTTTAACTTGGGTCAAACTTTTTGGGTAGCCTTCCACAAGCTTCTCACAATAAGTTGCTGGAATTTTGGCCCATTCCTCCAGACAGAACTGGTGTAACCAAGTCAGGTTTGTAGGCCTCCTTGCTTACACACGCTTTTTCAGTTCTGCCAACAAATGTTCTATCGGAATGAGGTTAGGGCTTTGTGATGGCCACTCCAATATCTTGACTTTGTTGTCCTTAAGTAATTTTGCCACAATTTGGAGGTATGCTTGGGGTTATTGTCCATTTGGAAGACCCACTTGCGACCAAGCTTTAAGTTCCTGGATTATGTCTGGAGATGTTGCTTCAATATATTCACATAATTTTCTATTTCTTCTATTCTATTCTATTCTTCTATTTATAAAATCATCTATTTTGTGAAGTGCACCAGTCCTTCTTGCAGCAAAGCACCCCAACAACATGATGCTGCCACCTCCATGCTTCTCGGTTGGGATGGTATCTTCGGCTTGCAAGCCTCACCCTTTTTCCTCCAAACATAACAATGGTTATTATGGGCAAACCGTCCAATTTTTGTTTCATTAGACCAGACAGTAAGATCTTTGTCCCCATGTGCACTTGTAAACTGTAGTCTGGCTTTTTTATGGCAGATTTGGATCAGTGGCTTCTTCCTTTCTGAGCAGACTTTCAAGTTATACTGATATATGTCTCGTTTTACTGTGGATATAGATACTTGTTTCCTCCAGCATCTTCACAAGGTCCTTCGCTGTTGTTCTGGATTTATTTGCACTTTTCTAACCAAACTACGTTCATCTCTAGGAGCCAGAATGTGTCCCTTCCCGAGTGGTATAATGGCTTTGTGGTCCCTTCGGGCATTTGGAAATTGCTCCCAGGGATGAACCACACTTGTGGTGGTCACAAATTTTTGGGGCTGATTCTTTTGATTTTCCCATGATGTCAAGCAAAGAGGCACAGAGTTTGAAGGTAGGCCTTAAAATACATCCACAGGTACACCTCTAATTTACTCCAATTAGCCTATCAGAAGCTAATTGCCTAAAGGCTTGCCATCATTTTCTGGAATTTTCCAAGCTGCTTAAAGGCACAGTTAACATAGTGTATGTAAACTTCTGACCCACTGGAATTGAGATATAGTCAAATTAATATGAAACAGTCTGTCGGTAAAAATTACATGTGTCATATAAAAAGTAGATGTCCTAAATGACTTGCAAAACATTAATTTGCTAATATGAAATCTGTGGAGTGTTAAAAAATTTTTTTTTAATGACTTTAACCTAGGTGTGAGAACCTCTGACTTCAACTGTACATTAGCAAACACAGTTTATATTAAAAACAGCTTGCACGATTCAGCAAATCGGGACATTTACTTACAGGTATCGACAAAGGACTACTGTTGATGAAGGGCTGTATTCATATTGAATGGCGGTTTTGGAGCAGTGGCTTCTTCCTTGCTGATCAGCCTTTCAGGATATATTGATATATGTCTTGTTTTACTGTGGATATAGATACTTGTCTACCTGTTTCCTCCAGCATATTCACAAGGTCCTTTGCTGTTGTTCTGGGATTGATTTGCACTTTTCGAACCAAACTACATTCATGTCTAGGAGAAATGCATCTCCTACCTGAGCGGTATGATGGCACATGGTCCCTTCAGGTGTTTGAAGATTGCTCCCAAGGATGAACCAGACTTGCAGAGGTCCACAATTTTCTTTCTGAGGTCTTGGCTGATTACTTTTGATTTTCTCATAATGTCAAGCAAAGAGGCACTGAGTTTGAAGGCCTTAATATACATCCACAGGTACACCACCAATTCAGTACACTTCCTATTAGAAGCTAATTGGCTAATTCTCTAAAGGCTTGACATAATTTTCTGGAATTCTCCAAGCTGCACAAAGCCACAGTTGGTGTATGTAAACTTGGTGTATGTAAACTTGCTGAGACCCACTGGAATTGTGATTTAGTCAATTAAAAGTCTGTAAATAATTGTTTGAAACATGACTCATGTCATGAACAAAGTTGATGTCCTAAACTATTTTCAAAACTATAGTTTGCTAATATGAAATCTGTGGAGTGGTTAAAAAATTAGTTTTAATGACTTCAACCTAAGTGTATGTAAACTGACTTCTACTGTAATTGGCAATCTCTGTAGTTCATTGTAATCGCCACCAGAGGTCACATGAATTCCAAGGATGGATTGTTTTCCCTAGATAATTTTCTTTATTTAGGCTTACCATTTAGATTTTAGTAAATAAACTTTGCATGGAAATCCTCACTTCTGAAGTGGACTCCCTTGGTGTAATGGCAAATCCTGTTGTTGTCCCAGATTCAGACTTAAAATTGAACTTGAACTAATTCCTAGAAGTCGTGATGATAATGTTTACCTTAATGGAGGGAATACATTGGTTGTTCTCTGTCTAAAATATAAGTAATAATTTAAAAAAGTATTTTAATACATTTACTGAATTTGGACTCAGTGACCAGTTAAGAAAAACAGACCCATTAGTTTCTATATACAACTATGTACTATATACAGTTAGTTTGATAGTTCACTCCCAATATTCATTGGATAAACACCTGTTACTTGAACTTCTCAAATAACATACTAATCTTATAGCTCCTCCATGATATTCTGTGATCCATTTAAGTCTCAGCCCCTCTTGTCTAACACTAATGATGTATTTCATGCAGGTTTCATTTCAACAAAGTGAGTCCCAGACACATTGAAACAGGACTAAAATGGTTCAAGGAAGAAAACCAAAAATGTGTATTATTATTTTGTTATTTATCTTTTTGTGCAGAATGTAGCCTAACCGAAAACAGGACTTGTTTTGGAGTGTAAATGTTTTCAATGCTGTTAAATGGTTAATAACTGATTCATTTTAATGCAATACATTTTTCATGGAACTTGATTTATCACAGCATTTTATTTTGATATTACATCACTTCCTGTTGCCTGAAAAAACAAAGCTTCATCACACATTTCTTTGCTTTATTTCACATTGTGGATGTAGCCTTCTGTGACTAAGACTATTTAAACAAATACATTTAATTAATAAATATAAACACATAATTAAATAGTGGGCTAAAGCACTGAACTGGTATGTTGTCGGTTCGATCCCCACAGCTACCACCATTGTGTCCTTGAGCAAGGCACTTAACTCCAGGTTGCTCTGGGGGGATTGTCCCTGTAATAAGGGCTCTGTAAGTCACTTTGGATAAAAGCATCTGCCAAATGCATAAATGTAAATGTTCCAAAAGAGACAACTACAATGTGTGTGTGTGTGTGTGTGTGCTCCTTTCTGTTTTACCCCAATAGTGGTTATTAAAACAGAATAAAAATGATTCAGGACTTTATTAGCTCCAAAAGAACATGATAAACATAATTCGGCCTGCATAAAGACGTTTCTTCCAAATGCACCCACTAGTATTTTTTGCAGGAGAAAGAGATTTAGGCTATTCATTTATTTTACAGTAGATGGCCACATGTATATTTGAAATATTTTGGGTAGGCTTTATGTTAAATATTAACAACTAGTTTATTTAAAAAAGTTATTTAATCTACTGTGATCTATACTTGTTATAAGTTCTATGCAATTCATTTCCCCACAGGGGAAAAAATAAGTCACTTATTTTTTCTTACTTTGTGTGCATCTAAGTTTTAAGTCCCTTATTTTGGGAATTGGATTTGCCAATCTTTTATTTTGTTCTAACTGGATACCATTTGTTCTTGCTCTGAAAATCAGGAGGTAATTCAGTCTCAGTGTTCTGTACAATGACGTACTTATTAATGGGCACATGGTGATGTAAAGTATTGATTCGTGTAATTGTTTTAAATAAACAATTTAGCATTGAATATGATTTGGTAATGCACGGGTAGATGCAAGCAGAAGTGTAGATTGCATATAGACGAAGATTGAGATCAGTGTCAGATTGTTAGTGACCCAAGTGGTTCCTCTGGCTTTCAGCTGTTTCAAAATAAGTTGTCTGGCCCATTTCTGTGGGTGTTCATATAGCTATTATGTTTCCTTGTTGACTCCAGCCTCTGTAACTGTATACAGTGGCAGGTCGCACTGTACCAGCAGACAGCATGCTTGACTAAAGTGCAACTTTGAGTTTAATGGGCTCTTTAGGCTGTAATCATGGGGAACGTGTTCAAGCCCAAGCTGTCACACCTAATTAGGCAGGACAAAAGATACCATTCACACCAGGTCAGGTTACTTACCTGTGTC
This sequence comes from Xyrauchen texanus, assembly GCF_025860055.1. NCBI lineage: Eukaryota > Metazoa > Chordata > Actinopteri > Cypriniformes > Catostomidae > Xyrauchen > Xyrauchen texanus. The sequence goes on from NC_068279.1 coordinate 17,622,738, forward strand.
ACCCCCTCTGCCTTTCCCACACACCCTGTCTTCCTCGGGTTTATCAGAATCAGAATCAGCTTAATTGCCAAGTATGCTTACACATACAAGGAATATGTCTTGGTGACAGGAGCTTCCAGTGCACAACAATAAAAAAACAGCAGCAAGACATAGATAATAATAATAACAAATAATTACACACACACACACACACACACACACACACACACACACACACACACACACACACACACACACACACACACACACACACACACACACACACACACACACACACACACACACACACACACACACAGAGACACACGTAGTGCAAATCTAATACAAATCTGTTATCTGTTATGTACAGTGCAAATGTATTTATTTAATTTTTGCAGAGGAATGAAATGGCAGAAGAGGTTGGATGTTTTGGATAAATATAAAAAAGTTTTAACTGTTTTAACTGTTCATGAGATGGATAGCTTGAGGGAACAAACTGTTCCTGTGCCTGACGGTTCTGGTGCTCAGAGCTCTGAAGCATCGGCTAGAAGGCAACAGGTCATGAAGGATGAAGGTCTGGTGTTGTGAATGGTGTAATCATAACAGTCATCCATTTAAATTGTCCTGGAAAGACTTGCAGGGAGATCAGTTGCAGTCAGTAAAATAAATGAATAAATTAATTAATTCAATTAGTTGTGCAGAAAGGACCAGAGCTTACTATCATGAAAAGACTAAGAATTTATTTTAATCAACAGAGAGCAGTATTATTTACAGGATATTCATTTTTTGATTTATTTTTGTAATTGTTTTACAACATTTTCAGTAATTGTGGTAGTATTTAACCCAGAATAGAAAATGCTGATTTTATTTCTCGACATAGCTTGATATTGTTTTCTCTCATTAATTGTTTAGTCTCGTTCCCTCCCAGATTAAAGGGATTGTTCACTCAAAAATTTTAAAACTCCTATTATTCACTCCCTTTTGCCATCCCAGATGTGTTTGATTTTCTTTCTTCTCCAGAGCACAAAGTAAGATTTTTAGAAGAATATCTCAGCTCTGTAGGTCCTCACAATGCAAGTGAATGGTGATCAGATCTTTGTAGCTCCAAAAATCACACCAAGAACATAACAGTAATCAATATGTTGTATATAAGTGATTACATCCATATCTTCAGAAGCAATATAATAGGTGTGGGTGAGAAACAGAACAACTTTTTCATTTTGTATGCTAAATCTTCAATTTAACTTTCCCTTTCAAATTCTTCCACCACATGTGACTTTCAGATGTAAAAGTGAAAGTGAAGAGTAAGAAAGAACTTAAATATTTTTTTTTTCTCACCCACACCTCTTAATCGCTTCTGAAGATATGGAATTAACCACTGGACTGTGATGGATTACTTTTATGTATCCTTTATGTGATTTTTGGAGCTACTAAAGGTCTGATCACCATTCACTTACAATACAGAGCTGAGATATTCTTCAAAATAAATGTGTGTTCTGCTAAAAAAAGAAAGCCATAAACATCTGGGTTGGCATGATGGTGAGTAAATTATGAGAGAATTTTCCTTTTTGGGTGATACCCGTTTAAGAAAAGAAGAAAAACTGATACTGTTTTTTACAACTTTCAATCACATTCATGGTCTCCCATGCTGACAAAACTAGGTCTCAGCCTTAGGAATTTCAATTTATTATTGAACAGGAATTGCAGAGTGTTTTTATTTTGGCTTTCTAAACTGGCCATTGTTTCAATGATCTGCAGTGGGTTTGCCATGTACATAACTTATCAGGCCCCCAAAACATCTATAACTTCTCTTTCACTATCTCTTTCAGAATCTCTTTCTCCATCTCCTTCTTGATTCTAAATATCTCTTTCTGCGTTACAATAGGATGATGATCGTATGTTGTCTTTGGCAACACTTTTTATCGAACAAGAGACAAGATAACAAGCTGTAAAGCTTGTCATAGATAAGGTACTTGGGGCCACAAAAAAATCCCAAAGGTCATAATGAGCAGCAGTTTTGGCAACAGAAGTATGAAAATTCTTCTGCTGAAATCGGTCTGTGCTTCCCGAAATTTGAATCACTTCCCCCCAGTGGCTGAAGCTGGAAGTGTTGTTGAAGGGATGGGCACATATGAGCTCCAGTTTTCGGTTGGAATGGCCATGGAGTGGTGCCAAAAGCAAGTTCTTTTTATTTGTAAATATATAATACAGTCAACAGGAATGCATAATTTATTAACCATATGCCAAGCCAAACTCTAAAACCATTTCGGTGGAGTAAAAATGTAATCTTACAGGGAAAATGCAGCCTTTGAATCATGGTCATTATTTATTAGGTGCACACAAATACTTCCTGAACCTATGTTTCTCCTGTGAAGCTATTCATGGAACATGCTATCAGTGGCACCACAGGAAAAATAAGCAGCCTTGAATTGCAACTAAGATGTCTGATGGGAGATGAATCTTGTCAGTACCTCGACAGAATGGGGTCGATGTCAGGGTATTGGAACATTCAGTACCAACATGTCAAGTTACTGTGTGATCATGCTAAAGATATCCCAATTAAAGCTACATCTTGCATTCCTACTTAACATTGGATTAACAGCTGCCACTGAGACTGTATTGTCTTTGGAATCAAGAAACCCTGCAGTTTATAGCTTGTGCGTAGAAACCTTTATACTATATATAAATTGATTTTGACGCATTTAAATTATTGTTCCTTAAGAAAAGTGAAATATTTTGTGTAAGTAATGCAGTTAGCAGTCAAGTAAAGTAATGGTTTGAATTAAGACTAGCTGTAAGTATCTTAAATGTTCAGTCACAAAAAATGTTATCTGGTCAAAAATTCAAAAAATTCTGTTATTTTACACTAAGCAGACCATTGCCTGCAGCTGTTTGATTAGGCCTGATTCAGTGTTATCCATATGTGTGAGGTCAATATCACCTGCTGTTTTACTACTCCATCACCAATCACTCAGGTCCCATAATCCAGTTTCATACAGTTCTTTTCACACTAGTAAAAAAGTAATTAAATATTTATCTGTTTCTCACCCACAACTATTACGCTTCTGAGGACATATATTTATGGAGTCTTATGGACTACTTTTAAGCTGCCTTTATGTGATTTTTGTAGCTTCAAGTTAAGGGGAGTGCCACATTGGATCTCCCCAATAGGGCACCAAGTAAGCCAGAACTACCACTGTTAAAAGCTAACGAGGACATTTGAATTGTTATAATTTTTTCTTTCCTCTAAAGCAAGCTGCATTGAGACAAATAAATTGATGACATTAACAACAACAATGGTCTTCCTGTAAATAGATTTATAATAAAGAAGCCCCAATTCTCTGGATTATCTGTATCAGCCTTGTACAGTATATCTTAGTGGAGAAAGCAGATATTAAGAACACCATCATACATAAATCTTCATGGTATTTAATTTGAAGGCTGCAATTATAGACAGGAAGGGGATCCACATGAGGAATTATGGACCTCTTTGTGCAGAAGTGTCTTCAGGGGGCCTATTCTTCCATTGAGGTGTTTGTGCTGACAAAAGGGAAAGGAAGACAAAGAGTACATTTTATTAATTAAAAAGCACAGCTCCAAACAAATCCTCATCAGGATCCTGCTGTCCAGCCTATATCAATCAATAATTCACACCCACGTGATTTCTTAAAGTGTCTATTTGACTGTGAAAGTGCATGTTATTATTTATTTAATTTAGTCTTTGTAACACTGTATTAACAATTCGTGTGTTATTGCGCTGCTATATGTTAGGACAATATAGGCTATAATTAATAATATAATTGTAGTATATATATATATATATATATATATATATATATATATATATATATATATATATATATATATATATATATATATATATATATAAATATCTAAATATATATTTCAGTTAATTGTAGAGTGTGTTAAATAAGAATATGATGTGGATATGATGTCAAGGAATTAAACAAAAGGATTATGAATGAAACCAACCTTTTTTTTTTTTTTTGCAATAATTTGGCTTTAATGTTTTTAAACCTATAATGGATCAGTTTTTAAAAGCGGTGCAAATCTTAAAAGTCTACATAATAGCTTTTACTATTTAAATAAAATATTGTTTGGTTAATTGCTTAAACTGCTGTTCAGATGAAGAATATCAGTTCAATACCTTGTCACTTTTGTGAGTCTTTTGCTAATAAAAAAGGCTCTCATTCACACCAGATCTGATGTCTTTTCCCTGAGGAAGCCTCTTCTCACCCATTATCTGTCTGCCAATTTTACTGCTGACTTCGATCAATATGCCTCATTAATGTTAGAGGAAACCTGTCGTCTGCTCATTTTATTTATTTATTCATTCAATCATTCCAAAGAATGTTGTGCTGACTGTATTTGGCTCTCTAACTCTGACTTTTCTCAAGAGAGAAATTTGAATATCTTGTGAGAACACCTGAATAGAACTTTTACTTAAGAATAAGCGTAGGCTACATGGTATTGTAAAAAATAAATATTTAGTGGTATTTAAAATGTAGCATAAGGTCTATTAATGTGCAATTTGTCTTCAGAGCAGACAAAGAAGGCAAGAAAATAATTAGTTCTGTACAGATGTTTTCTGTTCACATGTTTTAAATGTTTTAAAATACAAAGTTAAAGATGAAGTATGTGAAACTGTTAAAATACTTTCTCCTATCCCAGCTTAACATGCAGAGAAAATTATAAATAAGCCATTCATCTTGTAAACTGCATGCACTGTGTCTCTGTGGTGCTATGGAAATTAATCTGTTTGTTTGAGTGACCCGTTTTGACCTGCCCCAACAACGTTACTCAACCAATAACGTGGGTTGGAGGTGAGACTATCACTTTGTTTGACCAACGAGGCAGCATACTTTTTTGGAACTTAATTCTGTTTGGAATTGGGAATGCTGGTGGTGCAGAAATTACATGCATCAGCTTTAAAAATGAAACAAAGTTATTATGTAAAATGATGGCAAAATATTTCAGATAATGCACTAGGTTGTTCATGAAAATGTATGACATATATCACTCTTTTGTTCAAAAGGTCAGATTTCCTTGCTCAAGATGCTCTTGGAACAATTTCAAATAATGGGAAAACATGGATCATCAGGTTTTACACAAATTAGTTGAGTCCATGCTCGAGTGCATACTGTCATTAAAGCAAAAAGTGGACAAATACTAAGAAATTCTAAAATGTATGTACATTTTCTAGTTTGCACTTAAATGTTTAGGCTGATAATATAATTTGAAATGAATTTTTTTTATTTACATAGAAAAGAACACAAAACAGAAGCCTAACCTTAACACATATTTATGGACAACCAGCTCTGCATTTGCTTATTTATTCAGTTTGTCAAATTAACTCATCTGTTAATATACTATTAAGTTGAAAATAAAATAAATTGTTCCTAAAACAAAAGGCTCACTTCTTTTTCAAAGTGACAGTGACAACTATATCACATGCATGATCATTCTATAGTCTTACAGGATATTTCCACATTTTATGGAGATTCACTTGCGAGAGAAGACAGTTATGTTCTCAACTTTCCAGTGGAAGAGAAGCCATATGCAGCACAGGGACTGAAACTAGGATAAACAAGTTTTTGGGAGACAGTTGTTGGTTTGATGACAGTTTCACAGACAGACATGATACATTCCAAAGATTTCTTAAGCTCTTAGATCCCAATCAAGTCTGAGTTAAACAAGAAAACCATTGTGTATGCAGTTGTGACCACCAAGGATAATACAAAAGCATGCATAACATAAGTAAAGACATGCATAGAGTAGACACACACAAATGCATAATAATGCTTGTAGACATCCTTGGTACAAGCCAGACGGAGTCATTTTAACACACATGGCAACTGTCTTCAAAATACAGAGTGTTTTTCATGGCTTGGATTTTAAATGGGAATAAAAATAAAAGTTTAACAATCATCAGAGAGTGGGATTGAGTAATTCTATTAATCCTGCCTTTACTCTAGTGTCCATCAGTATGCTGGGTGAATTCTGTTTGTGTCAAAAACTGTGAAGAGTTAAAATACTTCTGTAAAAATGATGATAAATGACAATTTAGGTTCAATGTTTGACCTTAAAGAATTAAAAAACAATTTTTACAATATCATAATTCTCATTAAACATCTGTAAAATAACTTTACTATTAATGACTATTTTATTAATGTTAACAACTTATATTTAAGTGATAGTTAAATATTAATAAAAAACTTTTTTCCTATACCTTTGAAAGAATATTATCCTAGTTGCATAATTCAGTGCTGGCTGGAAACAAACTGTACCAGAAATGGTACAGCAAAAAAAAAAAAAAAAAGATGCATACATAAGATTTAATAATAAATATTATGCTGTAGAAAATCCCTTTTTACCCTCTCTCGTTTCACAGTGCACGGTCCTCATCACACACTTATAAAAATGTACACACCAAAGGCCTCACAAAGCATAAATAACCATAGTTATATTGGCTTTATTGCATTGCAAAATCAATCCAGGCTTATTAATATAAAGAGAGTAAATCATGTGCCAGAGGCAAACAGAAAGAGAAAAACAATACAAGAGGCAAAGAGAAGGACATTGTATGTCTGAGGAAATCAATTTGCGCACATTAGAACTATTGTCTTATTAAGAAATGGATGACATCTAATAATTGAAAGAAAGCTTCAAGGTCTTTCCATAGCAATGAAATGTTTTGGATAACTGATCATTGTTTAACAATAACTATTTAATAATTCATGTATACTGCCTGAATGAGGGTTTTACAAATTATAGCCTATATCTAATCTTATATTTTGTCCTAAAATCATCTACACACTACATACTGGGGATAATAAACTATTAAATATTATGTATCAGTTTTAGATAATATATATACTTTTTTAGTAGAATTTGGCCTTTTTGAAGAGTTTTGGATTCCTTGAATGTTATTCTGTGGATACATACAGAAAGGATATCAGTAATGCTTATTTAAATGTACAGGACGAAAGAAAGCCTTTTAAAATATGCTTAAAGCCATCTATGCCATAAACGTGTATATAAGTTTATAAGCTGTTTATTTATTTTGCCATTTAGATGCTGTTAAAACACCTTTCCTTTGACTATCTATTATGGGAGCTCTAGTAAAAACGCAGAGCAGAAGCATTTGCTGACTTCTCTTCACCCTCAATATTGTAAAAGGTATTAAAACATCGTAACTGCTACCAACTGCACATTGCTGGGAAGATTACTTCTGAATTGTAATATAATTGCTGGTTACAAATTAAATTACTAAAATTTGAATTAGTAATGTATTCTCTTGGATTACATGTTTAAGGTAACATAATCTGATTACTTTCAGATTACTTCAGTTTTAACGCTAGTTTATTTGATGGCACAGGCCTTTGAGTAGAATAGTCTTGTATTTTGACATAAAAATACAAAAAAGGACAAAAATATATTCAATTGCAACAATAAGTAGATTTGAAGATTTACCAAATGTATATCAGCGTAAAGCTGATTTAGAAGGAAAAATCTTTTTTTTTTACATTTGTTTAAAATCTTTTTTTAAATATTATGTCATAATCAATACATTATGAACAATTTACTACCATTGCCTGATTAATGGAATCACGTAATAAAAAGTAACTCTAATTTGATAAAGAGTAATTTAAAATGTGATGTTGTAATCTGATTATGTAATCCTGATGTGATTCTGTTACTAACCAGCTTTGCAACTGCAGCACGATCAAGGCACATTATGATTTAGAAATATTTCACTTTTTAGAATATAAATGACTGGACTTTTTAATACAACAACAACAAGGCCCTGAAAAATGTCTGTAATCTGCATGACATTCCAATACTGTAGCTGTATATTGGATGTCTTAATTAAAACCCCAAAGGGGTGCAATTTAATTTAGCAAAAATCTTATTTTATTTACCCTTTCCCTCTGCATTCATTACCCAGATTCACGTTTAATACTCCAAGGACTGCTACAGCTTTTAATCACAGGTTTACAGAGCCTGGCAGACCTTTCCTAATCTACCAGAGTAGGTTTTCACTGCTGAAAAACGTCAATACTGTTTTTTTGGTGTGGGTGTTCATGGGATTAGTTGTGTCTAAATGAGTCACATCACCTGAGCCACACACAACGTCCCCCAAAGAGCAGATCGGAGGCCAGTTTCCCTTTACAAAATTTAAAACTATACATTTTAAAACAAACTTCAAAACTGATCCCAGATCAGCTATACAGAGAAACTTCCACTAAAACGATTTTGATTACACTTCAATTTTATTTACAATAGTGACACACAGAGCCTTGGTCTTCCTAAAAGCCATCATGGAATGGGAGTTGAGTAAAGAGCTTGATATGTAAGCATCAAATAAATAATCAGAAATTCAGACAGATGATTTAATAAGAGCAATAGAGATGATATATTTATTTTAGAATGAAGAGTTTAATGTGAGGCAAATGTGGTTACCAATACATCTAAATATACAAGTTTATCCAGCAATAACTGAGCTAAGCCAGTATTAGTATATGTGTTTCAGTGGCTCTTTGGGAGCGACCTACATTTGAATCAAAGAACATTCTACACTGCCACTGTCATTGACCTCCCAACATCAATTAATGTCTGTGTGAGAGAGAAAGTTGGAATTTATTCTTGAATTGCAGATATAGCAATTAAACAGATTTCTTTCTATATCAAGAACAAACACATATGATGTTTTTCTCATCACTCTCTATAAAGCATTTCTCGGTGAATCCACAGCAATAACCTTCAGTACACAGTGTCACTGTATGTCTTTTGTTGCCCAAAAATAAGGATTTGAAGAACATGCAGGAAGTCATGTTCTTCACTAATGTAAACTGAATCAGACTGATGACCACACTGCAGGCTCCCCAGTCATTTACTTTCAGTTCCCTCAGTGCTCTTTTATCTGCTATTGGACCTGCTCCCAGAAAGCCTGTCTGAAGACATGTGCTGAAGTCTGCTGTTTACTTTGTCAAATGTGGATTAAAGAAGGAAAATTTTTTATTCTGTTTCTAAACAGCCATACATACTGTTTGATGACCATGCTGTGCTCAGAACCTCTCTCTATCTGTCTGTCTCTCCTCACATTTTCTCAGTGCCACTATTTAACTACATTCCTCCCACCTTTACAGTCCAAACATATCCAGTCACACCAATCTGTTAGCAGCTGACTATTCATCACAGCCCCTCGAAATAAACAGCTGAGGTGTTTGAGAGATGGCCAAACAAAGGCCACTCATTGGCCATTCATTGGGTTAAAGTAATGGATTAGAAAAAACAAGAAATAACAAGAAAAATCCTCTTTGGCTGTAATCACAAATGATTGTCTCTTTACTTTTCATCTGCCAAATCTCAAGTTCCATATGAATTACTGTCAATGTTGAGTAAGTTACTTAAAAGTAAAAAGTTAAATTATAATTTGATTACTTTACTAATTACTTACTAATAATTATTTATTTCTTTACATTCTTAAATGGATAGTTCACCCAAAAAGGAAAATTATTTCATAGTTTACTCACCTCATGCTATCCCAGATGTAAACTACTTTCTTTCTACAGCAGAACACAAACACCATTTTTTAGAAGAATATCTCAGCTCTGTAGGTCCATACAACGCAAATAAATGGTGATCAGACATCAAAAAGGCTCCAAAAATCATAAAAGAAACATTTCATTTTACATCTGAAAGTCACATGTGGTACCTGTTTAGTTTCATCTGAAAGTTAAAGTGGGGATTTAGAGTAAAAAAGACTTAAACATTTTTCTGTTTCTCCTCCACACCTATTACATCACTTCTGAAGTTATGGATTTAACCACTGGATTCATAAGGATTACTTCTATGTTTATTTATGTGATTTTTGGTGCTACAAAGGTCTGATCACCATTCTCTTGCATTGTATGGACCTACAGAGCTGAGATATTTTTTATAAAAGTCTTTATGTTCTGCTGAAGAAAGAAAGTCATACACATCTGGGATCGTACAAGAGTGAGAAAATTATGAGAACATTTTATTTTTTGGGTGAAATATACCTCTAAACACGTTTCACAGATTTGTTTTTTGTTTTTTGCTCCATTTTCATTGTTGCATGCAAGTTGTACACTAAGCACCACACGTTTCTCCCTTGGTATTACCCATTAATACTTCCTTCATCTGTCACAAAAATGCAAACAGACATGCATATGAATTTAATTCATGTTTTAAATTCTACATGAATAATAGTATTTTAAAAATGTGCAACCCAAGTTATGTACTTGAACATTATTTAATGAACTAAAAGTATTTAGAATACAGTAACAAAGTACTTTGTACAACCAACACTACTGTTATGGTTTTGCTGTTGTGATGATTTATTGAAGTCCTTCTACCCAAGGTTGTTTCTTAAGCAACAGATGCACTACATGAGCTGAATGTTTTGTGGTTTCTTGCACAATATTCTTGCACGCTGTTCACAAATAGGTAGAAATGGGTGCTTATAAATACATGAATTTGATAGAGACTGCTCATATTATGGAGAAGAAAAGTATACATTTCTACAATATACTGTAAAGTACTCTTACTTGTGATTTTTAATAATCACTATCACATTACATTACAAACAATGTCCACAACTCTCAACTTCCTGTTTATAATACATTTCAAAACCTTGCCTCTTCCAACCAGCCACACCTCAATGTTACCATTTAATTCTTTAAATGGTCAGATGTGGAGGTTGGCACAGTTCAAAGCTACTATTTATCGTCTGAGTTAAGTGAAACACAAGGCCTGTTAGTGTTCACAAATATCAGACTGGCATCATGGCCTGTCGCCCTCCCGCAGATTTCTGCCCACCCCGCCTTTGAAGTAGAAAGGACTGACAGCCAGAATTTCCCCTTGCCCAGTTAAGATTGGGTCATCAGATAGGCGCAGATGGCATATCTCTCATAATCCTGTTTGAATCTTTCTCTTTACTCTCAGCCACCAAAGCAGAGCAGCTGAGCACAGGACATAAAGCTGTCATAGCAATGCATTGTCATAAAATCACACATTTGTCTATTACAGAAGCAGGGTGTGAAATGTTTCCAAATGGAGGCATTGCTCATTGAAATAAAGTTGTATCTCGATGAGAAGAGTTTTCAGCACCCTCAATTAAATGCAACACAAGTATTTTCCTCATAAACATGTTCTGAGTTATAAACCAAAACGTCACAATTACTGTTGTAATTTCCGTTCCCTGAGGGAAGGAACGAGACGTTGTGTCGAATGAAGTGACACAAGGGGTCTTTCTTGGGAGCCTCACATACCTCTGAACTTGAGAAAAGGCCAATGAGAATTTGGCAGACATAATTTGCATGTACCGCCCCCAGACATATGGGTATAAAGGGAAGCGGGCATGTGTCTGTCAGTCAGGTTTTTGCACTGAGAAGCCGAGATTATAGTATTACCTTTTACAATGGTAGGTCTAGTGTTGTGGCAGAAGGGACATAATGTCTCGTTCCCTCGCTCAGGGAACGGAGGTTACAACAGTAACCGTGATGTTCCCCTTCTGTCACAAATACATCATAGGAAGTTGCCTGAAGAAGGAATAAAGCCTGTGGAGCCATACCCCATTACGGAACACTTGTGGCACGTAGTGGGTCTGGTCGCAAATTGCTTCGCTGAATTCGCAGGCCAGAAGGCTAGGGAGGAAGAACATCTAGGAAGCGACACTTAGTGTCTAACCTGGGAGAGAAAGCGCACTGGATCAACTTGGTGAAGGGCGCTGGGTGCAAGCAGAACACTCGGTCGGCTGTTCCGCATTACCGAGTTCTACCGGCTCGGACTTGACAAAACATGGGACGAGACCGACTCAACCCTGAGACTGTAAAGTCTCGCAAAGTTATTGGGTGTTGCCCAGCCTGCTGCTCTGCAGATATCTGTTAGGGAGGTACCATTGACCAGTGCCAACGAGGATGCCACACTTCTTGTCGAGTGTGCTCGATCACGCAAGGGGGCGGGCACAGCCTGAGTCTGGAAAGCCAAGGAAATGGCGTTGACGATCCTTGTATTGGTACGCCTGGCCGTCAAACGCGGGTTAGAATCTGTCTCTGCGTGAGAATTTTGAACAAGAGTTGTACAAAGCCCGGTTAAGAACTCGCAAGTCCAAGATTGGTTGCAACCCACCGCCTTTCTTGGGTACGATGAAGTAAGGGCTGTAGAAACCCTGATTCATCTCGGCTTGAGGTATGGGCTCTGTCGCATCCTTGAGAAGCAGAGTCATGATCTCTGCCCATTAAGTGCTGGATTTTTCCCCATGTATGGAGGTGGAACAAATACCGCTGAAACGGGGCGGGAGCCGGGCGAATTGAATCACGTAGCCGAGTTGGATGGTCCTGGTCAACCAACGGGTTGGACAGTGAAAGCCATACGTCCAGACTTCGCGCGAGGGGCAGTAGAGGGTTGATTACTTTTGACATACAGGATGGAGCTTTGCGGCGGGGGGAGCAGGTAATAGTGCGTCAGGAGGCAAAAACGCGTCCCCAGGATTGGGTGCTGAGAAAAGACTCAGAGCTCTTACCTTGCTCTGCGCACTCGGCAGGGGCGGGTTAGCGACTGAGGAATAGTCCTCAGAAGGCATCTTCGGAACTCGTCAGCGCTGCCCTGCCGGGGCTGTGCAGTAGCGGGTCCGGAGGCGAAGTGACTGCGTCCTGGGAGCCGGGACTATAGGATTTTGGAGCCGGGGCTCTGTGAGAACAGCACACATCGGCTGAATGACCCAGGAATTGGGGAAATCGCTCTTTTATTAACCATATGGAAAAACAAGGATTTTCCTGCCGGTCCTCCACCAAGGAAAGGAGTGGTCTTGGTACCAGCTCCAGAGCGAACGTCTGACTCCCTGGGTCTTCCATCTCAGGAGTGCTTAGGAGCCTTCCGGGTCCTATAGTAAGTCCTGGAGATGGGGGCGTGCGCCGCCTGTGAGGTGCTCGATGCTGGGGCTGAGAGCTGGGCCCAGGTTGAGACGAAGGGGGACGCCCTTGGCGGGCAGACGGGGCATGGAGCGTGCTGGGGTAGTGGCAGCCCAGACGAGTCATCAGCATCAGACGCCACTGTGACGCTCTCTGATGCAGCGGCGATGTCGTCATCCAATTCCGGGGGCTCAAGGGAAAATGCCGGCTGGCCACGAGGTGAGCCGCACTCATCCCGAGCTCGGACGGATGCAAGCGAGTGTACCGGGTGGTGGGTGGTTTGTGGGGATTAACCCGGCAAAACAGAGCCCGTCGTCATCCCAAACCTTTTCTCAAGTTCAGAGGTGCGTGAGGCTCCCAAGGAAGACCCCTTGTGTCACTTCATTTGACACAATGTCGAGTGAGTGTCCGAAGGGGAACTTGCCTTTATGCAGCACCTCTGAGAAAATTAAAATCACTTATCTAAAAAATAAATAAATAAATAGTGGACTAATAAAGTGGGCTATAAAACTTTCCATGAAACACACAGTAGAAATATGAAAAATTATCATGTGATCAAATGATTATTCACCCACATGCTGTTCCTATAACCCAGATGACTTCCTTCTCTTTCAGGAGATGTTAGGTAGAATGCTTGTCTTAGTCATTCACTTTCATTAAATCTTTTTTCCATACAATAAATGTGAATGGCAAATTAGACTTTTGTGTTCCATCCATCCATCCATCCATCCATCCATCCATCCATCCATCCATCGTCAACCGCTTATCCTGTGTACTGGGTCGCGGGGGGCTGGAGCCTATCCCAGCTAACATTGGGCGAAAGGCGGGGGACACCCTGGACAGGTCGCCAGTTTTGTGTTCCAAAAAAAAAAAAATTTTATTTTTGGGTGAACTATCTCTGGAATGACGATTACAAACATGGAATTTATAAAATAAGTTTACAAGGACACAAATAATCCCTCCTTTTCTTTGATATCAGAGATGTTTTGAACAAGGGGGAACAAACTGGCAGGACAATGTAACCCAACACTGCTTGATACTGAAGCGATGTGCTGCCAGGCATCTTACACTATACACTACAAAACATAACAACACAAAGGTGATGCCAGTTAGCCTCCCTTTCAGAAAAGGATGTACTAAATTGCCAAAGCCTTGAAGATGCAGAATAAGGAATAAAAGATCCTCATTAGAAAGACTGCAATGGAATGGAGTGTCTGATGGGATTTCCCCATTTGATGGACTGTCAAATCAGTGCGGTGTTGATTAGAAAGAAAACACACATGCACACAAAAGATCAAAGTTTAATATCCAAGTAACTGGGGGGGAATCCTTTTTTTTTTTTTTACATGTGACTGTGAATATGACAAAAATGCAGACAAATAAATAATCAAAAAACTAAATAAATGCTACACAACAGACACTTTAGGAGCCTGAACAGGCTTGTGTTTGGATCCTGCTGCTCTCACTGTGTTTACTGTGGCGTTTTGGAGCCCTCATGGAATGTGCAGCCAAAACTCTTCTGCAATAAAAACTTGTAACCGAATACACTACCTAATCCAGCCAGGCCAATCAAAAGCACACATCAGCTTTGCAGAGGTTGAATGCCCAGTCACTCCCCAGCTCCATGCTCATGTCACAGCATGATGTTTAAGGACAAAATCAGAGCGCTGGAAAAGACGGGACACTTTTGAGGGCAACCCTCCCAAAATTGTCAATCAATACCCCTTTTAAACATTGCCTACACTATTAAAAAAAAATTCGTCAAAAAACAGTAAAGAACTGGCAGCAGGGTTGCCAGGATGTTACTGTAAAAATAACAGTGTCTTGCTGTTGCTGAAATTAACAGCTAGATACAGTTTTAACAGCTATAGTATACAACTGTAATTTATCTGCATATAGCTGTCAAATTACATTCTATCTACTGTTGTTGAAATTAACAGCTAAGTTCCCAGCATGCACTGCAGCATGAAGAAATTACTTCTATTTTTTTTTACTATTTACTGGTTTATTTTGATGTAATTTTAGTTGAAGTCTAAGTTACTTGCATTTTAATGGTCAGCTTTTACTTTTTACGTAAAAGTATGTTTGTTAATTGTCACCATTGTTGCGTTTTGTATGCCGAAAGTTGATATCTGTGTGTGTAGAAAGTATGCAGACTTTAAATTTTGTCTTCCAGCACAGTGCAACAGCTAGTGTTTTACTTTAATCATAAATTGACTGGCTGGAAAACATAATATTGAAGGTCTAGGGTGCCAGCTCAGGAGAACACTAATCACCATAATTGTGACTTTAAACAAAACACAACTAATTTAAATAAGATTTCTATTAAGTCTGAATAAAAACTTCTGTACATGTTATTTTGTTTGATTTTTTATTTTGTTTTTTTTACAATTTTTGTAGCCCCAATGCATTGCCAAAGCATACATATTTATTCAAGCACAAAGGCTTATGGGTATTTCCCTTAGGAGTGTTATTTCACTGTGTACAGATTGTTGTTTTTCATAAAAAATACACTGTTCAATCCTGGCAACATTGTACATTTAATATTTCTTCAAAGGTTGATTTTTTTATTTGACTTCTTATTAGCTAGAGAAGTAAAGGCTGATGTGAGATGATAAATAACAGAGGTGTTGGTCAGAAACATCATGAACATTAACCATGTGCCACAAACTAACATTTTCATGGAGGGTTTTAAAATATGTTTCAAAATGTCACTACAGATTTTGCCAAGATGATATAATGATTTTAAATGTTCATTTTCCCCTAATGCCTTGCAAACAACAGCTTTTTACCATAAAACTAGTTAGTTAAAAGTGAGCCTGCTCTTGATCTCCCAGAATACAAAACTTTTAACAGCTAACTATTGCATTTAAGAATCACAGTAGATTGCTGTAATTTGGCCGTAAATTTACAGCAATGTTTTTTACAGTGAAAAATGTTACATCAATCTACTCCCAATAAAACATCACTAGTTAAACACATAGCTAAATCAAATTGTCATTGTATTCATGCTGCATAACAACAGGAGGACTGCCCCCCCAAGTTTTTCTCTCTCTCTCTCTCTCTCTCTTTCTCCATTTGAGTTTGTAATTGTCATCACGGTCACCTTTGGCTTGCTCACTGGGGGCTTAAAGACATTAGGGCATGATTTTCAATTAAGTTTTTCCAATTAAGCTGTTTACTAGGGACTTTAAGACATTGAAGACAATCAGTATGACTAATGTGCATTGTGAAAAGTGCTACAATTAATCCAAATTCCTATTCTTTGACAAGAATGTTCTGGCTTGTCTTTGTGAAATATGTGAAACATCGGCAAGATAAAGCCTATACAGCTTTATTTATTTACTGGGTGAAAGAGAGAATACTTTATGGTTGTGCTTTTGTGTGAAGCATTTAGATGTAAGATTGATTATGGGTGTTCTTGTGGGAGGTGAGTGGGAGGAAGGGTAATTTAATGTAACAGTCCTAAAAAGAGCATTAGTTGTATTTATATGTATTCTTCAGACTGTTTTCCCATTAAAGTATGGAATATTATATTTAATGTCTAAATAATATCAGAATAATCATGGATTACTGGAGGTCATTTCAGGAGGCTGATCAATTTCTGAAATATACGGATTCATTAACATGATACATGTACCTCAATATTTGCTATAAAATGTACATTTATGATTTAGGGGAATTTTGTTTTCATGTTTTGTTAATTACTAACTTTGGTTTTTAACATAACACAAAAACACATTCACGATCAATGTCATTTTATTTTCAACTTTTTTAATAGTTAAATAGTTTTTGCTTAGGTGTTGTCAATGTTATGTGCATGTATTCAAGACTCTTCACTTTGAGCAACACATACATTTGGACAGCTGAAGCTCTGTTTGCATGAAATCAGTTTGTTGCAGTTGTTTCTTAGAAAAATCAATTTACCACGCCCTTATGAAATACAATTGGTTTAGATGTATCCACTGAGCCAATCAGAAACCCCTGTCTTCAAATACACTCTCCCTTTCCGACCACAAACTATCATGTTGTCTGGAAACTATGGGCTCATATTTGCGCCTCTACTGACTCTGCACTTGAATTTTTTCTTTTTGCACTCAACAGGACCAAATAATACAACCATAACAATGGGTGACTAACTCAAAAACGCGAAATTTGTTTTTACACACTACAGTACCAACGTGGTGAAGAGGTTAAAATGCCAAGTGTTGTGTGGACGGGGTCATAACACTGATCCTGAAACACTCAAAGCAGCATGATTTAGCTACTGCACATAGGAGTGAATTCTGAAGACACCAGAGAGGGGTTATTGCCCTCATTGTGTGGATGGGGTGATCATTGACGTCATTATAAAATAAAGTCACAAGTAGACTGCTGCGCAAATTTAAAGAATGGCTTATCAGCACTTTTCACCGGCCGGTCGCTCGGACTTCACAATTAGTTCGACGCTTGGACAGCAGTCTCAGTTTTCCCCGTTTGGATACGGGAAGCAACAGGTTGGAAACGTGGTCTATAACTCCATTCGTTTGGCACTCAATGAAGCGGCGTCTCCTGCTCACCTCCAAGTGGACACTAGAGATTCCCAACTGGCACCGGAGGATGACACCGCGGTTCACCTGGAGGGCAAGGAACTGTGGGGCCAGTTTCACAAAAGCGGCACGGAGATGGTCATAACCAAGTCTGGAAGGTAAGGACTGTGTTACAACTTAGGCCTAATTATTTTAGCTGTTTTGAAACGCGCAGGTCTTATGAAAATGCGCCTTTACGCATTCAGCCGAAACCAGCTTCACAATTTCTTATACAATTTGCATGTGTATTTATTTGTTGAGGTGACAGCGTGTAGCCTATTAAAACATGTATGTAAACGAAAAACAAAACAAACCAAATGTATTTGCTTCTTTGAGGCGAATGTTTCCACCATATAAAGTGCGCTGCAGCGGATTTGACAGAAACGCGAGATATATTCTGCTGATGGATATAGTCGCAACTGATGACTACAGATACAAGTTTCACAACTCTCGCTGGATGGTGGCTGGCAAGGCCGACCCAGAAATGCCGAAGCGAACGTACGTTCACCCAGACAGTCCTGCCACTGGGGAGCATTGGATGTCCAAAATTGTGACCTTTCATAAACTGAAGCTGACGAACAACATATCTGACAAACATGGATTTGTGAGTGGTTTAATATGTGATTCATGATTGATGGTCGATTTTTCTCGCAAATTTCATATTAATTAAATTTTTGTCTACGCATAGTCTGTGCAACGTAAAAAATGTTAACGCTTGATTAAATATGATTGTTTAAATGTAGTTAATTCGAAGAGTAGCCTATTTAGGAGTTTTTTGTAACCTGAATCCGTATCATACAAAGAGATTAATTGTCTTTATTCTGTTAAAATAATTCATGACATGAAAACAACAATTAATTATGTTTGCTTGTTATTTTGTATATAATGTATTTATTTTTTTTGCTGTTGATTTGCAGACAGTTTTAAACTCCATGCACAAATATCAGCCGAGGTTTCATATTGTTCGAGCCAACAATATCCTCAAACTTCCTTACAGTACATTCAAAACCTACGTGTTTCCTGAGACAGAATTCATTGCTGTGACAGCATACCAAAATGAAAAGGTGAGCAGACTTATCAATGTAAATGTTACATTGGTGAATCCCCAATTCAGCTAATGGGAAAAATTTATAGGGTGGTGGTTGCTCATGTTTCTAACCAACTGACCATAACATATATCCTTTATCAGTTGATTGTAGATTGAAGTTTCAGAAAAATGGGAACGATGTGCTTTAATGTTTTTTAGATTGATCAAACACAAAACACATACAGTTACCCACTAGAAATGTAAACAATTTCCAACACATAAGATGTGTGTTACCCTCATACAAAATATAACCATATGTTTATTATTATCATTATTATTGTTTTTTTAATGACAGGTAACTCAGCTGAAAATCGATAATAATCCGTTTGCAAAAGGATTCCGTGATACCGGGAATGGGAGAAGAGAGAAAAGGTCAGAAACTTTTGTAAAAAATTTTATTTTCTTCTTTCAAATGTCCCAAATATAGGTCTGAAGAGATTTCATGTAATGCCAATTGACAGTATTTTTATGATATTTAGGACACAAACGTTGCATCAGAGATGTGAAGAAGTGGAACCGAAAAAAAGAATTGTTTTGTCGGAAGATTCATCTTTCAATCAAAGTTCATCGATTTACTTAATTCAAGAACCCAATGTTGTGACATCAACCTCAACAGGTGTGTGGTTTCAATACCTGTATAATTCATGGAATTTGTTTTTTTATTGTAAACAAATTTTTTGTATATATTATTAGTTATTGTTTATAGAAGTATGCTTTTTCATCATCATCATCTCTTTTGTTCTTTTTTGTCCTCTTTTAATGTTTTGAGATATTAATTTTGCAGATAGTAATGAGAGTGACCTGGATGGAGAGGAAAAGGAGAGTAACAGAGATGGCAAGAACTCAGTTTCTCTGGATGACCAAAATTCCAGAGAAATCTCTACAACAGTTCAAGAACCAATGAACGGATTGAAAGAGGAGAAACAAGAAGATAGGAATGTAGAGATCAACAGCAGGGAAAAGCATGGTGAGGAGGGTACTGAAAATGAACCCTTTGATAACAGAAATGGAGAACAACACAAGTTTAAAGCAGATGAGACTGATGTGTCTTCCAAGGGTTTGCTCGCGCGGCGGCACTATTACATCCCCACACCAGGCCTAGTTCATTCTCTGTGTGTGCCACCACATTTCTTGTCAAATGTACGTCAGTTTAATTATGCTGGAACCATCCCACTTTTGGCATCTGAAGCAACTGGTCCTTGGCTATCCAGAAAGTCAAAGGAAGGGGAGGGCCAAGATTACATCTCTGGAGTCTCATCCTCACAACAAGGACTCATTGGTATGCCAGATTTACCATCCAGCTTTCAGAAGCACAGAACGACCTCTCAGGTAGGTCCTTATTTCACATACAGTCCATTTTAACAAACTGAACCACTACTGATCACTATTCTAATGTTCACTGTATTTGCTCTGTTTGGCATTTTCACAGGATGTGCTTGTTTCAGAACATAGAAGTATCTTACATTATCCACAGAATTCCAGAACTACATCTGCTGCCACCTCCTCTGGAGTATCATACCAGGTTCACCATCCCCATTTTCTCAATGTGAGCTACCGACCCCGATGTAGACCCTACCCTC
Organism: Xyrauchen texanus; assembly: GCF_025860055.1. Classification (NCBI taxonomy): domain Eukaryota; kingdom Metazoa; phylum Chordata; class Actinopteri; order Cypriniformes; family Catostomidae; genus Xyrauchen; species Xyrauchen texanus. The sequence goes on from NC_068279.1 coordinate 17,642,911, forward strand.
TGTCACAAACCTCATTATTTCTATCAGATTGTGAAACTGATACAAACAAGCATGCTGTTACTGGATTTCATGCATCACCTTTGGTTACGTCACAACATGACTGTGAGCAAAACACACTGCATCTTGGGTTCTCTAGAGTCTGTACAGGAACAGAAGCAAATTCAACATGTAAAAAAAAAAAAATTAAGCTGTGATTATGTGCATTATAAGCCTATGTATCAACTAAAGATTTGGATTAAAAGTTAATATATTTATTCATTAGTCTGTATCTGCTGTGTAAAGGTGTGAACAATTATACAATTCACAAAAGAGTTGCAGAGCAACCATTAAATATATTACATGTTTTATTCCCGTCTCTGTTTTTTTTCTTTCTTTCTTTCCTTCCATTTCTTTTCAAAAATTTGATGTTATTTTCTTTATCTGTATTGATTTTTTTAAAATGGGTAGACATTAATTTATTGCAACATATTTTGTAGATAGTTAGCCTACTAGTTATGCACCTTATATACATGTCATTTAAAGGGTTACTTCACCCCAAAATTACAATTCTTTCATAATTTACTTACCCTTATGCTATCCCAGATGTTTAAGACTGCTGAATTTAATTAAAAACATTTAGAAGGCACGCGCACACGCACGCACGCACACACACGCACACACGATGCATTCTGATCACAAAGTGTAGTCAGGACATTACTGATGTAAAAAAAACAGCATCATCACTATTTTTTTTTTTTTTATAAAATCTAGACAGGCCTCATTTCCAGCAGCCATCACTTCAACACCTTATTCTTGAGTAATCATGCTAAATGCTAATTTGTTTCTAGAAATGGAGCTTAACATTGTCTTTGTGCTTGTTTTTGAGTTGCCATGGTATGCAATAGACTGGCATGACTTAAGGTCTATATTAGGTCAAAAATGGCAAAAACAAAAAAAGAAACAGCTTTCTCTAGGAACTCAGTCAATCGTTATTTTGAGGAATGAAGGCTATAATGTTTGAAATGAATATTTGAATATTTTGAATGAAGCTATCATACCAAGGAGTACACAACAGTCTTCAAAGACAAAGGACAACTGGCTCTAACAAGGACAGAAAGAGTTGTTGAAGGCCAGATGTACAACTAAACAAGAGGATAAGTACATCAGAGACTAGTTTACGAAATAGACGCTTCACATGTCCTCCGCTGACAGCTTCATTTAATTCTACCTGCTCAACACAAGTTTCATGTACATCAGTAAAGAGAGACTTTAGTGGATGCAGGCCTTATGGGAAGAATTGCAAAGAAAGACACTTTTGAAACAGAAAAACAAAAAGAATAGGTTAGAGTGGGCAAAGAAAAACTGACATTGGACAACAGATAATCTTTTTTATTTTTTAAAAACAAGGATTTTTTTTAATGAGAACTCTTTTAAGTAGTTTAAGAAGTTCTGAACATTTGTTACATTTTGTAAATTATAATAGTAATTTTTCACGTTATAGGAGTATTTTTTTTTTTTAAATGGAGAAAATTATTGATTGCACCTTAAATTATTGTATTGAATCTATTCATTAATTTCAAACTGCCCGTCTAGGCAACATGATTGCACATCTTAATTTCACCAGAAGAGGTCGCCCTTAAACAAGAAACTCACGATGGAGAGACACAATTGACGTGGGGGATCTAAAGTAAATAAAAATCATACTTAACTTTTTTAACGATATAGGATACATCTCCACTGTTCTTTCTTAGTGATGTTTATACATTTTTCCACTCCCTAAAATACTTATTATAATTTATATGACCCGAGTCGTCGCAATCCATGGTTAGAAACAGATGGTTTATTGACAAGCACAGAGCGCAAAGTAACTACATACATAAGTTATTATAATTTAGTTATTGATATAAACGCTATACAATGACGTACGCTCTGGTGAAAATGACGTCATCGCTAAGCGCCACCTATGTTGTTAAATGAAATTGGCTTTTGAGCGTTATTAGTAGTATAACATGGTATATGTTCGGTCACAGTGCGTCACGTAGATTGAATTTTTAATCGAATAAAAACGCAAGAAATATTTGTATAAACTGGTATTTACATATGTAGCTCCAAAACCAGCGCTCGGTAGCAGCTCTCGTGCATTAGCTGGAAGATCATTTTGACGTTCTCCCTCACTGCTGTGAAAAAAAGATCATGCCACATATTTCGATTCGTTATTATCATATTTTATTATGCGGACAGTTCTTGTTGCTCCTCACAGTACTGCTTTTACAATGTCTGGATGGGATTCATTCTCAAAACTCAAGCGAGCCACCCGGAAACGGAGTGACGACCAGCAAATCAATCCTGTTCAGCGAACAGCCCGAAGAAAATGTGACAGAGAGTGTTATACCTACCGAAACATCAAATAATATTGATCGATATGAATACAGCCCTTCATCACCAGTAGTCCTTTGTCGATACCTGTAAGTAAACGAGTCCCAATTTGCTGAAGCGTGCAAGCTGTTTAATGTAAACGGTGTTTGCTTATGTACAGTTAAAGTCAGAGGTTTTAACACTTAGGTTAAAGTCATTAAAACCATTTCATATTTTAGTTTTGGACATCTACTTTTTGCATGACACGTTACAGTTTTACTGACAGACTGTTTCATATTTATTTGACTATATCTCAATTCCAGTGGGTCAGAAATGTACATACACTAAGTTAACTGTGCCATTAAGCAGCTTGGAAAGTTCCAGAAAATTATGTCAAGCCTTTTGGCAATTCGCTTCTGATGAGGCTAATTTTAGTCAATTGGAGGTGTACCTGTGGATGTATTTTAAGGCCTACCTTCAAACTCTGTGCCTCTTTGCTTGACATCATGGGAAAATCTAAAGAATCAGCCAAGACCTCAAAATTGTGGACTTCCACAAGTCTGGTTCATCCTTGGGAGCAATTTCCAAATGCCTGAAGGGATGACAAAACCATTATACGACTCAGGAAGAGACACATTCTGGCTCCTAGAGATGAACGTAGTTTGGTTAGAAAAGTGCAAATAAATCCAGAACAACAGCGAAGTACCTTGTGAAGATGCTGGAGGAAACAAGTAGACAATTATCTATATCCACAGTAAAACAAGACATACATCAGCATAACCTGAAAGTCTCCTCTGCTAGGAAGAAGCTGCTGATCCAAATCCGCCATAAAAAAGCAAGACTACAGTCTTACAGATTACAATTTGCAAGTGTACATGGGGACAAAGATCTGACTGTTTGGAGAAATGTCCTCTGGTCTGATGAAACAAAAATGTAACTTTTTAGCCATAATGACCATTGTTATGTTTGGAGGACAAAGGGTGAGGCTTGCAAACTGAAGAACACCATCCCAACTGTGAAGTATCATGCTGTGGGGATGCTTTGCTGCAGGAGGGACTGGTGCACTTCACAAAATAGATGGCATCATGACGAAGGAATGTGGATATATTGAAGCAACATCTCAAGATATCAGCCAGGAAGTTAAAGCTTGGTAGCAAATGGGTCTTCCAAATGGACAGTGACCCCAAGCATCCCTCCAAAGTTGTGGCAAAATGGCTTAAGGACAACAAAGTCAACTTTCAGTCAACTGAAAAGCTTGTGTGAGCAAGGAGGCCTACAAACCTGACTTGGTTACACCAGTTCTGTCTGGAGGAATGGGTCAACATTCCAGCAACTTATTGTGAGAAGCTTGTGAAAGGCTACCCAAAATGTTTGGTCCAAGTTAAACAATATAAAAGCAATGCTGCCAAATACTAACAAAGTGCATGCAAACTTCTGACCCACTGGGACGGTGATGAAAGAAATAAAATCTGAAATAAATAATTATCTTATTCTGACATTTCACATTCTTAAAATAAAGTAGTGATCCTAACTGTCGTAAGACAGGGAATGTTCTCTACTTTTTAACTCCAGTAAATATTTCACTCAGGATGTTTATTTTGGAATGTTAGTTTGTCTAGATGAAAAGATGCATAAGTTCATTAAACATACGTTGACCTTTTATGAAAATTTGCCTCAAAAGCGGGGAATGTTGTCGTCACAATGCAACGCACAATTAAACATAGACTTTTCAGCAAAATTAATTGTTTTGGCCAACAAATATAAAAAATTAGAATTTTTGGGTGAACTATCCCTGTATGCCATTGTGGTTTGATTATGTTTGCCCAAGAGCTATAATCAAAAATATGATGATAGTTTAAAATTTTTACTTTGGAGGGTAAAATTCACAAACATGTACTCTCTTTTAAGAGGTTTTTGAACAAAGCGCTTTAAGTCAACATACGAAACCTCTGCTAGAGAAAACATAAATTTGCCCAAATGGACTTTTGTCACCACATCTTAATGTTACTGAGATATAGCCCCTGCACACATTCCAGTGTGACAACTAGCCCCGTTCTCCCCTTTAAAGTATTTTACAGACTTGATGTTTTAAGAGAATTTGTGGGCTTTATTTTTATTTATGCATTTTATTTATTTCAATTAGACCAGATGAATTCATATTCTGTCAAGATCCAGTTGATCATGGGGGAAATGTCTCTGCCTTTCAAGAATTGGGCTATGGATGTGTTAAGGTAAGCAGATTAAACACTTTTTTGTTTTTGGAAAGCAGTCCACTGTCCACTGATTTTACAGGTTCATCAGTGCAGGTTAATTTAAAGGGTTAGTTCACCCAAATATAAAAATTCTCGTATGATTCAGCTTTACTCACCCTCCTGGCATCCCAGATGTGTATGATTTCCTTTCTTCTGGAGAACACAAATTATTTTTAGAAGAATATTTTAGCTCTGTAGGTCCATACAGTGCCAACATTTTGAAGCTCCAGTGTCCACATAAAGATAGCATAGAAGTAATCCATAAGACTCCAGTGGTTAAGTTCATGTGTTCAGACATGATATTGTACAGTGCATCTGGAAAGTATTCACTGCGCCTCACTTTTTCCACATTTTGTTATATTACAGCCCTCCAAAATTTATTAAATTCATAATTTTTCTCAAAATTCTACAAACAATACCCCATAATGACAACGTGAAAGAAGTTTGTTTGAAAGCTTTGCAAATTTAGTAAAAATAAAAAAATTAAAAGTATTCACAGCCTTTACTCTATAATTTGTTGAAGTACCTTTGGCACCAATTACAGCCTCAAGTCTTTTTGTGTATGATGCTACAAGCTTGGCACACCTATTTTTGGGCAGTTTCTCCCATTCTTCTTTGCAGGACCTCTCAAGCTCCATCAGGTTGGATGGGGACAGTCAGTACACAGCCATTTTCAGATCTCTCCAGAGATGTTCAATCAGGTTCAAGTCTGGGCTCTGGCTGGACCACTCAAGGACATTCACAGTGTTGTCCTGTAGCCACTCCTTTGTTATCTTGGCTGTGTGCTTAGGTTCATCTTCCAACAAGACAATTACCCTTCACCCCAGTCTGAGATCCAGAGTGCTCTGGAGCAGGTTTTCATCAAGGATGTCTCTGTACATTGCTGCATTCATATTTCCCTCAATCCTGACTAGTCTCCCAGTTCCTGCCGCTGAAAAACATCCCAACAGCATGATGCTGCCACCACCATACTTCATTGTAGGGATGGTTTTGGCCAGTGGATGAGCGGTGCCTGGTTTCCTACAGACATGACGCATGCCATTCAGGCCGAATTTTGTTTCTCATGGTCTGAGAGTCCTTCTGGCAAACTCCAGGCGGGCTGTCATGTGCCTTTTACTGAGGAGTGGCTTCCGTCTGGCCACTCTACCATACAGACCCGATTGGTGGAGTGCTTCAGAGATGGTTGTTCTTCTGGAAGGTTGTTCTTCTGGAAGGTCCTCCTCTCTTCACAGAGCTCTGTCAGAGTGACCATTGGGTTTTTGGTCACCTCCCTGACTAAGGCCCTTTTCCCTCGATCGCTCAGTTTGGCCAGGAGGCCAGCTCTAGGAAGAGTCCTGGTGATTCCAAACGTCTTCCATTTATGGATGATGGAGGCCAATAATGTGCTCATTGGGACCTTCAATGCTGCAGAAATGTTTCTGTACCCTTCCCCAGATCTGTGCCTCGATATAATCCTGTCTCGGAGGTCTACAGACAATTCCTTGGACTTCATGGCTTGGTTTGTGCTCTGACATTCACAAACCTTATATAAATTCATGGGTATATATATCCCATGAATTTACCACAGGTGGTCTCCAAGTTGTAGAAACATATCAAGGATGATCAGTGGAAACTGGATGCACCTGAGCTCAATTTTGAGTGTCATGGCAAAGGCTGTGAATACTTATGTGCATGTTATTTTGTAATACATTTGCAAAGATTTCAAACAAACTTCTTTCATGTTGTCATTATGGGGTATTATTTGTAGAATTTTGAGGAAATTAATGAAATTAATACATTTTGGAATAAGGCTGTAACATAACAAAATTTCGAAAAAGTGAAGTGCTGTGAATACTTTCCGGATGCACTATAGGTGTGGGTAAGAAACCGATCAATATTTAAGTATTTTTGTTTTTAATCATAAATTCTCCTCCCTGCGCAGTAGGGGTGATATGAACAAATTTTTGAATCACCAAAAACAGGAGATGGTGAAGGAAAAAGGACAAAAATTCGGATCTGTTTCTCACCCACACCTATCATATCGCTTCTCAAGATATGGATTTAACCACCAGATCTTTGGCACCCATTCACATTGTATGGACCTACTGAGCTGAAATATTCTTCTAAAAATCTTCGTTTGTGTTCAGCAGAAGAAAGGTCGTACACATCTTGGATGGCATGAGGGTGAGTAAATTATGAGAATTTTTATTTTGGGGTGAACTAATCCTTTAATGTAACAATATTTTGAAACACTTTTTCATTCAATCTATGCTTATCCAACAACACACCTTATATTTTGTTGTAGTTTGGAGGTCAAGTGTACAAAGATGTGAACCATACCGAGGTGTTGTGCACAGCGTTAGACGGCATAGAGTGCTCTGGACCAAGAGAGTTTTTAAGAGGCAATGAGCCATGTATTAAGTAAGTAAAACAGAGTATGAAACCACTGATCATTCAAGCACACGTTTATGATGATTGATGTATAATTATAAAGTTATATTCAGTTAATCATCAGTCACACATAGTGTTTGCTGTAGTTTGACTTCTAGGCCTACTGTTGGGGTCAAGAGATTTGTGCTCCTTTTGTTACCACAAGAGGGCTGTCAAACTTTGAGAAATTTGAAGCCCTATTACTGAGCCTAAAACATTCTCAAATGCAAATATTGTATAGGGCCTAAAATATCTCAAGACTGACCATCTGTAAGCTGTATCACATCATAAGCTGTACTCTATATACCTTGAAAACATTCCCATAATCAATTCTAATTGTCACCAGCTCGTTTAGTGCAGTTCTAGCCCTTGTTTCCTATATGCTATACAATCTTTGTTGAATGTCCTTTTGTTATTTAAGATACACTGGACACTACTTCATCACCACCCTACTCTACTCATTTTTCCTGGGATGTTTTGGGGTTGATCGGTTCTGTCTTGGACACACTGGGACTGCAGTGGGAAAGCTGCTTACTCTGGGGGGTCTTGGCATCTGGTGGTTTGTGGACCTCATTCTCCTGATAACAGGGGGACTGACACCCAGTGACAGCAGCAACTGGTGCACTTTCTACTGACACAAAGTAGCTGTATCCCATTCAGATTTCTTGTGTTCACAGAAGTACTTTGAATTGGCTGAACATTAAAAGCTTATGTTGAATACACTGCCTGCATGTAAATTTACATGGGCCTTGTTTGCTATCATTATTTCTTGTCAAATGTAAAATACTGTTTCTTTTTTGTATAGTGTTTGTACTGTTGCAAATAAAATCATCTAAATGTCAAACTCTTAATATCTCTTAATAGCAATTCATATTAAAGGTGAAGTGTGTAATTTCTCAACCACTAGTGTCACCAAACAGATTTGTAAAATAAAAAAATGACAATGTTTTCACTAACGCGCCCTCCTTCTGTCATCAGTTTGACAAATGTATAGTCCTGGTTCAAACTCATGCTTTTGGTCAGACCGTAGTCTAAGAGACCAGATTTCAGTTATTACTCAATTTTGACAAAATATGTACAGTGCTGTGAAAAAGTATTTCCTGCTTTCTTTTATTTTTGTGTATTTTTCATACTAAACCGTATTAGATCTTTAAATGAGAACATAAAACAAAGGCAACCTGAGAAAACAAAATACAGTTTTCATATATATATATTTTAGTCAAAAAAGTTAACACCTATATCACCCATGTGAAAAACTGACTGCCCCTTTAAACTTAATAGCTGGTTGTGCCACCTTTGTCACTGAACACTTCCGATATCTGGAGATCAGTTATTCACAACACTGTAATGGATTTTTGACCCATTCTTCTTTACAGAACTGCTTTAGTTCAGCCACATTGGAGGGTTTTCAAGCATAAACTGCCCATTTAATATCCTGCCACAGCATCTCAATTGGGTTCAAGTCAGGACTTTGACTAGCGCAGCAAGACAATGATCCAAAGCATAGGTGTATGTCCACATCTTAATGACTCCAAGTTCTTTTGAGTCATTAAGAAGTGGACTTGCACCTATTCTATGGATCATTGTCTTGCTGCATAATCCAGTTGTGCTTGAGCTTCAACTCATGGACTGATGACCGGACATTCTTCTTTAGGATTTTCTGGTAGAGAGCAGAATTCATGTTTCTCTCAATTATTGCAAGTTGCCCTGGCCCTGAAACAGCAAAGCATCCCCACACCATCACACTACCACCACCATGCTTGACAGTAGGTATGATGTTCTTTTTGTGGAATTTTGTGTTTGATTTATGCCAGATGTAACATGACCCTGTCTTCCAAACAGTTCCTCTTTTGTCTCATTAGTCCACAGAACATTTTCCCAAAAGGTTTGAGGATCATCAAAGTGTGTTTTGGCAAAATTCACACAAACCTTAATGTTCTTCTGGGTTAGCAGTGGTTTTCGCCACTCTTCCATGGATAGCATTTTTGGCCAGTGTCTTTCTGATAGTCGAGTCATGAACAGTGACCTTTATTGATGCGAGAGAGGCCTGCAGTTCCTTGGATGTTGTCCATTGCTTTTTTGTGACTTCCTGGATGAGTCGTTGCTGTGCTCTTGGAGGAAATTTGGAAGGTTCACTACTGTGCCAAGTTTTCTCCCCTTCGAGATCATGGCTCTCACTGTGGTTCTTTGAGTCCCAGGGCTTTTGAAATAGCTTTGTAACCCTTCCCAGACTGATGTATTTCAGTCACTTTTTTACTCATAATTTCTGACATTTCTTTTAACCTGTGCTATTGGGTGAGACCATTTAGCCAACTTCATGCTGCTGATAAAGTTCTATTTAGTTTTTATTTTATTGAACAGGGCTGGTATTAATTAGGCCTGGGTGTGTCTAATCCAGCTGAACCCCATTATGAATGCAGTTTCATAGATTTGAGGATTTAGTAACTAAGGGGGCAAATATTTTTTTCCACACAGGCCCAGCTGGTATTGTATAACTTTTTTGCTTCAATAAATAACAATTCTTTAAAAACTATATTTTGTGTTTACTCAGATTGCCTTTGTTTTATGTTAGATTTTGTTAAAGATTTTGAAACAATTTAGTATGAGATACAGTGAATATAAAAAGTCTACACACCCCTGTCAAAACAGCAGGTTTTTGTGATGTAAAAAATTAAACAAAAATAAATCATCAGTATTCTTGCACCTTTAAATGTAAAAATTACAACATATGCAATGCCACTGAAAACTAAAGTTACACATTTCAGAAAAAAACAAAACAGAATAACCAAACTGAATAAGTGTGCACATCCCTGAACTAACACTTAGCTGAAGCACCCTTTGATTTTTTTACAGCTCAATCTGTTTGGATAAGAGTTTATTAGCTTGGCACATTTTGACTTGGGAATATTTTCCCACTCTTCTTTGGAAAAACATTCCAGATCTGTCAAATTGCGAGGGCATCTCCTGTGTATGGCCCTCTTCAGGTCCCCCTATAGATTTTCTATAGGATTCAGGTCTGGGCTCTGGCTGGGCCATTCCAAAACATTAATCTTTTTTTGCTGAAGCCATTCTTTTGTTGATTTGGATGTGTGCTTTGGATCATTGTCATGCTGAAGGGTGAAAGATATCTTCATTTTCAACTTTCTAGCAGATGCCAGAATTTTCTGTGCCAAAATTGACCAAGAGGTCCTTGCTGCAACCTGTAGCACGATGACGTAGCTGGATGGTCCAATACGTACTGGACGCTGTTACGCTTTGTTGTGGGGACTTATTTAAAGACTTTCCCGCCAGGCTATGTTGGAGATGGAAGGAAAGGAATCCTTCGTGCCTTTTACTCGACCAAAGACTTTGAAGGTTACTGCTCAGCAGACTGCTTCATGTGTGACGGCAATCACTATAGCCCAAAGGACAACTATTTATAAAAATAAATGGTCACTTTAGTGACAAGCGCTTGATCTGACTGCTGTGATCAGTTTGTATATTAAACTTAAAATCAGTTGTTGTTTTTTTGTTTTGTTTTTAATGTACGTACATGTCACTTGTCATAAATGGTCACTTTAGTGGCAAGCGCTTAATCTGACTGCTGTAATCAGTTTGTATATGAAACTTAAAATCTGTTTTTTTTTTTTTTTAAATGTACGTACATGTCCTGCAGACACTGAAATAAAAATAAAAATATATACTTGTGGTGACAACATGCTATTAATCCATCAAATTTAGGTTTAAAATCATGCGATTTAAAATGTTGTAAAATGAACTATCCAGTACGTATTGCACCATCCAGCTATGTCATCGTGCTACAGGCTGCAGCGAGGGGTGTCTCAAATTGACAGGTACATGGAACTATTCATGATTCCCTCCTTAGTGATTCCCTTCACTAAAGCCCCAGTTCCAGCTGAAGAAAAGCAGCCACAAAGCATGATGCTGCCATCCCCATGCTTCAACGTTAGTATGGAGTTCTTTTGCTGATGTGCTTTGTTGTTTTTGTGCCAAATATACCTTTTACAATTTTGAACAAACAGTTCAATCTTGTTCTCATCAGACACAACACATGTTTCCACATGATTTTGGGAGATTGGATGTTTTCTTTTTTTTTATGGCTTGGTCTTGCCACCCTGCCCCATAGCCCAGACAGATGAAGAATATGGGAGATTTGTTGTCACATGTAGGGAGCAACTAGTACTTACCAGAAAGAGCTGCAGCTCCTTTAATGTTGCTGTAGACCTTTTGACAGCCTCCCTGACAAGTTTTCTCTTTGTCTTCTCATCAGTTTTGGGGGGACGTCCTGTTCTTGATAATGTAACTGTTGTGCAATACTTTCTCCACTTGTTGATGACTGTCTTTATTGTGTTCCATTGTATATCTAATGCCTCAGATATTTTTTGGTAGCCCAGCTTTGTAAGCTCTTTGTGGCCCATGGCTCATTTTTTATCTCATACAGTTGAGATTTATTTGGAGTTAATCAGAGTCACTTCAGGTGAAGACAGGTGTGTACTTGTAAGGAATTTTTAGGGGTGCCCCCCCCCCCCATCCCTTGTCTTTGCAGGATAGTGTAGTTGTCTGGTTTATATTAAACTAGGGTTATGTATAAAGTATTTAAAAAAATAAAAATAAAAACATAAAATACACACTTCACCCTAATATAATAGAGGGGACTATCTATGTCTAATGTAATATAATAATAACGTAATGTTGTCAAGAAAATAAGTTTTCAATAAAAATATTTTCACTACAGAACACTTTTCTTTATTGTTGCATGGTTTTAACATGCTCTCTGTCACTAAATTATGTTTTAAATAGCCACATTTTGTTGCAGGGCTGGAATGCATACTGTGCAAAAAACAGCTGCATAAATTTGCAGACCTTGTTTAGACTGATTACCTACAAAGAGCTGTCGAAGGACAGATGTTATGAAATCGCTTGCATAGACAAAAAAAAAAAAAAAAAAATGCATCCCTTGGCAGAATTCCCATGGCTTTTATCACATACTCATCGGAACACAAAAAGTTTCCTTTTTAGTCATTCTTCTTTCACATTTTGTGGCTTGTGTGTATTTTTTCCTGTGCCTTTCATGGTAAACCCTGCATCTACTGAAAAAAAAAAGAGACACAGAGTGTGTTGCAATACATCCCTGTTTATTTCTTTATAACAACATGTGTGCTCAAAGCTTAATTAAGCAATTTTAGGCTTTGTTAAAATCATAAAGACTTGTTTGATTTGTGCTTGGCAGAGAAATCTTTGAAAAACAACTGAAAGCAGCAGGTAGTTGAATGTGTGATTGATTACAGCATGTAGGTCTCCCATCATTTTTGACCTACGAATTACCATAACTTTTCCAAACTTTTGTGATTAGGCAGTACAGAGTTTTAAAAATGATTTTGATTCATACTGATTTGCTAATAAATAATTTGACCAATTAATTGAAAAGAACTGACTTTAAAAGTTCGATTCACTTACAAAATGAGCATCACTATAGCTTGGGAGTATGATTTACTCTATGCAAGAGCAATATATAACTGATGAAATATTTTAAACAGAGAAAAACTGAAAAATAAACAGTTCTGTGCAAATGTCTAAGGCACAATGATCTTAGACACAGATTTTTTTTTCACAAAAACATTTGTCTTCAGATGGTTAGCTATTTCTTCTGCTTTAGTATGTCAATAGAAAACACACATTTTAGAATACCCAAACATCCCTTTTGCAAATAGATTAGAATAGAGTAGAAGAACAAGGATCCCTGCAATAGATGGTATAGCCCCCATAGAGCCCCCCACTGAACACTGAGTTAGTCTGGTATTACATTGAGACAGCCTAAATAGACGGTGGATGATGGATCTATGGTGATTTCTCCAAGATGCTTGAAACAGCCTATCTGCCAACAACCTTAAAAAACTGTATCCAGGTATAACTCTGAGAATTGGTGCTGTATTGATGACAAGGGTTGTCACACAAAATATTAATTTAGTTTTATTACGTTTATTGGACTTTGAATGACTTTAAAAGATCAATGAATCTTCACTTTTGAATATTTTTAACAAGTGCCTAAAACTTTTGCACAGTACTGTATATTCATTACATTTCCATGACTTTTCCAAACCTGGAAAACCAAAGCCCCTTTCATTCAAAAAGCATTGCAAGATTACAAGATGTTATTAATTCCATGACATTTTCAAGAATGCTTTAACAGTATCATAAATCAGTATTATAGAATCAAATACACTAGCCATTTCAAACTTTGAAATTACAAAAGATGATACACTATCACAAGAATATATACAGTAAAAACAATACATCTTCCACAAAAAAGAGGAAAATTACATAAACATTTAAATATGCTTACTTTTCACCTGTTTATTTGTATTAAAACCCATCAGTGGGTTTAATACAATGACACCAGTTTAATGACACTTAACAATAAGATTATGCCCTTTTGTACATGTTTATGGATAATGCATTGTTTCAAGGTATGCAGACAAAGACTTAAGCTTATCAGTCCACTTCGTCAGCAACCATTGTTAGTGTGATTTCTTAATTTGCACAGCACACCACCAAAGAGAGATTTTCGCCTGTCTGCACAGCCTGACGCACGTCATCTGTAGAATTTACTGGCTGTCCATTTATGCTGATTATCACATTGTGTGTTGATCAGGCCAGCACTACAAAAAACAGCAATGGTGCTGTCAGATGTTTTTGATACTCTTCATCATTGTTCCATACAGTACAGCTCATATTTAAGTCTGTATTCCAGCAGCTAATTAATCAGATTTTCAATCTGTGTGTAACAGTGCAGGTCTTCTACTGCCTGCTGTTGTGTGTTTGAGGGTTATAGTTAGAGGAGTGTAGGTTTTCGTATATGTTCTTAAGAGCTTGCAGAGTATCTGCCTTAAAGATATTACTTGTGGAGACCTTTTTTCTAAGCACTTGAAGTTCTATAAAGTACAGGTTCAAGTACATTTCTTTTTTGCTTTGCAGTTTGTTCCAGTGGACAAAATGGGCGATGGTAGGATTTCAGTCTTAGGCACGTGAGCTGATGTGGCTCTGCTGAATATTTCTTGGTTCATTTACAGAGTTTATGCGTTTGAATTATGCTTGACTGAACTTTTTTAAAATAAGCAAATTAAAATGGGATCTGTTTTGGAGTTGATATGGTACATATATCTGTAACCATGGCAGATTCAAAATCACAGATTTTTAAGGATGCTAGGGTCTAGCAACTTCTATAGTGGACAATATACAGTACATGAAGAAGCCAGAACTGAATCAGACCAAGATTTCTCCACTTAAGTGTTGAAAGCCTGATGCTTATCAATTTCAATATACCATAGGCATATGTCTTGTTTCATAGAGCAGGTGTGCTGCAGAAATTTTTTTTATACCATGAGGGCATAAATACTGATATGATTGTTGGTTATGATGGTATAAGTGAGTGGCCTCTGGGCCTAGATGAGTGAAGACATAGGTGTAATTGGCGCTAAGCAGGAGAAGATGAGCGGGTGCACGCATATCCCTTTACCTGTAGGCAGCTGTCCATGGGATAACCTCATACTGTACACATACACCTTTATGCTCACATCAGGGAAGTTCCTCTCTTTCTCCCTGAGCTCCCTAATCAAACTAATGAAAGAAACTGATATGGTAAGGTCAATAGTGTATAATACGTGCAGATAACTAACTTCATGATAAATCACAGTTTCTTAAAAATGACAGAATTGATTTTCATTTCCATGAGCTCTAGTACAAGATCAAAGGTGGCTTTCTGCATTGATACTTATATACAGTATAGTACTTGATACCAGCGACATAAAGACACACAGAAGATAACTTGTTATCTTCATAAAAGCATACTTGCCGATAAAATCTTACTTACACTGCTGAAAGTTGAAGCATTCGCACCCCCATATATCTCTTTTTAGTCAGTGTTAGTCTTGAAATCAAAGGGTAAGAATATTGCTAAAAGGATAGTTCACCTAAAAGTGACAATTCTGTCATAATTTGCTCAACCTCATGTTTTGCCAGACTTGCACGACCTTCTTTCTTTGGTGAAACATAAATGGACAAGTTAGAATGTTAGCCTCTGTTACCATTCACTTTCGTTGTATGGAAAAAAGATGCAGTGAAAGTGATTAGTAACTGAGGCTACAACTCTGCCTGAAGACAGTCACGTGGGTTTCAAAGAACATGAGTATGAGTGAATAATGACAGAATGACACAATTTTTATTTTTGGATGAACTATCCCTTTAATTTGTAAAACCAAGATAAAACGACTTTACCAAAAACTCTCACACGTTGCAAAAGTTTGCCAAACTTTCAATTGTCAGCAAGGAAATGACATATGCAGTCTAAGGCAAATTATATTCCTGGAGTAAACTTCAAAGTGTTTATGCCGATGACATCGCCATCCTTGAAACCGCAAATAGGGAGCATAATATTGAAATGCACTGTAATGAATGAACAGCTACCTTGAGACACTCAGGGGACAGTGGTCAGTGAGTTTACTGATTTAATTGGACAGTAAGAGGGAAATTTGTACATAGTACTCTGTTTAAAAAAGTTAAACAAAAGATTTTTGCATGCACCTAGAATGTATTCGAGGAAAAGGAAAACCAAAAGGTACAGCTTATTTTTAAAAGTCACCATTCATTTTCATTCTATGGACAAAAAATGCAATGAAAGTGAATGGTGACTGAGGTTAACTTTCTGCCACATACCTTTTTTTGTGTTCCACAAAAGAGAGAAAATCAAAGAGGTTTAAAACAACAAGATGATGAGTAAATGATGAATGAAGTTTTCACTTTTAGGTGAACTATCCTTTTAAACTGACCAAAGACACTTGAATTACAGATTTTTGTTTTCTGTTAGTGTCCATTGCCATATACCATGTTATACTGTTCCATTGGTAAGTTCCGTTTTTATAATGTGCAATGCTTTTTATATATTCTTCCAAGACCCCATTGTGCATTTTAAATGGAACTATTTTTATTGCGAAGCTAGATGCCCGATTGAGCCTGAGTGTTTCCTTTATGACAATCAATAGAATAATATAAACCACTGCACAACATTTGTATACATAGGGTATACTTAATTTCCAGATGGAAGTAGACATAAAAACAGTGAGGGCTGCACAGTAAGGAACCCTGAATACCAACACTGAATGTTGAAAAAACTGAACAAAACAAGAGTTTTTAAAGAGACAAACAGAGATAAACAACACAAGATCTGAAGTAAGTAGCTGACAGTAAGGTTTACACTTAAAATATCTTTAATGCACAATAAGAGACAGAAGAATAAATGGTTCTTACCAAGTTCACAAGAGGACCCCCTGAGTTACTGTACTGTGAAAGAAAACATTGAAATCTCATTAGCATTCATTAACAGTCCATACTCTCCTTGAAATGGTCAATCTTATATTCAGGTCTTATGAACGGCCGAGCAAAAACACAGGCAGTGGAGTTTGTATGAGATTCAGTCACCTCAAAATTTATATGGCCACTTAAAGGGATAGTTCAGCCAAAACATTTTAACATTTGAAGTTGAAACTTTCTTCAAAATATTGTCTTTTGTGTTCCATAGAAGAAAGAAATTCATACACGTTTTGTGCGACATAAGGGTGAGTAAATGACAGAATGTTTATTTTTGTGTGACTTATCCCTTTAAGCCACACTGAACAAATATCAAGGTCTTTTTATTTGGAAAAAAAACCCATCTAGGTTATTGTTGTAACCCCCGTTCCCTGATGGAGGGAACGAGATGTTGTGTTGATTGTAGTGACACTAGGGGTGAGCTAGAATCAGCTAGTTTTCAAGGTAATGGAGTATGCGGATGCCCACTTCCCTTAGCAGGGCAAGGGCTACCTCTGCGACCTTCATGAAGATGCGAGGGGACAGGGACAAGCCGAAGGAGAGGACCTTGTACTGATATGCCCTGCCCTCGAATGTGAACCGTAGGCAGGGTTTGTGTCGAAGCAAGATCGAGACTTGGAATTATGGTCTTTTTTTCTGCCCGGCCCTCTCAGGTTTTCCTCTGGTCATCCGTCTCAGGGTCGCTTTGGAGCCTTCCGGGTCCTCGAAGAAGTTCGAGAGATGGGAGGGCTTCCACTTCCTGTGGGGTGCTCTATGTGGGGGATGAGAGCTAGGCCCAGGTTGAGGCAGGGCTGCCTGTTGTCTTGCTGTTTTGTTTTTTATGTGTTACACTGCATGCAATATTACTTAGTATTAAAGTATTACACTTTTTTAACACTTGTTTAATATAGCTTATCTTTTAATAATGGTCATAACCATGGATTTCCTAAATTACTTTTTCTTGTTTTTACTCTTCACCCACAGAAAACAAATATGTAAGTGAAGCAATATACTCCTCACTTTAATGTGCTCATCATTTTAACATCTCCTCCGCTATACATAAATGCCATGGGTTGAATTATTTGTATTTGTATATTAACATGTAGTGGTCAAACATATCTGGAAGTATGCAAAAGTGAATTAAAGTGAATCGTGAGCGCTTTATAAATTATGCGCTGCAGCTCACTGAATGGAGCACATCTGTTACTCTGAGCATGAGATGGAGTTGTGGAGCACAGAACTGCTCTGAATACACTGTAATAATGCTTATACACAATACAGACAGGACAGAGCAGTGTGCATAGTCTTTGAAGTGAATAGCATGATTTATCAATTAATTTAATTAAATCGTTGTAGCCCTTTGCAGTTAAATAATTGCACAATGTTATTTTATAATCGTGCAGCCCTAATATAAAAATGTGTGTGTGTGTTATATGAATATATACTGTATAAAGGCATATAAAGGCAGCATAATAGTAATCCATTTGACTCCAGTGGTTAAATTCATGTCTTCAGAAGCAATATGATAAGTGTGGGTGAGAGTTCTTTTGATTTTTTGGGGATTAAATTTCTTCGAGCATATCACCACGGGGTCAGGGCTGGTCGAAGGTGGAGGTTTATTGTAAAAAAGAACTTAAATATTGAACTGTTTCTCATCCATACCTATCTTATTGCTTCTGAAGACATGGAGTTAACCACTGGAGTCGTACGTATTACTTTTAAGATGCCTTAATGTGCTTTTTGGAGCTTAATCTTTATCTTATTTTTTGTTCTGCAGAAGAAGAAAAAAACAATACACATCTGAAATGGCTTGAGGATGAGTAAATGAAAAGAGAATTAAAATTTTTGGGTGAACTAATCCTTTAAGAGAAATAAGTAGTTGAATGTGGTTAAAAGTAATTGAAATATAATGCAATGACAGTCAGACATTTCTAACTGTGAATTAGGTGTCCAGATACATTCTGTGGCCACTGTAGAACAAATCTTATACAATGCATGACCAGACAGGAGGATGGTTATCCCACAGAGAATGAAGCTTAGTCCCAGAAAAACTACTTTATTATCTTCTGTGCTCTGTCACCCCTCTGAAAAGTCTAATAAGTTTCTTTGAAATGTTTGAAGCCAGCAGCCAGTCTGGCCCTGAACCTGTCTCTGTAGGGTTAATTTTTATGGCTTCAGGTTGATGCACCCGGCTCTATTATCAGAGATTCTAGAGCAGGATACCTTGCGCTGTTCCAACCTTGACTCTGCAGGCTACTGCTGGGGGCCTGTGTACAGAACAACAGATTACCATCTGCCTCCCCAGCACTTTTCCACCCTCTGTTCCCCTCCTTCCTGAAACCACAGGCTGCCATACACAGTCTGGAAGTGAATTAAAGTGATTACCAATCATTGTGCTACATGCTGTTGCTATGGTCTGGGTTATAGCAAATTGTTATTGGTGTTGGCAGAGGATGCTCTAAGCTGCTGATCAAAGACATTAGTGTTAAGAGTAAGGTGGTTCTAAATAAATGTGAAAGGGCATATTTTAATTGGTGGGCTAGTTTGTATTTATTTCTGGAGATATTTCAGGTCTGTGTGCTGGCCCTGTTTACAAAAGCAGGCAGTCAGTGCCCAAGAGACATGTTGTTTGCCATGGTCACTGACGGACACTGAAAATAAGTAGAAACTGAGAATCTGTACGACTGAGACCAATTTCCCCCTGAGAAAACCAAAAAGCAAATTAACCATGCCAAGAAGCAGAATCATTTCTTTTGGTGGCACAAGCCCTTGCTGAATGCAAAAACATCTGCTGGACTGCCTTTCCAAGATACATTTACTTTCTGCAGCTATGATGCTAGTCAGTGATGACAAGCCATTGGACCTGAGCTGTAAATAAAATGACAACTTCTTTCCCTAGAAAAAAGGGAATTGAAAAGTGAGAATTAAAGACCTCACACTCTAGTGGCTACTTGCACAAAACCTCAGTATTTGTCATTTGCTAACCCTTGATAACTCATCGATATTTTAAACAAAAATAAAAAATTTGTCATCTTACCCTCATGTTGTTCTGAAACCATATTACTTTCTTTTTGGCAGCGGCTAGCTTTGCATTAAGTTCAAATATCGATAGATGCCATTTACACAATGTGTAAATAGAAACAAAAAGCATCTTCTTTGCACTAAGTGCAAATAGTGATAGATGCTACTATTTCACCTGATGCTTGGTAAATGCAGATTTGTAGTGTTTAGACAAAACATGTTAAGGAATGTTTGTGTAATGTTCTGTAATGTTTGTGTAATGTTTGTGTAATGTGTCATTTTAAAACTAGATGAAATACTCCCTTGACTATTGTAGCACACAGAGTCTACAATCAGAGCTGAAGTGCCTTTGACATTTTATTTTCCAGCCTTTTGGGTACCCCTGAATTTGGCAAGGTATAGCTGACAGAACATGCCACATGATTTTCAGTGATGGATCATATACCCCAAGGCACAGCTGTCAAAACAAAATAAATGTGAATCTCTTGGCCAGAAGCCAGAGAAAATATAGGCTATATGCATAAATATATGGAGGTTCTGGTGAAACCTTGAAAGTTGGTTTCAAAACTGATTGTGTTTTTATATAGTAGGACAGTAAATAAGATTTTATAAGCATATCAATATTTTTCATTATCACTATATATGTAATAAAGTACTATTTAATTTTTTTAGATATAACAGTAGTAGTTGATCAGTAGTAGTTGCATCAATTATTACTTTAGCTAATATTTAAAAAACACGTTTAACATACACAATAAAAACTGCAGTGAACAGAACAAGTACAAATTATTTTTACTATTTGTCATTTTTGTTCAAAAGTTCTTGGCAGATCAAAACTTAATTCTGCTGAAATAGTCTATATGGCATATGACATATACAAGGCTCTAGATATGTGAATACATTTCAATGTGCAATTTTCGTACCAGCACAAAGTGGGCTTGCAGTAATTTTTTGTTTATTTGTCCAATAATTATTATGTTTATGTTTACAATCTAATTTGATTGGTATTTTTCCACCTGTAGTCAAAGATTGATTTTTAAAAGGTGCCGTAGAAAGAAGTTGGAGAGGATGAAATGTTTGGATTTTGTATATGATTTATTTTTGACCATTTCATTATTTTGATTATATTTTCATTTTTGTTTGAAGTATATACTGAATGTAGAAATATATTTGGTTAAAATTGTTTTGTGTATCAACAATTTAATGTATTTGTTCAAGATCTAAATCAACTGGTAGAAGTGAACGATACAATCAGTATTAATACTAGACATGATTTGTGTGTCAGTTGATAAACATTATTAATAATACTTACATTGCCGACGAGAATATAAAAGTGAGTGTGTCCATATTTCTATTCTTGAAATTCATTGCATACACTTTTACACTTTCAACATCTTATGAATGTGCAGTTTTTGTTTATATTGCTGGTGCTTTATGGAATGGACTATATAGTAAGATGCAGATTCTGTAATAACCGGAGAAGAGCCTTCAAATTAAATTGCACATGACCCAGCCCATTAGCAAGATGATCATTTGATTTTGACAAACCCACTTGTGCCTAGATTTAGCGCATGCTTGCACGAAAGTACCAAAACTTCATGGCCATGCCCATTGGCTCTTAAAATGGGGCCCACAATTTAATGTAATTTAATAAAAGTGACACAACTACTTGAAATCTGTCAAGTTCTACAATTCTTATTTGATTCTTGTCCTCGTCCATGAAAATTAAAAAAATAACTTCCTACTTTAAAGCCTAAAACATCCTTGATTTCTTAATGACACTTACAGGTTCTGATAGCTGAATCAAGGCTATGTAGAAGTCTTTTTTCTCACTATGTTCTCATATCAACTGGAATGATTATAGTGTCAATGTGATTGTGGGATTTTGTAGAAATCAACGTCTTGCCAGCACCTTCAATTATAAAAGAAATAAAAATGGTCTCTCAGTGCAGGGCAATTTATACAGCCACTAAATCTAAAATGACCATTTGACACACACATTTGTATCTCACGATGTGAGAACGAGTGAAACAAAAAGACAAAAGCTGATCTGATTTCCAAATGACAGCAATGGCTTGAAGATGTGTTAATCACACCACAGGTATCATGGAATGATAATATTGTGAATTGTAAAAATGCCTGTTATAATCGCTATACTAATATGATGCAACATTATACAACAATGTTGATAAGTTTTATTGAGGCAATACTATTCTACTTTAATAAGACCCAGCATAATTTAAACATCAAAAGATGCTCTATTGCTTGAAAAAGAAATAATTGACAATAACTATATCCACTGTTCCTGCGATATGTACACTGTAAATGATTTTTGTTTTTGACAGTTTTATTGCTGTATTTTCAACTGCTACTTACTGTAGATACTGTTTACAGTATGTTTTCTGTCAATTTAGTGTTTTTTTTTACAGTAATATTGCTGTATTTTCAACTGTAACTTACTGTAGATACTTTTACAGTAGCCGC
This sequence comes from Xyrauchen texanus, assembly GCF_025860055.1. Taxonomy (NCBI): domain Eukaryota; kingdom Metazoa; phylum Chordata; class Actinopteri; order Cypriniformes; family Catostomidae; genus Xyrauchen; species Xyrauchen texanus. Next base: position 17,664,753 of record NC_068279.1, read on the forward strand.
TTCTCTGCATTGGATTTACTCATACAATTGCTTGTAAAGTAGACCTGTTTGGGAATGCACATTGCAGCTTTTGAAGGTTGAGCTTGCACTCAACTCCTCATCTTGAGAGAAGCAGAAGCAAATTGATCTCTATATGACTGAACTAGGTAAGCAACTAATTTTTTCATGAGTTTATATGAATTGTTTTAAACATTCACCATTTGACAATGAAGGCCTGTATGGTAATTTTTGACATTAGCTTTGTAATGATAAAAGTTTATGTTCTCCATAAACATAGCAAGAACCAGATACTAGCATTAGTTAACGTAATGGCCATTCTGTTTAGTAGTGAAGTAAGCAACTGCAAGTTTTGAAGTACAAAGTAAACAAACCTACACATTTTGTTGTTTACAGCAGTCAAACTTGTGCAGCACATTGGATGCCCATTTTATTATTTTATGTGCTGCAAACTGATTCCTGCCACTTTATTTGACAATTCCATCTAAAATAAAACTATATATAGCCTAATAATAATTATTACTATTTAATTATATTATTGATATATAATTTTTTTTTCTCACCAGATATGTAGGCCTGGACTGGATTTTTAACTTTGATTTCTCCTGGTATTTCTGACATTAATATCTGTTGAAACAGATTTTCATTTAGCCTATATGTTTGTGCAGTGTGCAAGATCATTCTAGAGGCACGAGGTCTCAAGCAATTGTGAAAAGTCAAGCACACATTTTGCAGTGAATATTAAATAGCCTACAAATATAAATAATAAAGAAAATAATTATTAAGCCTATAAACAGGTGAAAGCAACATATGATACATTTACAATAGGCTACACTTGAGGCTTATTTTTTGTGCATATAATTTAACATAATGTGGAGGACATAATTATTTAGTTAAACTACATGTGCAGAATTAGCTAAATGCAGTGGAATAATAGCAAGAGCTAGCCTCTATACATTTCTATAAAATAAAAGCAAAAACAAAATGTTTTGGTTTCTCTGTAATCCTCCATGTGCAGGAATATTCTGAATAGATTTACAAGTATTTAAACCTCTTTGGGGCATTTAAACTGTTTGGGGATAAAGGCTAAACCATGCAGTTACCTTCATTGGCGATATGGATGTAAATGTTGTCAGCTTTAAGAGATGGGCAGACGAGCTACACTATAAAATCATAATTTCTCTGGTCAGGAATTCAACATCGCACTCAGGTTGGTTTATGAATCCTTACGTGTGAACTGTGTGATACATTTGGTGGTTTTGTATTAACAAGCATTTTAAAAAGGGGAAAATGTGTATAATATAGCATCTTAGTTAACGTTATTCATGACAATGTTTGATTTTTGAGACACGCACAATTAACGCAAACTGAAACGATGTCGAGTCTGCGGCCATCCGATGAACTTGAAATCTCACCATGTGCATTTTCATTCATAAGTTATACACTAGTAATTTTCTATATTATGTTTATTTAAAATATCACTGTGGCAGGGCGGAGGGCGGGCGGGGCCGGGTCGTGATCGCACCCGGTCCCGTATTATGCTAATCAAGCCTCCGAGGTATAAAGGTCGACTGCAGGGTGTCCGTGCGAGAGAGAGATCGTTAGCGGACATGTCCGTCATGTGTGTGTTTGTGTCTTCTTTTAAGTTTACCATTAAACCATTATTTATATTGAAAAGCCGGTTCTCGCCTCCTCCTTTCCATTGATCATGTTACACTGGCCCGGAGAGGCGCGGCTGTCGTCCGATAGAGGGTGGAGGAGTGGCCGAGGAACAAGCTGCGGCGTATCGGAGAACTGGCGAGGTTTTTTTTTTTTTTCATCTCTCTCTCCTCTCTCTCTCTCACTGTCGCTCTGCGTTGGCCTTTACCCTCTTTTACATTTTACAGTGTTTTTGGGGGTACTACACTGTTACAGCAAGTACCCCCCATTTTAATTATTTCTGTTTCCCTCCCCTTGTCCCCTCCCTCGTCCAGGTAGATGGGGATGATCTGCCGGCAGACAGCGTAGAAGCCGCGCCCTACGCTGTCTGAAGGGGGTGTACGTCAGGCCAGGGGCTCCCCAACCTGAGAGAACGAGGGAGGAATGTGGCAGAGCGGGGGCAGGTCGTGATCATACACACCCGGTCCCGTATTAAGGTGCGTACACACTGCCAGCGACATCGCGCGCAACAGCGACTCCATGCCATTAATTTTCAATGAGAGCACAGCCACTTCCGGAGACACGAGCTGTCGCAACCGTTGGCGACTAGATGTGGACGTGTCCAGCGACGCGACAAAGTTGATACAAGTTCAACTTTATTCAAATGAAGAGCGACTAACGGAAGCGACAGCCAATAGGAGAGAAGACGGGTGAGCTCACGTGATCCTCTCTCTCTCTCTCAGCTCCAGCAGTAACAGAACAATGGATGAAAGGCTAATTCTTGCTGTTAGAAATTTTCCAGTGCTCTATGATATGTCTCTTCCCACGTACAAGGACATTTTTAAGAAAAATACTGCGTGGAAAGGCGTATCTGAGATCGCGGGGATTTTGTGGACCCAGACAGACCGGCATTTGCATTTTCGCTGCAGATAAACAGCCGCTATGGCAAACAGCACGCCTTGTTTCTCATTCATCTTTGATATAAAGCATTTTATGTACTGATTCCATTTATATTTAGTCTTTTCTCTCCAAAATGTTTGTTTTTAGTGGCAAGAAAAGAGATTCGCTGTCAACAGCAATGGTATTTATAAACGTTACTAGGCAACCAGTAGTGGGAACGCCCACTAGCGACTTCACCGCCAGCCACTGGCTACCTGCAGCGACAAAGTCGCTGGCAGTGTGTACGCACCTTCAGGCTAATCAAGCCTCCGAGGTATAAAGGTCGACTGCAGGGTGTCGTGCGGGAGAGAGAGATCGTTAGCGGACATGTCCGTCGTGTGTGTTTATGTGGTCTTTTGAGTTTATCATTAAAACTATTATTTATATTGAAAAGCAGGTTCTCGCCTCCTCCTTGCCCATCCTTTAACTGTGTTACAATCACTTAATTCCTGTGCTCGTTGGATGATCAGTCTTCCGAATATTTTTTCTATTATTCATTATTCGTTTTGAAGTAGGCCTAATTATTCATGCCTTTCCGAATATACATCTTACAAACAGCTACCATAATTAATTTTATAGTGCAGCAAATAATGTAAATCATTATACAGTATTACTGTACATACTTTTACAGTCGTTTTACTGTGGTATGGAAAACAGCAACTTGAACACTAGCACTGATATGTGTTGAAATAAATCCTATTAATGTTCCCTTGACATTGAAAGACATTTTAAATGCTGCACTTGTTTCTGCAAAGTTTTGTGACAAAAAAATCCGTTATCACATAAATGAATCTTCTTCCTGTTTTATGAGGTTTTTTGCTTGAATTTTGCATGAAGCTGTATAAATTCAAGCTAACTTGTGAAATGCGTATCCTTGAATGACTTTTCATCTTCTTGTCCATCCATCCGACCTACCTACCTACCTACCTACCTATCTAAATAATATGCTTCAGGTATTTCATTAAGGGTTTATTTGCGGTTCTGTAAATTAACCTTGCATCATCACACACCTATTTTGCCAAATAAAAATGGTCAATTTTCCTTACAGTTTAAGTTTTTGCGTTATCAGCAAATAACGTCTTAGGAGAACAAAAATGTCAACTAGCATGATAAATTCTGTTAAGTTGGCCAGGTGCTGTGTGAACATCCAAACCCACCCCCCTACCCACCAGCCTTGCAGGGAGATATATCTATCTGCAGAGACATACATCACTGTAGTTTCAAGACAGCAGCACCAGGCCTGAAGTCTCAGGCCAGAGGTTAGGGCGGAGCTAGTGGAGCCACAGCAGTTTCCGGGCCGATGCTCCTACAGTTTTGAAGCGTAATTTATTTCTTCTGTTTGCTTTATTAGATTTAAAACATTCTTTTAAAAAAACCAAAATACGATTCCATTTGTTAACATTAGTTCCCCTTCTGTCACTCACTCGATGTTGTGTCGATGTAGTGATACTAGGGGTCTCTCTTGAGAGCCTCGGTTACCTCTTATCTTTGAGAAAAGGCCAATGAGAATTGGCAAACAGAATTTACATGCCCCTCCCCTGGACATAAATATGTATATTTTATACATGTATAAAAGCAGGGAAGTGTGCATCTGTTCAGACAGATTTTTTCTTCGGAGCCGAGTGGTTGTGTTTCAGCGAGCTGAGTAAAACCCACTGCTGTTCCACTCACCTCTAAAGAGCATACGCTGTTGGAAATACGGCGCATTTCAGAAGCTTTTCTCTTCTTCTGCATGCCAGTGCAGACCACACCCCTGAGCGCTTCGACAGCCCTCTAAAAGAGTATATATTACTCTAAAAGTGTAAACACTTTGACGTTTGAAAGTTTTTTAAAGATGCATCTTTTTCAAGATGCCCTTCCGTATTTGTGTCATTCCTGGATGCGGTCGTTACCTCACCACTTCTGACGGCCACAGGCGCTGCCTCTTGTGTCTGGGCAGAGATCACACAGAGGCAGCGCTTGTGGACGGCTCATGTTCTCACTGCGAGAACGTGAGCCGTTCACAAGCCGTGCTATTCTTCTTCCGAGGGAAAGCCACCCTAGCACCCCCCACGTCGCACCTTCTTCCCACGGGTATAGGGCCGGCGCGGCTGGCACTGGGGGCGATTTTGGAAATTTAACGGTCGTGGTTTCGCCAGGTAAATCCCTGCGGCCCTAACCAGCTGAGGTGCATGAGCACCAGGTCCCTATGCACACACAACACATCCCGAGAGTGAGCTAGTATTAGCCAGTCGTCGAGATAGTTGAGGATGCGAACTTAACTGCCCTTAACGGGGAAAGGGCCTCCTCTGCGACCTTTGTGAAAATGCGAGGGAACAGGGACAGGCCGAAAGGGAGGACCTTGTACTGGTACGCCCGACCCTCGAACACAAACCGCAGGAAGGGTCTGTGCCGAGTTAGAATCAAGACGTGGAGGTATGCGTTCTTCAGGTCTACTGCTGCGAACCAATCTTGATGCTGTACGCTTGCTAGAATGTGTTTTTGCGTCAGCATCTTGAACGGGAGTCTGTGTAAAGCCCGGTTCAGTACTCGCAGGTCCAAGATTGGCCGCAACCCACCGCCTTTCTTCGGTACAATGAAGTAGGGGCTGTAAAACCCCTTCTTCATCTCGGCCGGAGGGACAGGCTCTATCACACCCTTCTGTAGGAGGTTAGCGATTTCCACGTACAAGGTAGCGACGTTCTCGCCCTTCACAGAAGTGAAGTGGACGCCGCTGAACCTGGGCGGGTGTCTGGCGAACTGAATCAAGTAGCTGAGTCGGACGGTCCGGGTCAGCCACCACAATGGGTTGGAGAGTGCAAGCCACTCGTCCAAGCTCCGGGCGAGGGGGAACAAGGGGACAATCTCGTCAGACGTACCGGCGGGTGGGGCCTCGCGGCGGGGCGGAGCCTGAGGCACCACATTGAAGGGGCTTGAGCCCTGTGGCCATGCTGAGTCGAGAGACATCGATGTACTTACCTGGCTCCTGATTCCCACGAGAGGATCGGTCGGGGAGGGGGGAGGAGTCGACAGTTGCCCCAGGAGGACGCCCTTGGCGACGAGCAGATGGGGTGAGGGATCTTGAGCCGTGCCGGGGCAGGATGTGTTGGATGGCCTCCGTATGCTGAATGAAATCTGAATGAGCTGTTTGCATGCCAGCTTCTTTATACCCGTATGTTCGGAGGAGTGGCATGCAAATACCACTCGCCAATTCCCATTGACCTTTTAATCAAAGATCAGAGGGGTCTCTGGCTCCCAAGAGTGACCCCTAGTGTCACTTCATCGACACAACATCGAGTGAGTGACAGATAGGGAACTGCACAGCATAGGCACTCATATTGGGGAGATTTGTTTATAATTACATGATTACATAATATCCAACAAATAGAATTTAAGATAACATATGTCTATGTATTTACATGGTGTTTATATTGCTTTTTAATTAAACGTCTTATATGTACTGAAAATAGACAAGCAGTATTATAACTCATAATACAGCCCAGCTGGCACCAGGGACATTGCATCATACTTTACCTGGGCACTTAAGAACTGTAATTGAATAGCTTTCAATATGTCAAAAAAATTACAGACTGACTTCACATAAGTTACTTAATCATCAGTATGGCAGCTAGTCATTTTGTTCATTCATCAGTCTTTTTCATTCTGTCTTTGTGCAAGTCCATTGAATTTCCAGTGGAATACTCATGATTCATAAGCCTGTTAGGCAGACTGTGAATAAGCCTTAGGTCAATTTTCTAACTGAAAGTGGCCCAGTTTTAGAAGAACTCACAACCTTATGGAAAAAAGTTTTTCTGGTTCATATTTCTCTATGGCTGTGATGTCAATTTGTATTATTCATTTATTTATTTTTTACAATTAAAGTGTCTTGATTAGCTGTGAGCTGGTTTTATAAACGGAGTTTGTGTATACTGTACTCCTGATATGCTAATGAACCAAATATTGATTGTCTGTGAAGATTTATACTGCAAATATTAATAGTCAGATCTTTGACAAAAACCACCAGTCTCTTTTTAAACCTTTACATCTTCAAATGGAAAGTGAAGGTTTATTTTTTGTTATTATTGATATTTCTTGGTTTGCTCTTTCAGCTGTCCATGTCTTACTAAATAGGAGAATGAAAATAAGTGTGAGGAGTATCAAAATCTCTGATTTTATAATCTCTCATATTAATGCACAGTTTCTGTAAGACACTGACCATCAGCATTCATCTTGATACTCATCCCGTAGCAGCTCTCTGTTACTATTGCACCAATAGGGGGCAGTGGAGATCTATGCTCCCTTTGAGATGAGCACAGTGATGAAGATGTTTCATATCTCCATAGACTTGTTAATAACATGGGACTCTGCTGCTGAGGTTACCTTGTTCTTTATCACCACCTTTTTTCACTGTCCCTCAGAGGATCAACCTGACACCTTTTAAGTGGAACCAATGTGATAGGCCATTGTTGCCCTTATGGTCCCATAAGTCATGCACATCATGCTTGTTACATGACATTTTAGGAAAGAGGACATTTAGAAAGGATATTTAGCAAGGTCTTTGTTGTCGTAAATTATGTAATACAATCAACAGCAATGCATATTTTATTAATCATTTGCCCTAACCCTAATCCCAACCCTAAACCTACTGTCAGTAAAATTAAAATGTAATCAGAGGGAAAATGCAACCTCCGAATTGCACACATCATTTATTATGTGAACGCAATTACTTCCAAAACCTGTGTCTCTGAGCCTGAGGCTACTTGTGCAACACACTATCAGTAGCACCACAGGAAAAGACAAACACATTTGAATTAATTCAAAGATTTCTGATTGGAGACGGCGCTTGATGGTAATTCATACGAATGGGGTCAATGTCAAAGTACAGAAACATTCGGTAGCAACATGTCGAGTTCCCGTGTGATCAAGTTGGACAGAAATGAGAGATTTCTTTTAAAATGGATGGTTGGTCATCATCTGTGTGGATGGTTTTTGCTTTTTGTATGTTAACATGCAAATATCTCTGACTGTTGTGAATTGCTTCTTGTGCCATGAGAGCTGTGTTTAGGGGTTGTTCACACCACTTGTGTTCATGTGCTAAAAAACCCCAGATGTAACAACACAAATATAACAGAGGACACATTCTTGCTTTCTGTCTGACTTATTTTTGAGTGCTGGTACATCTTTAGTCATGGCGTCGCATCTCTGTTTTTTTCTCGGGTTGCGTTTTTAAGACAATCCGTCAGTTGAAAGCGGTCAATGTTTTAAAATGCGTCGCAAGACCCGTGTTTAGCTGCTTTTTCTTGCGTCGTGAGAGTTGCATTTTTAAGAAGGTGCATCACATTAAACGTTAACGTTAAATGAGACCCGCGCGCTCACAATTACATTGCGCTCCATCTTGCTGTTTTGGGCACAAGAAATATAAGCGCAGCGTAGTTCTAGCGGGAAGACTAGCAGCAGTACATCATTGCACCATTAGCTGGGTTATTCCCAGCCAATCACATGTAAGCCATTGCTTTATAAGTCTGCTCACAATCTATCACATTGCTGTTTCAGTGCGCTAACGTGGCAAATAGACATGTTTCAACCTCTCCAGGCCACAGGAGAACCAGTGCACAGATCATCTCTGGAAGAACGCCTTCCATTTCCAATGACGTCATCACTTCATCTCAACTTCTGCCCACATCAAACCCATGGGGAGTAAACAACCAGCAAACCCAGACCTTCATTCATATCTCATCCACTTAGGAGAGCTCTCTCAATCGAGTCACCGCATCCTCAATCGGATTGCACGACCTGGCGCCGAAGGAGCGCGCTCCACACCAAGTTCATCAAAATCATCGGCTCAGGCAGCAGCTGGTTTCCATCAGAAATAAGCTAAGTTATTATCATATCCATCAAATTTATTCAGATTTAGTCATGGGTCTAGGCCTTCCATTGCCATGCTGCCTGTTCATCTTAAAGTTGCAATGCTGTCTGTTCATCATAAAGCATCCGCATCAATATCAAAAGCCAGTATTTCATGTCAACTGTACATTTCCTCTAATAGTAATGGCAAGCAATCACAGGATCTCATGAGGGCAATTCTGTCAAGGTTCATTCACATGTCATTCACCGTGCTGCATGCCCTAGCGCTCCCCATTGGGGAATTAAGATAATTATTCAGGCATATCATCATGTACAGTCAGTGCTTATTGTAAGGGGTCCCATTACTCCATTCAGTAAGATATCCTTGTTTTGCTGGTCGCCTTTGCCCAAATCACGTAGTGGGTGCTTTCCAATACAATTTATCATCCCTATGCCCTACTCACTTGGACAGACCAAGCCCATGATGTGGGCATTCCGAGGTAGCATGGCATCACAGTTTAACCCGTTGATGTTGTTCTCTGGTCAGTTTGAAAAACCAAAGATAAGGTCTAACAGTGTTGCCAAACAGGACAGTCCATATGAGTGATGTAAAGATTTGTGTCATCCATGTTTGTCTCTGGATAAAGCCGGACAATGAAAAGCTAGATAATTTTTGACTGATGGGTTGTGTTGCTAATGAAAAGGTGAATACAATGATATGAGGGTTGTATGTATCTCTGGTGCCGATTCGTGAAGGTTCGGAGTGGAAAACCGTAGACTGTGTTTGTGTCTGTTTTGCGTTTTAATGCGCAGTGTGCAGTTATAGCGTGTTACTGCCATACTGTCGACAAAGAACTCTTTGGACCCACCATCACTGAGGTTTGTAGAACACATGCTCCTGACTGCATTTTTTCATTAAACCCCTTGTTCAATTGCACATCCAGGGTGCTCTGACATGTCATTCAAGCCGAGATGAGCCACCCTCCTCAGCTTCACTCACCGTGAGTTAGACCCTGGAGCACAAGTGCTCCCAATTTATTGATTTACATTTACAATTACATTTATGCATTTGGCAGACGCTTTTATCCAAAGCACTTATTACAGGGACATTCCCCCCGGAGCAACCTGGAGTTAAGTGCCGTGCTCAAGGACACAATGGTGGTGGTGGCTGTGGGGATCGAACCAACGTCCTTCTTTTTTTGGAAGTACACTTAAATAAATTATTATGGAACAAAACGTTTTAGTCATAACACATTTTCATGTGGCCTCTTGTGTGACGTAAGCACGGTGGCATGTTATGTGATACAACCTTTTTGGAGCTTTTAGATTGCTGATCACCATCCACTTGTATTGTGTGAACCTACAGAAATTCAGATATTCTACAGATATTCTTCAAAAAGTCTGTATGTGTTCCACAGAAGAAAGAAAGTCATACACATCTGGGATGGCATGAGGGTTAGTAAACAATGAGAGAATTTGCATTTTTGGGTGAACTATCTCTTTAATTGACTCATCTTTAAACTGGCATTTGCTTTTAGCTGTAATTGCTTTATAACACTTGGTATTATTAAATTCTTTTGAAAGGAAAAGGGTGTCCCAGTTTCCCTGTGCAATATCAAGAGAACTGGAGAAGAACCCACAAAGGCTATTCTTTAATAAGTAAGGAAAATCTGTATAAACCCTAAACTGTGTCTTCCTCTGTGATTTAACTAATTATTATTTAGCACCATTGATATAAACCATGAAATTCACCTTTACTTAGAATAATTACAGCATAAGAAAGTGCAATCTTATTTTTTATACTTGTTAAAGAAGTGCAGCCTTTTCTAATTGCTACCTATGTATTTCATTGAGTTTGTACATGATGAATATGCAGGATGCAAACAGGACTCAAGACTAAAAGGACACAAGTTGTTTGGTATATAAACCATCTGCAAGGGCAGCACATATCTATCATGTCAGTAGGCATACATTTTTGGATTTGGCAGTGTCTGTGATTGTGAGTGTTTTCCCCCTATATGTGGGTGTATTTGTGATGTATTTGCAAGATATACATCTGTTATCTAACTTTGCTTTTTCAGTCAAGGCTTTTAATAGGGGGTTCTCCCAGATCCCTACCCTTAGATTGGGTCTGTGGAATGTTTTTGTTGGTACAATTGGAAAATACTACCAAACACCTACTTAGAATTGAATGAATGACCATTTTAGAGGGTTATTGGCATATAATGTCTCTAATGTTCGTTTCCCTAATTGAAAGCTTCCTCTTTATTACTAACAATTAGTGCATTATTGAAAATTATAACAAAATAAAATTTTTTTGACACTTTTTTTATTTTCTCCCATTTTCTCCCCAATTTGGAATGCCCAATTCCCAATGCGCTCTAAGGCCTCGTGGTGGCGTAGTGACTCTCCTCAATCTGGGTGGCAGAAGACAAATCTCAGTTGCCTCCACATCTGAGACCGTCAGTCTGTGCATCTTATGTGTTTTGTTGAGTACGTTTCCGAGGTGATGTAGTGCATATGGAGGTCCACGCTATTCTCTGCGGCATCCACGCACAACTCGCCACGCGCTCCATGAGAGCGAGAACTACACATTTTAGCGACCACAAGGAGGTTACCCCATGTGACTCTACCCTCCCTAGCAACTGGGCCAATTTGGTTGCTTAGGTGACCTGGCTGGAGTCACTCAGCACGCCCTGGATTCGAACTCAGCACGCCCTGGATTCAAACTTGCGACTCCAGGGGTGGTAGTCAGCATCAATACTCACTAAGCTACCCAAGCCCCCCTTTTTTTTGTCACTTTAAGACTTAGGGTCAGTCCCAAATAGGGGTAGGTCAGGGGTTCAAGCCCCAGCACCACCAAAATGCCACTGTTGGGCCCTTGAGCAAGGCACTTAACTCCAAGTTGCTCCGGGGGGATTGTCCCTGTAATAAGTGCACTGTAAGTTGCTTTGGATAAAAGCGTCTGCCAAATGCATAAATATAAATTGCATTGGATAAAGAACATTTATATAAAGGTTCATACAGGCTTACCCCTGTGCTTTTCCAAGAGCAATATACACTGTCTACTTTAGTGTTTTCATGGGGTAGAATTAGCCATCATGACAGGTTTGTGTGGACAGGTGGGCTCTGGCTCCTGCTAAATAAAGAATTGTCCATCCAGTTCTCAATTGACATAAACCATCGCCCAGTGTGGTCAGAAAGGGTGACTGTGGGTCACCTTCTCCCATCCACAGTGCTCTAACAAGGTGTTCAGACTCTTTTCATTTAAACTGAAGATTATCATTGCCCCTGTACACTAACAACAGCTTTCCACACATTAACTTAACTACCTGACCTTGACTTTGACCTCATGATTTATAAAGGGATGAAACAAGACAACAATTGAGAATGAACAGGAAGTGTATCATTCTAATGGATTTGCACACTTGCAGGGTCTATATTTAGTTTCAGCATGGCTGTGCTAATATGCGTAAAGCGACAGTCACTTCATGTATCAGACTGATTGCTGGCATGTCAGTGGAAACGGTGGGGGAGCAAAGATGACACTTTCATAGCGTTGACAGATGGGAAGTGATTTACAGTTGGTGGCTCATTCAGGATAGGTTAATTAGACTGAGAAGCAAAAATGTGTTCGACATGGTGACTGGTAGTTTAATTCTGCAGTGCCATCTTACAATCATCATATGTCTTTCCCCGCATCTTGGATTATTTGCTAATTCCTTCTCTGAATGAATTCTCTGTAATTTATTGAGAGATTATTGATTGCGACTTTTATGAGAGCAGCTCTAATGATAAAACAGGCTTTTATGTTACGTGATGGTCATTTTCAGGGTGATAATGTATCTGGGCTCTTATGACATCAGTTTTTAAGTGTACATTTTTAAATCAGTGCAGCAATATATCAGTGCGCTTTGTCCCGCGTCCCGCATGTCACAAGCAGTATTTACGCATTTACTGGAAACTATTGCAGATACTTTGGGTGGATTAACTGTATAAATCCATGTAATCATCCAAGGTAAGTGTAAATGCCTTTTGCTCTGCCGTTCATGTGATTGACAACTGGAGCACAAACAGACAGAATTTCTGCATGTGCACAGCGAGGGGCGCAATGCACTCGCATGAGAGTGGCTGTGTCCAAAATCGTTCTCTCATTCACTATTTCCTATATAATGAATGGCATATCTCAGCAGTGAGTGAACGAAATGAGTGAGGGAATTCGGACGCTGACTTATACACTGAGTGTCTGAGTTCTGGGGCTGTCACAGAAACAACCTCACATATGCACTTTTAAAATACTTAGGCCTTACTTGTTATTTTTATTAAATAATATATTAATACAATAAATCTTCATTCTGTTTTTCATTTTTAATATATACTGTGTGTTAATATAAAGAGTAAACACATTTGATCAAATAAAGAGTACATTTTAAAATGTATCTGTATGTTTTTCCTCTCTCTATGTTATTTTAATCAAGAAATTATTTGTCAAAAAGTCATTGAATACATTCAGCATGAAATAAAACATTGGCAGGAGTGAAGGAATCAATAAACTCCCAGCTGGTACATCTTCCCCGTGGTGGATTACAGGCAATTAACCGTTTGTCGAGTGTACATCAAATGTACACCAAAAATTTGAGTGTATTGTGTGTAAGAAAGGGTGAACAAAAGTAGGGGCCGAGTGGCTCACTCAGAATTCAGACACTCGCAAACAAAATGGCAGACACTCGAAATATTGCACTATATAGTGGATAGGGGCAGTTTCAGACACAGTGAGTGTTCCATGATCGGGGTTGGTGCCCTACGCACTAGGCTGCATACTCTGCATTTAGAGAGCGGCGGTACTGCTGTATAGAACCAATTGTCTAAATTGTTTTGACACTACAAACTGTAACCACACTGAAAAAAGAATACACACAGGACTTTAAAAGCTATGAAATAGTGATAGTCATTAATAAAGCATGATCTTGCTTTGTTTTATATTACAGCATTATATATATTGTCCTTGTGGGACATTTTAACGTTTTCACCGCAATAATTACTAGAATTGTTTCTAAACCTCTCTTCTTATTGACAAACACATCCAGGTGTGATAAGAGCCCTTAAAAGGACAGTTCACTTAAAAATGTAAATTCTCATTATTTACCCACCCTCATGCCACCCCAGATGTGTATGACTTTCTTTCATCTGCTGAACTCAAATGAAGGTTTTTACAAGAATTTCTCAGCTCTGTAGGTCCATATAATGCAAGTGAATGTGTGGCTACATTTTAAAGCTAAACAAAATCCTATAAGTCAGCATAAAAGTAATCCATAAGACTCCAATGTGATAGGTTTGAATGAGAAACAGAGATACAGATCACTTTCACATTCTTCTTCTTGTGTTTTGGGGATTCACTAGCAAAAAATGACAAATATTGATCAGTTTCTCACCCATATACCTATCATATGACTTCTGAAGATATGGATTTTACTACTGGAATCATATTGATTACTTTTATGCTGCCTTTATTTCCTTTTTGGAGCATTAAAAGGTTGGCCAACAGAGCAAAAATATTCTTCTAAAAATCTTAATTTGGGTTTCTGCAGAAGAAAGGATATCATACACATCTGTGCTGGCATGAGGGTGAGTAATTGATGAGATAATTTTTATTTTGGGGTGAACTATCCCTTTAAAGTGATTGCTCAGCCATAATTTAATAATTCTGTCATCATTTCCCTACCCTCATGTTTTTCCAAACCCGTGTGACCCTTTGTATTATGTGGAACACAAAATATGTTAGACAGAATGTTAGAGACTGACAGTCTCAGTCACCATTCACTTTCAAAAAATGGAGAAAAAAAAACACATTCACTGAAAGTAAATGGTGACTCAGGCAAACATTTTGTCTAAAATGTCCTTGTTGTGTTGCATGGAAGAAAGAAAGTCAAAGGGTTTGGAACAACACGATGGTGAATGATGACAGAATTTCCATTAAGAGTAATAATAGTTCTGTATTATATGTTAAATGTGTATTATGTAATGGAATATAGGGGAGTTAACGTCCATTATATCATTTGTGAAAATAACAAGTTACTCACTACTTGAGTACTCCTTTAATTTGATATTTTCTTACACTTATTCAAGTAATTATTTATGTTAGTACTTTTTCTTCTACTTGAGTAATATTTTTTACTGTAAAAGTAATTATACTTTTACTTGACTACAGTTTTTGGCTACTCTACCCACCTCTGCATGTAGGCCTACTGTATCAGACCATCTAAACAAGGAATTGCTTCTTTTTATTGGCTCAGAGCAGATATAGCAAGACTAAAGGCCACAGTCAGGGCATCAAACCACACCTGTATCATGCTTGCTGCTATAACATACCATTTATAGGATGGAAGTGATGACTGAAAAATTATAAAATGTTGTTGGATGGTCATATCTTAGTGGCTGGATTAGTTTGTTAATTCAGTATCTTAATGTGCTTATTTTATGTTACTGTATGACATCAAAAAAATAGATAACACTTTTACAGTGTCCATGTTAAACATATTACATGTTACTATAATCGATTATAACAAAAACAATATACAATTACTACCGGCACCAAAAATAATTAGACATAGGCATTACTCAGTCCGTTCTTATGTAAATACTGTACATAGTAACATTTAACACTGCAATGGAATGTGTGGCCATTGACCAACAAACTAGTACTAACTCTATGATAAATATAATTTGTTATCTAATGCTCAGCCAAAATACACATACTTAATTGATGGACTGGATTATTTATTTATCAATTTAAGTAATCAGCTATCAGTAAGCCTATTTATTTTTATTCTACAGTGAATAAGTCATTTAATAATACATTTCTTTGGTTACTGTTGTGTTACAGTGCTCGGTGAGATGTCTCTATGATGTTACACTAGAAGAGGACAGTGCAGAGAATACTAGTTATTGTCTGGTATGTTTAGGCTTTGGACATTTGCACCCTTCACTTCATCAAATATTAAAGTCAGATCTCCCTCTCTGGTATGCTATAGATGAACAGGGGGAAAAAACACTTGAAGAGGATTTTATTGCTGTGGGTTTGCTTTGAACATTTAGAATTTTGGTCCACAGAGATTTTAAAAGGCATTTAGACTAGCTGCATGATTTTGCCCCTTTGTGCAAATATATAAATATATATATATATTTTTTTTCTCATTCATTTTTGAAGCTTCCAATAACATGAAATATTTTGAAATACTGTTAAAAAAATTGCTTTGAGATATTCAAAAAAAGTGACTTTTGTCAGTGTTTTTCAGGACGGGTGAGGAACAGATAGAACTGCTTGGCCACAATGGGAAACGTCATGTTTGACAAAAATCAAAGACACTTTTGACAAAAGAAACTCTGGGAATTATTGTTTGAGGCATTATGTAGAGTATTATGGCTTTTATAGTTAATCAGAATTCCACATTGTACCAGAGAATACTTGAGAGTATGAGGCCATCTATAAAAAAAATTATAATCTGAAGTTGAACCAAAGGTAGACCTTGCATCAAAACAATAATCCAAGACACTCAAGCAGGCACATGTCTTAAACCCACTGAATTGCTGCATTGAGAGGCAGTACAGGCAAGTAAGCTCTCAAACACTGCACGTGTTTGCAGTTCTGT
Organism: Xyrauchen texanus; assembly: GCF_025860055.1. Taxonomy (NCBI): domain Eukaryota; kingdom Metazoa; phylum Chordata; class Actinopteri; order Cypriniformes; family Catostomidae; genus Xyrauchen; species Xyrauchen texanus. Next base: position 17,680,799 of record NC_068279.1, read on the forward strand.
GAATAAAAGAGGACAAACATTTCTTCAACACAATTAAGGAGACTTGTTGACAATTACCAGAATATATCAAGATGTGATTTTTTTTTCTTTTTCTTTTTAAACAAATTAATGGTGTAGTTAATTAATGTCTATAGACAACTGGCCTATAGCGACTGACAATTTAAGCTCCTTGACAAACCTGACGGTTCAGATGAAGTGCTTGTAGATGCACAGGGCTCATCTTGCTCACACTCTGCCTCAAAGTCGCACTCGGCAGCCTCATCTGTTTTCTCTTCTTGCTCTAGAACTCGATAGAGAGCGATATGGCCCTAAATCAGCACAGCTGTGATAACCTACGTCACTCGGACTGCAGCCTCGTGCCTGCGGCCGAATTACAGCAGTGTTGATGTAGGGCCATATCGCTCTCTCGCTCGTGTAATATTGCTTAAATATAATATATAATGTATTATGATATACTGTATTTTCATATAAAAAATATTTTAGATTTACAAGGGTTTTGATAAATTACATGTAAAGAGAAATAGTGACTGTTCTTTAAGTCCAGCTGCCTCCCCCCAATCAATGGAACATTGGAAGACAGCTGGCCACTTAAAGGACCCTGTCGCTTTATCCCTAACCTTCAATTCTTCAGCTGCTCTTCTCATCTCCTTGCACTTGAAAGGGAATTTAACAGTGTGTGGTAGTAATAAGGCCTTATGTTCAAATTTGTTCTGTAAAGGTGACACATTTTTGTTAGAGCTTTAGAGGGAAGCCTTATGTTCAAGTACATGGCGGAAATAATTAATTGCTGCATATGTTTGCATATTGTTCTAGGAACACTATACACTTATAAACATCTAGAAGTGCATCTCTTTAGAATGTTTTTCCTCAAAGCTTTTCACTTTTTCCTTTTGTAATAATGTATAGTGCTATGGAAAAAGTAAAGGCTATCTTACTTAAAAATATGTTGTATTTTTGTTCATATTGCGTTGGGAAATCTGGCAGTTGTTTTGGGCTTATACTAACTCCTAGCAGTGTGAATGTGGCCTGAAATAAATTTTTCAAATCAGTTATGAATAATTTATCTTCTTGTGTAAAATGTATCCACTAAGTGTAAATAGCCCATCTTGTTGGTAAAGGCTTTTTACACTAACTCCCCCCACCATTGCTGAGACCATGCTGAAGACAGCCACGACACATTTCTCAGGGACCAACATTGAACAGGTTAATGGGTTAGACATTTAGAGGGTTAAGAAAATGGAGAACAGAGTTATAATTTGCACTCCAACTGTCTGGTTGAAACACAAAAGTTTACTACAAATTGCGCCCCACGTGTCGGTTTAGTAGCTTAGAGTGTTACAACAGCTTGAAAATAATTGATCATGTTGCCGATCTGGGTTCCAATCCCACCATTTGAAATACTTTCCCCCATGGCTCCACTCTTAATATTTTCTGTAATACTACTTATGATAATAAATAAAAGTGATTCCTCGCAGTGATTTGGTCACAGTGAAGGTCGAAGAGTTGAGAAAAGGGTTTGATCTGGATAGAATTAACCATGGTTTTACTGTAGTAATATTGTAGTAACCATGTTTTTTGGTGGAAACTAAGTGCAAATAGCCTCTGCCTTCATTTATTCTTCATTTATGCATTTAAAAATGCATTTAGTAAAAAAATAAATGCGTTAAACATATTCAATTAATCACATCTGTTAAGGAATTCATTTTGACAACTAAATTTTAAACATATTTTCAAAAGTACTATTCTTTTCTTTAGGGCAGAAACTTTTTTAATGGGGAAAAATTACTGAATGCAGCTTTAATCCATACACTATGGTGTGTATAAAGTGTTTGGTAAATTAGAACCTCAGTTTATCATTCATTTGAATATTTATTTGAGCAATAATACTCAACAAGAAAGGTTACAACCTCAAAGCAAACAGAACAGCTTCATCTTTCTCTCTTTTAATATTCAATAGCCACCCAGGGTGCTGAGTGTGTTTGGACATAATATATTCAATACTGTTTGTTTTAAAATGCTTCCCCAATAAATTCCCTGGCTGCAAAAGTATGTTTGCATCAAAATGTGTTTCCTGCCATCTTAAAGTTTTTCTTTTCAAATCAAAATGTTCCTGCTTAAACGTAGTCTGGCCACCCCTAAGATCCACCTCAGATTCTTGATGGTGGCGATGAGTTCAGGCACAAATCAGGCCTGAGAATCAATAGAATTTGCTAGTAAATCTTCTCAGGTAAATCACCAGCAACCCCTAGATATATCGCTCATCACAGTAAGAGTGTGTCTACAACTGATGAAGAAGACTTAGGATTTTGCCCTTTTCAGGGGCAAAAAAATCATAGTTAAGTCACAGATTTTCAGCTGGCATTGTGGCATTTTGTCTTGTCAGATATCTCCTCAGGTGACATGGCATCATCTTTCCATTACCACCGGAGCTATCTTGGCTTGTTGATGTGCTACACTTTGCAAATTACACGTGTCATCATGGCAGGTAGTTTTTCAGCCATCCGTGATTTCCTATCCTCAAGAGGCCATTATATAGCTCAGCATTAGGTTTGTAAACATGCAATTGAGCACAAGTTACAAAGTGACACAGTTTCTCAGTTTGAATTAGAGTTGTTTTCCCCCAGAATGTCCTTCATGGATAATAGATTCAGTATGAAAGGAAAAAAGTGTCAGGATTGGTTTTGTCATTACACTGCAAAAGTACTGGATTTGTTGCCCATGTGATGAACACTTTTTGATATGAGTGTCCTTTAAATGTATATTTTGATGTGTGTACATTGCTGTTTTGCCATTTGGGAAAATAAAACATGCATCTTGTAATTACTTTTTGTTAGTGCAGACCCTTTCATGTTGACATGGCAGCCTTACAGTCATTATTTTATGTATGACCTTTGAAATATCATTACAATTAAACAGCCTTAATTAGCCTCATCTAATTCTTTAGATTAAGAATTATAAACCAATTATACCACCCACACCACAATTTGTCTGAACTACATTTTTTGGTGATCAAAACAGATAAGATGGTTTACTAGAATTGAATTCACCTAAAGAAAGATGAACATTGCTTAGAGGCTGCCCTTTCATGGCACAGGAGATGTAATGTACTTCTCATTTATGTTTCATGTAAGCAACAACACTCTATCTCTCAATTTTATTTATTTTTTTAAAATTCCTCATGAAAAATAAAAATAGACAAAAACAAGTCAATTGCTGACATAATGAAAGAGAATAGAGTCTTTGGATAATTTTATGGGAATTGTTTGAGAGTTTGTTTTGTAATATCTGACTTTTAATTGCAGATTTTGATATTTTGGCAGATCTGAGCATATAGTTGATGAGATCTTTTCTGAAACTCCAGAGGAGACATTAGTGAGATATTTCGGGTATTTATAAGAAGAAGGTTATTTAAAGTTCACCAAAACTTCAGTAATATACCAAATTTTGTAATATATTATCTATGTCTAAATTCTCGGTTTTGGCCTCATCTCCTCATTTATACGTCAACATAAACACCCACTGTTATGATTTGCTAACATCGTGCAGCCCCTCAAATACAGCTATACTTGAAATTCAATCGGAAGAGAATGAACAACCCCACAATATTATAAAACTACATTTCAGGGTTTACACATAATGCACATCCAACACATTGCATCCAATTGTATTAAACCAGGGGTTTTCAAAATATTGGACACAACTTAAGGGGGTGCTAGAGCATGTCAGGGGAGGCGTGGAGAGTGGTAAAACATTTTATTAAATAATTTATATGTATGTACCTGTATATATGTATTGAGTTTACCTATTATATTATAGTTAAAACTGTATTTACAAATTTCTGAAAATAATAGAAAAAAAACAAACAAACAAAAAAAAAAAAAAATATATATATATATATATATATATATATATATATATATATAAGTTGTCTGATAGGAGATACCACTTGTCAGTGAGTTGCCATAATGTGGCCGATCCTAGGGTGCTGGAACTCTCAGAAATAAATTGCCAACACATGACAATGTTACTTAAGAGATCGTATAATACTACATTCAGATTGACCTTCCTCCAATCATTATAGGCAATGTAACTAGACCTGTGGTGAGTCTTCAGTCATCTTAAGTCGAATCTTGCCCAACTGGCAGTATTTTTAATGAATAAATTGAAATAGTATATTTTTAAAACAGAGTTAATAAAATGAAGTGTTATATAAGGCATCGGTAAAGTCCAAATTATTCCACTGAAACTCGGGTAGGAGCTTTTGGATGGATTTCACATCATGTGCTCAGGAAAACATTTGTGGTAGTGTTGTGTTTCATTCCATTCAAAGTCAAAAGTGACCTATTTTTACTTGATATCTCCAACTTCCAACAATAAAGGTGTTCTATTGCCCAATGCTTGAAAGATGGCATAAAAAGAAACAAAAGAGCTACTGTTAGCTTTGCAGGTGTTTGACTGTCAGCAAAGAAGACTCCTGGCTGCCAAATTGCAGAGGATAAACAATGCTGTATGATGCTAGTATTTGTTCTGCAAGTTTACGATTGTCATCAGAGAAGATCATTTGCTGTGTTTTACACCTCTGTCTCTACTAAACATGTTGTGTTCATTAACATGAAAAATCTAATCTTCTGGGGAGAACATTTAATTAACTTTCATTTCACCTGGAACTGGTATTTGTCTTTGAACTGGCAGTATCATTGGTGTTTTAAGTTGATTTAGTCTTTTATTGTGAAGTTATCCTGCCTTATGTTTGTAGTTGGTAGTTTCCTTTTCCCCATGTTGATTGTGTCCACGTGTGCCTCGTTCAATTAGTGCAGTTTCTGATATATTCATATTTACCTGTCTGTTTAGTCTTTTTTGAAGTCGTCTCCTCTTTTGGCTGTATCACTTGGTGAGCCCATGTTTTGTATTTGTAATTCTTTTGATTTGCTTTTTAAAAAATAAAGCTGCATTTTTAGAAATGTCTAACCTCTGCCTATGAGACCAACATTACACTCAGTCAGACATGAGCAAGAACTGCTGGAGGAAAAAGGGAGAACTTGCCATTTTGGTGAACAACAGATGGTGCAACTCAAGACACTTGGTTTGTGACCCATATGTACAGCGACTCACTGTTGGACTGTGGCCATATTACCTGCAGCAGTACTTTTTTACATGCTGTTGTTTTTGGCTGTGAATGGTCTTCCCTCTACAGAGGCAATCCATACTTGGGTCAGCAACCTCAACATAGAGCTCCTAAATAGATTTATCTCTTTCTTTCACTTTCTTTATTAATGTCTTAGCCACCTCCGCCCTCAAAAGTTGTTTATCAGTGTGGAGATTGCAGAAACAGAAGAAACCGGACTCTTTTATATGCAAAATCACATTTCTGTTGCTTTCTTTCATTCCCTTGGGCAGGTTGGACCACAGTGTGATATATTTCATCCCAAAATACAAGAGGATATTTCTGTAGCTGCCTGTCAGTGCCAGGAATGTATGGATGTGAAAAAAAGAGTGAGGAGACTTAAAGACAGACTGTAGCATGTTCTGAGGATATCACTATGGGGGCACAGATGGCCCTTCCATGCCAAAATGTACTACATCAATGTCTTTGTAGGCAGTTCTGTTCCCACAAAATTAAAACACTGCTTTCACTGACAATAAGCCATTGATGGCTGAAAAACAGAAAAAAACCCTAATTAAGAAGGACTTCAAGGATAAAAAGGATGCTGGAGCATATGTTTAGATGGAAAAACACAGAGGTGTTGACTACAAACATTTACATTTATGCATTTGGCAGACGCTTTTATCCAAAGCGACTTACATTGCACTTATTACAGGGACAACCCCCCCCCCGGAGCAACCTGGAGTTAAGTGCCTTGCTCAAGGACACAATGGTGGTGGCCATGGGGACTGAACCAGCGACCTTCTAATTAACAGTTACGTATGAGCTTTAGCCCACTACGCCACCACCACTCTCAAGGTTGGTATTCATGGGGGAACTTAGCTAGTTTTGTTGGGCTGTTCAACACCTGTCCTGTCTCATTGGTCTAAAGAATGACAATGTTATAGTAGAGTCAGACCCAGCTCTTTAGTACTACCTTTTACTTCACGAAGACCTTTAAAAACTGAGCTTTACCCCTCCATACAGTTGAGGTTCAGGTTTGTCATGAAAAGTCATGACGTTTCATCAGAAGACACGCAATAACTAGTGATTGATTTACAGTATAAATATGAATTGATGTATTAATATATATATTTGATGTTATTGACATCCAACTTGCACCCAGTTATCATATTTGGCCACTGTGTCTGAGAGCTGATCAATGATTTGATTTGAGTGAATAACAACTTCATTTTGGTCCGTTCATCACACACAGGGATTATACGGCATCAAAGACTGGGAAAATAATGCACAAAACTATTTTTATATACAAAAAAATACAAAAACAATTCACTGGTTTTATGGTGTTTTTTTGTCCTTTATCAAGCTTGGCAGCCCAGAGATTGAAGCAGAAAGTAAATGAAGATGGAATTGATATTTTTCAGCCTCAACTATATATTCAGCCTGAAACTTTATGACATTCTAAATAAGTCAGTTACAGTTACAATTACAGTTTGAACTTAAATATAGGTTTGCTATTGTATTTTAAGATCAATTGTTTGGGTAAATTTGAAAATTGTGACTCTTAAGCTGTGGTTAGTCATGAAGGGTCAATTGGATCCTGTAACAACTGGTAACATCAGCATTTTTGCTGCATTTGCATTTTCACTTGCTTGAACCAGCATGGAAACTAATGCTGGTCTAATATGTTCTTTAGAATCGTGTGTTGAAGGTAGTTCTAACCTTCAAAATGACAGATTTAGTCTAACAGCCTGTGCCACCTGCAAAAGTTCTCTGCTGTCTCTTCCACTCTTGGTTTGCAAGGTATCAGAGAAAGCCCATGATCATTCAGGATATAAAATGGAAATGAGATTTATTAATACCCGAGGGTCCAAATAAAGATCAACTAGACTGGAAAGACAACACAACTGAAGAAGGTTTCAAAGGATTTTTGACTCAGTGGTCTATTGGGGTACTTTATGCAAGATGCTGAGCTACATATAGTAGATGGGGTTGAATATACTGAAGTCTTTGATGACTTTATCTATTTGTGTCGTTCACATTGGGGTTATTTTAAGGGTGATTGTGACTAATTGCAGTCATAGAGACACTAGCATAAATGTGATTGAATATCTCCATGTTGTAGGTTGGCAGGTGACCCATTTTCCTAGATTATTTAATTGGGTCTTTTAGACTGATTACAGCCAATGACTCTTTAAGGGACAGTTGGCCTAAAAAGCTTAGAGAATTCAGATAAACTGGAGCTAAAACTCATTTATTGTCAATCATAGCTCAGGAAGTGATTTGACTTGCTCCTGTTTTTCTACCTTTTGTTTGTGACTGAAGAAAAAAAAAAAAAACATCCATCTGACTTAAGCTTGACTGAACTCTGAAAATTGCACTGGAAGGAAAGAAATCTGCAGATCTTCCCCACAAAAGCTATTGATGGACAATTTATCTTCACTTGTTTGCTGCAAACTAGCAGATGCTTTTGGAAATGAAAAACAGAAGAGAGTTGAGGAAATTTTACTCCGCTAAACACCACTTTGTCACATAAATTCCACAATGTTTACCTGGTTAGGTTTCCTTGTGTGTGGCAGATGCACAGATGTTAAAATGATAACAAGGGAATGAAGAAAAATGCTCCAAAGTGATTTTTTTGCTCAATATTAATGCTGTCTGGACTAATCCTTCCACTTTGTTAACAAGCCACTCCTAAGAGTTTGCAAAGAGTCTCATGTATGCATAATGATTGCTCATTGATCATTGAATCTTTCCTGAAGTCATCTAGAATGTGTTTGCTTTATACAAACTGCTACTTGCTGCCTCTAAGAGTAATGGCAACGGATCAAAACAGATCACTTTCCCTGCATGTCAATTCGGCAACATTGTGCTTGCTATTCTAGAGGTATTAAGTAAAATGTTAGATACTGTAAGACACATCTGTTCACAAAATGCCACCTCCAGCCGCCTTTATCCCTCTTGTGGGCTTGATTAGCCTGATTAGGGGCGGGGCGCCGACCAGCCCTCCTCCTTGCCACAATTATATGAGACAATATAATAAGGATACACCTTATGCTTATATATCTTTTAGGGACCACAACATATTAGGGAGGCTAAGTGCAGGGAAGGGTGCTCCAATATTTCACAGTTATTTTCAGCAGAAAACCAAAATCTCACAGAGAAGGTCACTAGAGCTGAGGTGTACTTTACATCTTTTATCGTTGAGAATAACCTGCCATTCAAGGTGTGTAAGCACACAGGCAAGCTAATCAGGACAATTTTTCCAGATTCAGAAATGGCAAAAAACTGCCTGCTCATCAACCAAGACAGCAGCTATTGTGAACATGGCACTGGAACCTGAATGGTCAGATCTGTACAAGTTCATCCGGACAGAGAAAAGGCCATACAGTATTTTGGTTGACGAAAGCAACAATATCATGAGTGAGAAGTTATGTGCCATTTTAGCCAAATACTATAATGAAACACAGGATTAGGTAACAGTTGGATTTGTAGACATGCCAGTGTGCAGTTATACCAAAGCTGAAAACATATTCAACTGCATTGCATCATCCATGCATGACAAAGGCTTTCAATGGTCTAATTGTGTAGGATTTAGCAGAGACAACTGCAATGTGATGACTGGCAAAAGCCACTCTGTTTTATGATATTTACAGCGTTGGCTGTCCAAGTCACCTGGTCAACGTTTGTGCCAAAACGTCTTGGTTACGGATGTAACCTCCGTTCCCTGATGGAGGAAATGAGACGTTGTGTCAGAGAAGCGACACTAGGGGTCTCTCTTGAGCGCCGAATATGCCTCTGATCTATGAAAAAAGGCCAACAAGAAGTTGGGAGATAGTATTTGCATACCCCACCCCCGGACATACGGGTATAAAGGCGAGGAAATACTATGAGTCCATTCAGGATTTTTCTGAGGAGCCGGAAATGGTCTGGACACTACAGTGTCTCGGCTCAGCGACGTGGCCGGGAGGACACAACGTCTCATTCCCTCCATCAGGGAATGGAGGTTACATCCATAACCTAGACGTTCCCCGTCTGTCGCTCTCTCAACGTTGTGTCGGAGAAGCAACACTAGGGGTCCAATTTAAATGATGCCATGCGCTGAGCCGTGTACGTGTTCTGCTGACACAGGAGCGGGCAGGTCATTTACATTAAAAGGTGACCAGCTGTGTCAGACTGCACGTACCCTTCCCCAATGCACCAAAAAAGTCGTTGGAATCCTTCTGGTTACCCTAGACAGGGGAACAAGGTGACGCTTGCCAACCTGGGAATGGGCAGAGCCTGGCTGTGCCTCTTTTCTCTCTATGATTCTCATAGATTAATAAACGGCCAGGGTCCTTACATGCATCAAGGGAAGGGGGTCTTACCCAGTTTCCTATTCTTTCAGGGGGAAAAGACCCTGCGGAGACCAAACCTGCCCGGCAGGGGAGGTAAGAGTGGTGAATACATCACATGGGTTTTTAGGCGACATGTGGAAAGTGGCGCAGTTGTAGATCCAGCCTCAAGGAGGGGGGGAGTTGCTACAAGACAGCGACCGGAGGGCAGCTGGGACTGCCTAAGGGAGACGCAGGTCCGCTTTTGTAAAGGGACCGTACCACGGATAATACACACAGGGGGAGTCTACGTAGGAGTCCTGCCCTGTGGAGCACCTATTCCAGTACAGGGTAGATTAAGTATCCACAGTGGATTGGGTCGGCTAGTTCCTCCACTGAACTGCGGACCCACAAGAGCTAGGGAGGAATCATCCAGGGATCCGAATATGCGGAATCTCCTGGGGGAGAAAGCGCACAGTTTTACCTCAACAGAGGGAAAGGGCGCTAGGTGCAAGCGATCCACCTGGCCAGTCCGTCAGCGTGTTACCGAGTTCTACCGGCTCGGACCTGTGAAAACACAGGACGATACTGACTCAACCCTGAGATTGAAAAAGTCTCGCAAGGGTATTAGGTGTTGCCCAACCCGCTGCTCTACATATGTCTGCTAGGGAGGTGCCCCTGGCCAGTGCCCAAGAGGACGCAACACTCCTTGTTGAATGTGCTCGGACCCGCAAAAAAAAGGGGGGGCATTGCCTGTGTGTGATAGGCCAATGAAATGGCATCCACGACCCAGTGGGAAAGCCTCTATTTGGAGACAGCGTTCGCTTTCCGCTGTCCATCAAAGCAGACAAAGAGCTGCTCAGAATGTCTAGAGCTCTGCGTGTGGTCCAAGTAGGTACGCAAAGCACTTACCGGACACAGCAACGAAGGGGCTGGGTCTGCCTCCTCCCGGGGCCGTGCTTGCAGGTTCAGTACCTGGTCTCTGACGGATGTGGTAGGAACCTTGGGCACATAGCCCTGTCACGGTCTTAGGATCACGTGTTTCTGCCGGACCAAACTCCAGGCAAGTGTCGCTAACAGAGAACGCTTGCAGGTCCCCGAACCTCTTGATGGAGGTGAGCGTGATCAGCAGGGCAGTCTTTTAGAGAGAGGGCCCTGAGTCCAACTGATTCTAGCAGCTCGAAGGGGGGGCTTGGCTGGGAGGGAATTAACCTCCGGGCACCTCTTAGGAACCTGATGATTAAGTCGTGCTTGCCCAAAGACTTGCCATCTACTGCGTCATGGTGGGCCGCGATGGCAGCAACATACACCTTTAGGTGGAAGGGGACAGCCTCCCCTCCAGCCTCTCTTGCAGAAATAAGAGTACTGACCTAACTGCGCACCTCTGCGGGTCTTCGGCCTGGGAAGAACACCAATTTGTGAACAAGCGCCACTTCCGGGCATAAAGATGCCTGGTAGAAGGGGCTCTGGCTTGGTTGATCGTGTCTATGACGGTAGGTGGTAGACCAGCTAGATCTTCCACATCCCGTCCAGGGCCAGACTTGGAGGTTCCAAAGGTCTGGGTGTGGATGCCAGAGCGTGCCCTGTCCCTGAGAAAGAAGGTCTTTCCTCAGGGGAATTCGCCAGGGAGGGGCTGTCGTGAGGAGTACGGAGGTCTGAGAACAAATGGGCAAATAGGGAGCCACTAGTGTGACTTGTTCCTTGAACTCCCTGACCTTGCACAAAACCTGTGCAAGAAGGCTCACTGGGTGAAAATGCATACTTGCGCAGCCCCACAGGCCAGCTGTGTGCCAGTGCGTCTGCCCTGAGGGGAGCCTCTGTTCGGGCATACCAGAGCGGGCAGTGGGAGGTCTCTCGGGAGGTAACCAGGTCTACCTGGGCCTTGCCGAACCATTCCCAAATCAGCTGGACCGCAATCACATTGAGGTTGCTGGGGATGTGAGTGGCACGCAGCGACATGAGGAGACGACGGGCGAGTCGTGACATGTGGTGGGAGCGTACGCCGCCTTGGCGATTTATGTACTCTACTGCGGTGGTGCTGTCTGACCTGATTAGGACGTTTGTCTCAAACTAACGGGAGAAACTTCTGTAGGGCAAAGAAAACAGTCAAAAACTCTAAGCAATTGATGTGCCAGCGCAGCGGGGCCCCTTTCCAACATCCCGTGGCTGCATGCCCGTTGCACATGGCGCCCGGATCCAATTTGGAGGTGTCGGTCGTGACCTGGACGCATTGGAACACCTGCTGCAAGGGGACTCCTGTCCGCAGAAAGCAGAGGTCTGTCCAGGGTTTTGAAGTTTGGTGGCAGGCGGGGATGATCACATCGCGGTGCGTGCCGCGGTGCCAAGCTTGTCTCATGACTCAAGTCTGGGGCCAGTGCTGAAGCGGTCTCATATTTATCAACCCCAGTGGCGTGACTGGCGCGGAGGATGTCATATGCCCCAGGAGCTTGGAAAGGTTTTAAATGGCCTCCGTCTGCTTCTTCACCGCTGAGGACTGCTGGGCGGAGTCGTCAACGGTGCCGCTGAATGGACGGAGCTGGGAGACGGGGGCGTTCGAGAAGACGCCCGTATTTCGACCAGGTCCACAGGGGTGGCCATCACCCGTTCGAGTGCCGGCGCTTCTGACCTTCGTGGCCCGGGGGGCGCGATCGGTCATTGAGCGCAGTTCATGCAGCACATCAAGAACAGGACTACCCAAGTGCAAGTTTGAAGTGCCTTGGCCTTACGTTGGTTGCAGGAGGGGCTGTGGTATGCAGTGCAGAAGTGGTCTGGGACCGCTCCACCGTCGTTGGTAGTGAGAGCGGAGGAGCGAGGAAGCCGGTTTGCCCTTTTACGGCTTACTCAACTCGTCATGCACGTCCGGGAAGAAAGTGAATGTGAGCGCCGCACATGCCCGTGGAACCAATCAAGTAGCCGTAAGGGGGGCGGGATTTTCGCGGTACCCGGGAAAGCATAGTGGACCTCTGTGCATCAGGCTCAGACTGGGCGCACAGACCCGAAGGTGGTGGCCTAGACAAGTCATCAGCATCAGACGTCAGCATCATTGGATGTCGTCATCCAATTCCGGGAGCTCAAAGGACCGGCAGGCCAGCCGTGAAGCGGGCCGCACTCATCGCAGCTCGGACGGAAGCAAGCAAGCGTGCCGGGGAGGCGGGTGGTTCGAGGGGATTTACCCGGCGAACGCAGACCGTCATTATCCCCAAATCGCCTCCATCGCCCGCGGCGCCTGCCTCAATCCCGTAGGAAGGAGGCGAGACGCGGTGGGTGGCTGAAGTGGCTCTCTCTCATGACAAAAGAAAGCCGGGACCGCAATGCTGTCATGGCTATGTTCTCGCACTGAGAACATAGACCATTCATAAAATGCTGCCTGCGTGTATTCGTAGCCCAGGCACGCAAGGCAGCTTTTATGACCGACAGAGGTGGGGAGAAATCAACCGCATCCAGAAACTAGACAGAGGCGGAAACACGTCTTTAAAAAGACGCATCCTGAAAAGGATGTTCAACGCCAGCTGTGTATTTGCTCTTTTAGAGAAAATAACTCTTTTAACTGCACTGTCGAAGCGCCCAGGGGCAAACTGCACTGCCGTGCAGAGAAGGAGAAAGCCACTGTAATGTGCCGTAGATCCAACAGCAGGCAGCGTCAGTGGAACAGGAATGGGTCTGTAACTCGCAGCTGACTGCATACACGACCATCGGGTCCGAAGAAAATTTCTGAATGAATTCATAGTATTTCCTCACCTTTATACCTGTATGTCCGGGTGCGTGGTATGCAAATACTATCTGCCAACTTCTCATTGGCCTTTTTTCATAGATCAGAGGCATATTCGGCACTCAAGAGAGACCCCTAGTGTCACTTCTCTGACACAACGTCGAGAGAGTGACAGACGGGGAACTGCTGCTAAGGAGCTCTCAATGTCACCTGAAGAACTGCTCCTTGACATCTAAACAGTTTCAAGAGTTCTGCAATTTTGCCCAGTAGAGAGTACAAAAGCATTGTTCTACACACTGGCTTTCTTTAGGAAAACTGCCAACAAAATACCAAAATACCAAAAAACGAGTGTATATATATATATATATATATATATATATATATATATATATATATATATATATATATATATATATAGCAATCTGAATCAATCAATGAATGAAGATAGTGTTGCAGGGTGGTGGAGATCCCTCCTTGAAATTTGTTTTTGCAGAGTGGGATGTCTGAAACTGCATTTTTGTCACATGCAAAATAGCTCACATGCAAGATAATCATCATATTCATGCTATAAATATATGTAGAAAAATTTGATTTTATTTCAAATTAAAAGTTTGATATGTTTACTATTCACTCATTTTCTCTGCATGGCGCAGCGCTATACAGCGGGTAATTTTGCTCATCATCTACATGCAACTGTGTGGCAGGCGAAAATGTAACTGGCAAACAGTTACATTTTCATTTCACTAGACCAGAGGACATTTCTCCAAAAAGTAAGATCTTTGTCTCCTTCTGCACTTGCAAACTGTAAATTGGCTTTTTTTTTTATGGCAGTTTTGGAGCAGTGGCTTCTTCCTTGCTGAGTAGATTGGATGTCGTCATCCAATCTACTCAGTGGATAGCCTTTCAGGTTATGTAAATATAGGACTTGTTTTACTGTGGATATAGATACTTGTCTACCCGTTTCCTCTATCATCTTCACAAGGTCCTTTGCTGTTGTTCTGGGATTGATTTGCACTATTCGAATCAAACAACTGTCATCTCTAGGAGACAAAATGTGTCATCTTCCTGAGCGGTATGATGGCTGTGTGGTCACATGGTGTTTATACTTGCATACTATTGTTTGTACAGATGAATGTTGTATCTTCAGGCATTTAGAAATTGCTCCCAAGGATGAACCAGACTTGTGGAGGTCCACATTTTCTTTGTATTCTTGGCTGATTTATTTTGATTTTCCCATGATGTCAAGCAAAGAGGCAAGGAGTTTGAAGGTAGGCCTTAAAATACATCCACAGGTACACCTCTAATTCAGTACCTCTCCTATCAGAAGCTAATTGGCTAATTGTCTAAAGGCTTGGCATAATTTTCTGGAATTTTCCAAGCTGCTTAAAGGCACAGTTAACTTAGGATATCTACTTTATGCATGACATGATTCATTCTTCCAAAAATTGTTTACAGATGGATTGTTTCACTTTTAATTGACTGTATCATAATTCCAGTTGGTAAGAAATTAACATAGACCTTTGAGTCTTAACTTCTTACCCACTGGAATTGTGATACAGTCAATTAAAAGTGAAACAATCCGTCTGTAAACATATGTTCGAAAAATGACTCATGCACGAAGTAGATGTCCTTAACGACTTGCCAAAACAGATATGAAATCTGTGGAGTGGTTCAAAAATGAGTTTTAATGTCTTCAACCTAAGTGTATGTAAACTTATTACTTCAACTGTATTTCTTTGGAGAGTAACCATGCAATATGCTCCACACTGGAGTTCTGATCATGGGTTATTCTGCAATAAAAATATGTTACATATCAAACAAACTTAGGCAAATTAAACATTAAAATTACATTCGTTACGCACAAACATTATTGTCGCATCCAGTATAGATGGCACTGCTCCATCTCTTAACAAGTTTCTTTGCAAAGCCTGAATCATGATTCTCAAATAAATCCATAGAGAAAATGTGCCAAAACATTTGTTATGGTCTCACATTGATGCTTCATTTAAATAGTTTCTAACATTGGGATGCTTCAGATGGTTATGCAGGGCTGCAGTTTCTCCACAACCAGAAGCACAATAATGTCTGGGCCAGGGTTTCCCAACCTTTTTTCTGCCACAGCACACTTTTTTCGACAAAAAACATTCTACGGAACACCACTACCCCACATAGGCTAACCATCATCAATCTTTTTCCTTTTCAAGAACTTATCCATGTTTTCTGTCCATCATAGTAGTGTTTACTTGTAATGTTTGAAATTTGGCTATGCAAAAAAAAAAAAGAAGTCACATACTGTGCTTGCGTTAGACTTTCTTTTCATCCGTTTTTACACGGACAGAGTCGTAAAAATTCCATTATTATACATTCCGTCATATTACCCGTCATTTTAATTTTCATATTTGAATGATAAGACATTTAATAGCTTTCATTTTCATTCACATTTTAGTTTTTAATCAAAAACTTATAGGACGAGCATATAGCAGATTATGCATTTATTTATTTATGAAGAGAACAGATGAACAACAGAGACACCACACTAAGCAGATTCACCCCCCCCCCCGCAGTGACAGTGGAGGCCACTAAAACACAACATATGAACAACGCAATATTACAAAAACAAATACGATGAAAATATGAACAAAAAATTAACTGAACAGAACTCAATCGACAACTCAAACCTTCCTCCTGGTCCGCTTTGACTTAAACTGTGTGCTCGCCTGTGTGTAATCAAACGCATCAAGGGAGAATTATACTGAGGCAATTGTCATTAGATTTGGACTCTTTGCCTTGGACAGATGACTTCTCGTGGCAGTTTTAATTTGGTTCTGGAGGCTGAACCCTGCGGCAAGTGCCGCATTGCCCTCCACATGACAAGAGTTGCAGAAAACATCAGAGAGGGGCGATTTGATGAGTTTGCCACATAAAAAAGCGGGAGCTGTGCACAATAAACATTGAAAACCTGTATTTGGAAGAAAGCTAGCAGTTGCTTTGATAGCAGAAAGTGATAAAAGGACTCGTTAATGTTTAGGTCAAAGCGTTTTCATGGTGAATTTAAATTTGTTCAATTACTGGGGTCTCTGATATTTATAAACGATAAGGTAATATTTAATTAAAATAAATTATGAGACATTCAATGTCTCTTCACAAATTTGGACAGTTTTTAAATATTTCTTGTTGCTTATTACTCCTTCAAACTCCTTAGACTTCAATGTATTCTGCAGCGCTGACGCGAGTCATGTGAAAGACCCTTAATGCATATAAATATCACTCACTTTTGTACATTAATCAATGTTCTTCACAATCTCAAAAGTGACCGATTATGGATTCAAAATGGCTAATTTCTGCGAAAGGTGAGTAGTTTGGATCCCTGAAATTATAATAATTTTTTTTCATGTATTTATTTATTTTGTGGAATTTGATAATTTTCCATGGCACACCTGACAATCTTTCACAGTGGTTGGGAAACACTGGTCTGGGCACATTACTCTGCATCTTTTTGTTGGTTAAATCATCAAACTATATGATGCGTTCTCAGAGTGGGAGATGGCGCTAGGAAGTTTAATCGAGCTTGAAATCGTGTATGATCACTAAGGAGACTGTTGTCAAGATGTACAGTGAAAAGGAGTTACATTTTGGTCTGTTCTCACACAAAACCGATTGAATCACTTCAGAAGACATTGATTTAATCACTGGAGTTTGATTGATTATGTTTATGCTGGCTTTATCTGCTTTTTGGAGCTTCAAAGGCCTAGCCAGCATTCACTTTTATTGAATGGACCTACAGAGCTGAAATATACAAACATCTTTGTGTTCTTCAGAAGAAAGTCATACACATCTTAGATGGCATGAGGGTGAGTAAATGATGAGAGAATTTTTATTTTTAGGTGAAATAAAATATTCTTACCATTTCTTTATTAAAGTCCATTTAATTATATTCTTCCTATAAGTGACGTTGTTATTCTATACAATTTTAGGCATGATATATGATATGATAAAATATTATTTAAAGTACCAAATGTTGTGGTTTTTACACTATTCGTGTGAGTAAGCACTTATGCAGAGCCTCAATTTGGTTACGTAATACATCTTCTTATGACTTTTTTGAAACCTTAATGTCATTTGTTTATTTTATATCCAGTATTATCACATCTTTTGCAGATTGACAGTATACAGTATATATATTCTCAGAAAAACATGAGCTTTTTTTCCCAACTTGGGAACTGAATGGCGAATGTTCTAAGCTAATCTGCTGAATTAAAAACAGCGAATCGTAACTGACAGCTCAATCAGTATCTGTCAGCAGATTATAATTTCAGTTATGGTTCGGATAACATTTCTGCCATTTTAAACAAGATTTTGAGGATTATTGATACAATCTGTCATGAAGCCGACAATCTTTTGCCTCATACTTAAATCACTGCTATTAATTGAATAAGGCCAACTTTTGAAGATGAGCAACATACTATGTATTAGAGAACATTTAAGGAAGTTTAAGGCAAATTTCTCTGTACTCTTAAATGAGTACTGTGTGTTAAAGCAGACATGCCTAAGTTGCAGTAAGCGTTGCTTTAACTGCATTAGTCTGAATGCAAACACTTTTAGCAGACTGTTAGAGAAATTAAGTAGAACTGTTGCCATACAGTGAGGAGGAAGACTACATTCCATAATCTGTCTCTTGGGAGCACTTTCTTTCCATACTGCGTCAAAATGCTTTTACCCATACTTTAAGAACAAATGGGGGTCACATAAGCTCACAAACTCAGCTCATTTAATTTGTCTGAAAAATAAGCTATTAGTCTCAAGAGCGTCTAAAGGACACAGTAGGGATTTTTCAAGAATGCACTGAAAAGAGGCTTGTATACGGTTGCTACTGAGAGCTTTGTGAATAAAAAAGGAAATTGCATTTACATGTAGCACATGGCTGTGCCTGTATTTACATTTAAACCAGCTGGTTTCAATGTTGAGACTCAAAGGTCTTTGGGCGTGTCGGTGATTGAGAGCCCACCACTTCTCTTCACTCAGTGCTTGCATACATACACTAAATCATAAAAGAATACTATTTCACCATCTAATCTGTAAAGCAAACAGGGCCACTGTAATGCTAAATTCACATTTGGCAAAAGAGCAGAGTTATACATGCATTCATGTGTTTTTACCAGATAGCAACTGATATGTGTGATCTGTGTTTACCACCAGCACTACCACAAGAGAGAAAATACTGTATATGTATAATACATTAATGAGGGGAAAACTTACTCCACTCCACCAATGGATTCAAAAAAGAAAGCAAATGCTTGAAGGTCATTGTGGAAGCAGGGAGACAATGCCTAAATGGTATGGAAATGCAATGCAGGTTTTACTCACACATCACATTTGTCCATTTGGAAAAGCAGTGAGCACTTTCCATTAACATTACATATTCCACATTTACTGTTGAATGATTGTATTTGCTTTGATTTTGGCTCCTGGATTGTGAATCATGGGTATTCAAATTCCAGGGTGGACCGTGAAGGTTGTTGGGTGGGTGTGTCTACCATGGGTATGCAGCGACCTCTTTCATTTATCCCTGAAGATACATAACCTGAAATGGCACTTGTGTCCTTGTTTGCCTTTAGTTTTAAGGCACAAACATTTTTCTTCTGTATGGACCACACTTTGCACCCTGAGTCATCATGCAGATATTCTTTAAGGGGGCACCAGTGGCATTCTTTGTAGATTGCTGACTATAATGTATGTTGGTCTATTGATAGTTTTAGATTAATGATAAAGAGTGTCTGGGTTCAAATTCCAAACTAATACACAATTCAAATATGATCTGAAGCAGGTGTGACTAGATTAGACTTCTAAAATATAGACCACAGTTTTTCATAGGCTAATAAGCTAGCAGTGTATTTGATTAATTATAAAAGATATGCATATTGTATTTTTTGTGAAGTTGCATTCAAAATCCACTTGGCTAAAACATCTGAGGGGGCGTGTTTGAATGTGCATGTGACAGGGCGGAGGGCGGGGCCGGGTTGTGATTATACACACCAGGTCCCTTATAAGGCTAATTAAGCATCCAAAAGGGATAAAGTCAGACTGCGGAGGATTGTGCGAGAGAGAGATAGTTTACAGTCAGCTCACCTTCGTGTGTGTTTGTGTCTTTTGTTTCAGTTTTACATTAAACTATTATTTATATTGTCAAGCCGGTTCTCGCCTCCTCCTTTCCCTTATGTTCCCTTTACTGTTGACAATTTTCTTGTAGCTAAGAAGGATTTAACAAATGGCAGAGTCACTTTATTTAAATGACAGCTTCACAGTTGATTTATTTAATGATAAATCAAAAATAAAAATTTCAATCTGTGACCTGCAAATGATTAGGCCGGAGGAGCCAGATATGAGATCTTCTTGTGGTTGGGATGTTTATTTTAAGGTCTCATAGATTAAAAAACTTTAACTCAAACAGTCATGCCTTTACATGTATCAGGTATGACTGAGACAGACAAGGTAGTAGTACAAATCTTTTGTAGAACATGGAGGATTTTAATGATTACAAATGATTTAGTGATGTAGTGGAGACAACAGTGATCTCCCTATATTAACTTTTACGAATTTTATGGGTCAGGCTCTGCTCATGTCAGGCTGAGGATGAGCGAGCATTGACACAAAGCATAGTGCCATTTACTGAATCCACTGCAACAAAGCCCTCCATGGAACATCTGAAGATAAACGTGCCAAGCTAACACAAGATGACAAGGTGACATTTTCAATTAATTGTGGCCTAATCTTTGCTAGTAAGGCCATGTGTGATGACTGATCCTGGTAGTTTGATAGATGTAGCTTGCAAAATGTCATCAGCAATAAAAAAATAACCCAATGGTGTCCACAAAAGAAAAGGATGTTCTACCTTGTTCGTGTCCAGTGTTTTTACCCTTGTTTATTTAGGGAAAACGTAAACAAAGTATAGAAGTATTTATTTCACATCTCTCTGGAAAGCTAGATTCTGATTAGTCAATCGCACAATCCAGCTGTCAATGAATGATGTGACGTTTGGCAGAGAGAGGCAGACGAGGGGTGAGGATCTACGTGCAATTCTTTTTAATGAGATGAGCAAAAAGGGTGAACAGGATAACTAAAATAAAATAACACCAGGAACAAACAAAACAACCACGAGGGGAAAACACAACATAAACATGAAAAACCATCAAAGGAGAGTACGGGCAGAATTTAAACATACAGACTATCATGACATGCACAAACATCAACGATCGACAAGGGAATGGAGAACAAACAGGGTTTATATACACTGGAGACATGATGATGACAAACGACAATCAGGTGAGCACAATGACACAGGGCTGGCAGTGATGAGGGCCGGGGATCATGGGAAGTGTAGT
Source organism: Xyrauchen texanus (assembly GCF_025860055.1). NCBI lineage: Eukaryota > Metazoa > Chordata > Actinopteri > Cypriniformes > Catostomidae > Xyrauchen > Xyrauchen texanus. The sequence continues at coordinate 17,701,304 of NC_068279.1, forward strand.
TTTAGACAAAGACAAGTGAAACCCAGGGCAGACAACAAGGGAATCGTGACATAACCCCCCCTCAAAGGAGCGGCTTCCAGACGCTCCTCAAAAACAAAAAAGGGAATACCCAAAAAATAATAATAATAAAAAAAATCGTCCAAGGAGTGAGGGGGAGGGGGGCAGGCAGGCCAAAGAGGGGACAAGGGGCAAACAGACAGACCAAGGGAGCACAAGGGGCAAACAGACAGACCAAGGGAGCACAAGTGGTAGACAGGCAGTCCAAGGGGGCACAGAGGGCAGACAGGCGGTCCAAGGGGGCACAGAGGGCAGACAGGTGGTCCAAGGGGGCACAGAGGGCAAGAAGGCGGTCCAAGGGGGCACAGAGAGCAGACACGCAGTCCAAGGAGGCACAGAGAGCAGACAGGCAGTCCAAGGTGGCCATAAGAGGACTGGATCAGGTGGCCTGGGAGCTGGCCACAGAGCAAAGACAGGTTCAGGAGGCCTGGCAGGCGGCCTCAGGACCACAGCCATGGGGAACTCCGAGGGTGGAGCCGAGGTAGGCAGAGCTGAGGGAGGCGGAGTCGAGGAAGGGTCGGGTGGTTCTGGAGGCGGGGACCTGGAAGGTTCTGGAGGCGGAGTCGTAGGAGGCTCGAGAGGAGGAGCCCTGGAAGGCTCGAGAGGAGGAGCCCTGGAAGGCTCGAGAGACTTGAGAGGCGGAGCCCTGGAAGGCTCGGGAGGAGGAGCCCTGGAAGACTCGAGAGGCTCGAGAGGCGGAGCCCTGGGAGGCTCGGGAGGAGGAGCCCTGGGAGGCTCGGGAGGAGGAGCCCTGGGAGGCTTGAGAGGCGGAGCCCTGGAAGGCTTGGGAGGAGGAGCTCTGGAAGACTCGAGAGGCGGAGCCCTGGGAGGCGGAGCCTTGGGAGGCTCGAGATGCGCTGGCTCTGGGACGGTGGAGGCCACTGGCGCTGGCTCTGGGACGGTCGAGGCCACTGGCGCTGGCTCTGGGACGGTCGAGGCCACTGGCGCTGGCTCTGGGACGGTCGAGGCCACTGGCGCTGGCTCTGGGACGGTCGAGGCCACTGGCGCTGGCTCACTGACGTTCGAGGCTACAGGCGCTGGCTCACTGACGTTCGAGGCTACAGGCGCTGGCTCAGTGACGATCGAGGCTACAGGCACTGGCTCACTGACGTTCGAGGCTACAGGCACTGGCTCACTGACGTTCGAGGCTACAGGCACTGGCTCACCGATGTTCGGGGCTGCAGGCATTGGCTGGTTGGCCGTGGTAGGCGGAGGCCTTTCTTCTCCTCCTCCTCCGGGCGGACGAAGTTGGCAGCGCTGGCTCGTTGCTCAAGGCAGGCATGGGGGTTGGCTTGCTGGCAGGTGGAGCAGGCGAAACAGGACGAGCCATGGACGACTGGAGGGTCACCACTGTGGGAGGAGAGGCAGGATCCTCCTCCACTACACCCACAGTGAATGGCGAGCCACATGCCAGCAGCGTCTCCTCCACAAAATCGTGGAGCGTCCAGCCGCGCGTCATCGGTGGCAACCGCTCCTTGAGTGAACCGGCCAGGCCGGCCCGGAAGAACACCACCAGGGAGGAGTCAGGGAAGTTGGTGGCACTCGCCAGGTCCAGGAAGTCTCTAATATGATCCTCCACAGGGCGGCTTCCTTGCCTCAAATCCAAGAGGCGGCAGCTTGCCTGAAGAACCGCTAGATCCAGTGCAGGTCGATCGTTCTGTAACGTTTGGCAGAGAGAGGCAGACGAGGAGTGAGGATCTACGTGCAGTTCTTTTTAATGAGATGAGCAAAAAGGGTGAACAGGATAACTAAAATAAAATAACACCAGGAACAAACAAAACAACCATGAGGGGAAACCACAACATAAACATGAAAAACCATCAAAGGAGAGTACGGGCAGGATTTAAACATACAGACTATCATGACATGCACAAACATCAACGATCAACAAGGGAATGGAGAACAAACAGGGTTTATATACACTGGAGACATGATGATGACAAACGACAATCAGGTGAGCACAATGACACAGGGCTGGCAGTGATGAGGGCCGGGGATCATGGGAAGTGTAGTTTTAGACTAAGACAAGTGAAACCCAGGGCAGACAACAAGGGAATCATGACAAATGAAGTGGCATTTCTCTGGTCATCCGGGTATTTTATGTCATCTTTCTTGCTTTTTGTATCACTCTGCAATCTCTACGAGTAAGCTAATAAAATAATTAAAACTGAAATCAATATTTCATGTTCATGTATTTATCGATTTATTTGGTAAGAAGTCTTAACGAGCAGGGGATAATGAGCAGTCAGAATCAGACACAAACTGGAGGTGGAATTCAGCTGTTTATGGAGTCTCCTCTGTCTCTTTCTTATAAAATAATAATGTAATTTTGATTAAAATCATTATTTAATGTCCAAATAATTACTTTTTTGTTAAGTAGCTATGTGATTCAAAGTATAATCTATAGTCAGCTGGTCATCATTGTAAAATAAACCCCTTTAGGGTGATACAAAACCTATCTGGGTTTATTTTGCAATAATGACCAGATGACCATAGATTATCCTTTACATAATATATTGTTTATTTACGCAATATATTTTTTGTAGACTATCAGGCTGTGGATCAACTACATCACACGTGTGACTAAGTGAACAGTAATATTGACTTCACTGTTAACAACAGTTCTATAAACAAGTAGTTAATATTGAGTAACATACACATTAGCCACAATTATGCACACAAATACGGACTATTTTGTAAGTTTTTACCCTGCTAACGAGACAGACAGACAGACAGAGAGAGAGAGAGAGAGAGAGAGAGAGAGATAGATAGATAGATAGATAGATAGATAGATAGATAGATAGATAGATAGATAGATAGATAGATAGATAGATTGATTGATTTAAATGCCATGGCTGAATTACATCCTGTATATGAAATTAGAACAGTGCTACTGTATTTGACTGGAAATGACAGTTCTCCCTGTGGAACAGCATTGTGTGTTGACTTTCTTGTCACTTAGCGATTGGGCCTCCAGGAACATAGTCAGAGCTCTAGAACATGCACACCAGGGGACTTCAAACAGCTGGTCCCTTGGATTTACTTACTGTGCATTTGGGGCTTTTGAATCCTACCAGTGCTCTATCCCAGCCCTTTTGTAATTGCAGCAAAGCCAGATAAAAAATATTACAAGCATTTAAAAAGAGTCACATTTTCTACAATTAGTGGATCATTTCAGTTTGTTAAATCTGAAATCATTGTTAGAGAAATAATAACTGGCATATTCCTAAAGCTTTATTATTATGTTCATTTAAATGGTTATAACAAATCCCAGCAATTATGGTTTAAAAATATAACTTCAATGAGCTGTAAAATCAACATAGCATGAAGATTTACAGTTTTTCTATGCATTTGTTATGCAGTATATTGTATCTATAAATGAGTCATTTCTGAATTAAAGTGCACCACAGCTTGGCTGCTATTTGACTAGCAGTCTGTCAGTACTCAGACGAAATGCTTTGACAGGGCAGAAAGGTAGAACTTTCCCAGTGAGAAGCCTCCTGTTCCCCCAATGTGTGCTGCCTTATTCCTGATTATTGTTACCTGCCATATTCTAAACATGTCTATTTTTCTCCTGCTGTGCCATATGTTGAGAGAACACTATAGGTAAAAGAGGCTGTTTAGCTTTTCTGTACAGTGGCGGTTCTGGCTTACTTGGTGCCCTAGGCGAGATCTGACGTGGTAGCTCCCTTAACTTCCCAACCCCACTCATGACATCCCAGATGTGTATGACATTCTTTATTCTGATGAAAATAAAAAAACAATTTTTAGAAGAATATTTCAGCTCTGTAGGTCCATACAATGCAAGTAAATGTTGGTTAGAACTTTGAAGCTACAAAAATCACATAAAGGCAGCATAAAAGTAGTCCATAAGACTTCAGTGGTTAAATAAATGTCTTCAGAAGCGACATAATAGGTGTGGGTGAGCAACAGATAAATATTGAAATACTTTTTTTTACTCTATATCTCCACTTTCACTTCTTAAAGTCACATGTGATGCCTATTTAGTTTTACATTCAGATCAGAAATTGTAAGTGGAGATTTAGAGTAAAAAAGGATTATCAGTCTATTTCTCACCCACACCTTCTCATTTCTAAAGAAAAAGATTTAACCACTGGAGTCTGATGAATTACTTTTATGCTGCATTTATGTGCTTTTTGGAGCGTCAATGTTCTGTCCAACATTCACTTGCATTACAGAGCAGAAATATTCTTCTAAAAATCTTCATTTGCAGTTCGCAAAAGAAAGATGGCCATGTTTCTGGAATGGCATGAGGGTGAGTAAATTATGAGAGTATTTAAAATTTTAGGTATAACTAGACAATGAATATAGAAATTAAGTAACTATATTCAGGGTTGGGGAGTTACGGAATACATGTAATGGGATTACGTATTTATAATACAAAATATAAGTTACTGTATTCCACTACAGTTACAATTTAAATAATTGATCATTAGAATAGTTACATTAAAAAATTATTTTGATTTCTGAATAGATTGCTTTGCATTTTATTTGAATTATTTTTAAAATATAAATGATGCAATCCAAAGTGCATTTGAACAGCAGTGAAACACATTCTTATGATATGTTACATTCATACGAGAAGACAGAGAAGTACAGTCATTTCCATAAATATTGGGACTATATTGGGACACAGTTCTAATCTTTTTGGCTCTATACACCACCACAATGGATTTGAAATGAAACGAACAAGATGTGCTTTAACTGCAGACTTTCAGCTTTAATTTGAGTGTATTTACAATTCAGGTGAACGGTGTAGGAATTACAACAGTTTGTATATGTGCCTCCCACTTTTTAAGGGACCAAAAGTAATGGGACAATTGGCTGCTCAGCTGTTCCATGGCCAGGTGTGTGTTATTCCCTCATTATCCCATTTACAAGGAGCAGATAAAAGGTCCAGAGTTCATTTCAAGTGTGCTATTTGCATTTGGAATCTGTTGCTGTCAACTCTCAATATGAGATCCAAAGGGCTGTCACTATCAGTGAAGCAAGCCATCATTAGGCTGAAAAATCGAAACAAACCCATCAGAGAGATAGCAAAAACATTAGGTGTGGCCAAATCAACTGTTTGGAACATTCTTAAAAAGAAAGAACGCACCGGTGAGCTAAGCAACACCAAAACACCCGGAAGACCACGGAAAACAACTGTGGTGGATGACCGAAGAATTCTTTCCCTGGTGAAGAAAAAACCCTTCACAACAGTTGGCCAGATCAAGAACACTCTCCAGGAGGTAGGTGTATGTGTGTCAAAGTCAACAATCAAGAGAAGACTTCACCAGAGTGAATACAGAGGGTTCACCACAAGATGTAAAACATTGGTGAGCCTCAAAAACAGGAAGGCCAGATTAGAGTTTGCCAAACAACATCTAAAAAAGCCTTCACAGTTCTGGAACAACATTCTATGGACAGATGAGACAAAGATCAACTTGTACCAGAGTGATGGGAAGAGAAGAGTATGGAGAAGGAAAGGAACTGCTCATGATCCAAAGCATACCACCTCATCAGTGAAGCATGGCGGTGGTGGTGTCATGGCATGGGCATTGCTGCCAATGGAACTGGTTCTCTTGTATTTATTGATGATGTGACTGCTGACAAAAGCAGCAGGATGAATTCTGAAGTGTTTCGGGCAATATTATCAGCTCATATTCAGCCAAATGCTTCAGAACTCATTGGACGGCGCTTCACAGTACAGATGGACAATGACCCGAAGCATACTGCGAAAGCAACCAAAGAGTTTTTTAAGGGAAAGAAGTGGAATGTTATGCAATGGCCAAGTCAATCACCTGACCTGAATCCGATTGAGCATGCATTTCACTTGCTGAAGACAGAACTGAAGGGAAAATGCCCCAAGAACAAGCAGGAACCGAAGACAGTTGCAGTAGAGGCCTGGCAGAGCATCACCAGGGATGAAACCCAGCGTCTGGTGATGTATATGTGTTCCAGACTTCAGGCTGTAATTGACTGCAAAGGATTTGCAACCAAGTATTAAAAAGTGAAAGTTTGATTTATGATTGTTAATCTGTCCCATTACTTTTGGTCCCTTAAAAAGTTGGAGGCACATATACAAACTGTTGTAATCCCTAAACAGTTCACCTGATTTGGATGTAAATACCCTCAAATTAAAGCTGAAAGTCTGCAGTTAAAGCACATCTTGTTCGTTTCATTTCAAATCCATTGTGGTGGTGTATAGAGCCAAAAAGATTAGAATTGTGTCAATGTCCCAATATTTATGGACCTGACTGTAAGTTTGAAGTAAGTTTGAAGCACAAGAAATAGAAATAAACCTTGCGTAAATTGTCAGCTTTACGCTAAGCTAAAATGCAATTTCTAACCATTTTACATGCACATGTTACCAAGCACAATCGTATTTTTTCATCAGGAAAATTCACGTTGGATCAAAATATTTTTTTTTCTAGTAAGATATTTGATGTTAGGGCAAACATCGTACAGATCATAATTGATCATAATTTTCTTTATTGTTTTTCTGTGAAAATATCTAAAAATCCTTAAAACAAGATTATTTAGATTAATCTGGTTTTAGATACAACACTGCTTAAGAGATTTAGTTTTTTCAAAGAATGTATTTTGTCTTACTGTACTTATAGTCAAAACAAGTGAAAAAAATCTACTAGTGCTGAAGAAGTAATCCAAAGTATTTAGAATACGTTTACTGACCTTGAGTAATTTAACGGAATACGTTACAAATGACATTTTACAGCATGTATTCTGTAATCTGTAGTGAAATACATTTCAAAAGTAACCCTCCCAACCCTGACTATATACATGTGTGTGTATATATATAGGCCTATATATATATATATTTTAAAGTTGTTAGAGTGGTATTCATTGCTAGATCAGGTACTGTTTGTTTGCTGTCTAGAACGCGCGTCGCTTAAACGTGTGTTTGTGTGCGCTATATTTGTTTTGATTTCTCCCATAGTATTCCCTGCTAGATATAGGGTTGGTTATCCAGTGTGTGTAAAACTGTGCTCTTGCTGTTTACCTGATGCAATATACTTTAATTTGTCTTATTACAGTAATCTCTGTGGCTCCAAGAGGAGGCACCTCAGCATGTGTTCCTCCTGACCTAAGATACACCAGATGGTGTGCCTGGTCCAGTTTGTGTTAATGAAGAAACATTTAAAAATTATTCTATACAAATGAGACAAAGTCAAACTATGTCAGACTTGAATCAGTTCTTTTACATTTATTTTTCCTATGTTTATTTTCAGCACTCTCTTATGACCCTGTTTAGGCTTAAGTTGGAGCCTTCCTACTCAAAAATAAATGCTAACTACAAGAGAAGCTAATTAATTTTGTGATATACAGAATTTTGACCTGTGCCTTGTTTTCTTAATGATACTTCATAGTCTCTATCAAGAAATATGTGTGGCTTGAAAGTTAATCTTGTGCTTTTGAAATGCCAGGTTTTGTCACTAATTATCTTGATTATAATTCAAGTGACTATTAGCAGAGGTTGTGCATCTGCTCTCTTTTTTCAATTTGATAACCTTGTCAACAAATTTTTTTTGTTTTTCTTTTCTTTCATTTTCTTTTATGCTTCTGTAGTAAAAACAAGACAGGTGGACAGATTAAAGTGAGAACTGTTAAATTACTGATTTGCCAAAATAGTTGTTCATAATTTGTGGTAAGTGAGTCAGAGTACTTTCTTGAAGATTTTGAGATAAAAGGCTTGCTCATTGTGGGTTTAAAGAGGGAGCAACTTTGTTATCATTGAGTAAGATTAACTTGAAAGAGACTGTTCAGATTCCTATTACTGCACATTTGAAAGAATCATTGAACTCTTTCTGTACTAAAATTTGAAGTAATTATATAGAAATTAAATGGATTAAATGGAAATTGAAAATTGATTGAAAGTGTCTGATCCTTCTATTGGTAGAAAATTAACAAGGCTTGGGAGATATGTTGAAAATAGTAGTCTAATTCATAAACTTTGGTCCTTTTAAATTTCACATCCTATATACCATCAAAGTTGGTTATGTGACAATATAAGCTTCATTGTCAACAAATGTAATTTTGTTATTTTTATGTCATTTAGTGCTCCAAAAAGATGTGTGTTCAGAACACTAAGTTGGATTTGACACATTTTCTGTAAACATAAAGAATATGTAATTTACTTACTGTATTTTTTATTTTCTAAAAATAATTCTTCTTAAAAGAAAGACTACATTTCATCTAACCTTTGTCATAGCTATGGCTGACTGCTGGCCTGTTTGACAATTTTAAAGTATGCAGACTAAAGTTAGTGCTTCACTAGTGCATTTGTCAGGATCCTGTCACCTTTGTCAGTCAGGCTTATTGTGGTGACAGGATCCTGACATGTGTGTTCTATGTCTCTGTCTGAGTGCACGGCTTTGGTTGTTTTCCTGGACGTGCGCTCTTCTGTCTAGTCTGTGTCTCATGTTCAGAGCATGGTGTCTGGATCCTGACCCTTCGGTCTGATTTACCTCCTTGTTTTCTTTCCTAGTTAACCCCATTGTGTTTGTTGTCTTGTGCCAGTTTGTTGTGGTTTATCACTCTGTTAGGTTCTCGTGTGTGTCAGTCCCAGCCTGGAGCATCAAACCCAGACTGTCCTGTAATGTTCTGTCCTGGACTTTGGAGTTTTCCCTTTTGGGGTTGTTCTTTTTGTTTTGTTAAAAAAGCCCCTTATCTCACTTTCTATGGGTCCTCACCCTCTCTTCAACTGAACCCCGACAGCGTTGTTCACAAATATTTCCGCTCTCAGCTGCTGCTCATTTATGTCTTTGCACGCTACAGTTTATTGTGGTTTAATTGTGGGGCCACAATCGTGGAAATGACCTGATAAACATTATAGACTTAATGTCGTGAGCTGTGGAATTATTGAATGTTCATGTTGCTGAATGCATGAATGAAAATTGTCAATTTATGTTGATTGTCAGAATAGACCAGTAATCAGGGACAATATCAACTACAGTGGGTAATAAAATTGGCAGCATAACTGTATGATAAAAATGCACAAGTGATGTATGGACTATATTGTAAGTTCATTACAGAGTGAAGATTGAATGTAGTGCAGGGTTCATGGAATAGTGTGTCATTAATGCTTGTGGTGACATGATTGTCATGAAGGAAGGGTATAGACAGGATCATAATTTAACAATCCCGCCTACAAAAGAAAGCATATTTTACCTTAGTGGAAAATTAAATGAAACTAGGATGTCTACATTTTGTTGTTCTACAGAGCTCTATGTGGTGAAAGATATGTGAAATGACCTTTGCGTTAAGATATGTCTTCACACTTTTATGACAGAAACAGTGTAATAACTGCTGTCAAACACACACACACACACACATACACATACACACACAGTATATACTGAATATATACAGTATATATATGTGGCATGGGGGGCGTGGTCATGTGTCGGTCTGCAAGAAAAGGAGAGGGGTAAGACTCATCACCTGGCTCATAATTATCTCTAACACCTGTCTCTCATTATAGTGATGGTGGTGGGAGACCAAAAAGGCAAGCCAGAGCATCAGAGAGGGGAGAGAGAGTGACCTAAAAGCACAACAGCCAAAGAGTCTGAGAGTGTGCTACATTTATTACCTTTAAGTTTATAACGACGGTATTTATGTTACCGTCGTTTGTTTGAAAAAAGCCCTGCAAATTAATGAACTGGCCTTGAACCTGCTTCGTTGCCTCCGGACTCCTCCATTTCCCTGAACTAAGAACATTTCACACAGCTTTGGAGGAGAAGCTGTTATGTAGTCCTCACCGCTGGGCGAAGTCTTCAAGACCCTCACCAGTATTCAGCAGTCCCAACATCAGCCCTCATGAAGGTGAGCAGGGAGCAGGAACAATGCTTTCAAGTCCTGCTCCAGGCACAAGCGGAGGACCGGCAGGTGCCTGATCGCCAGGGAGGAGGCTGGCACTCTGAACTCCTTGGAGCCTGTTCCACCAGTGGCCCTAGCAAATATGGGGCCAAACGATGATCCGGAGGCCTTCCTTGACAGCAGAGGTTGGGCGGCCAGCCTGTTGCCCCTGCTCTCCGGGGAGGCGCAGCTGGTGGCACAACAACTTCCTGCAGCCAACCTTCTGGATCACAGTTACCTGAGGAAGGCCATCCAGCAATGGGTCAGTCAGACCCCAGAGAAGAGTGGACAGCTTTTCCACACTTTGAGCTTCGGGAAGAACAGCTACCTGTGTGCAGCAACTCCTTGATGCCTGCTGGAAATGGTTGCTGGTGGGGTGGACCACTGGTGTGGAAGTTGTCGATCTGGTGGTACTGGAGCAGTTAGTTTCCGAACTTCCCCGAGGCATGTCCGAGTGGGTCCAGTGCCACCGCCCGGAATTGTAGGAGAAAGCCATCCAGCTGCCAGAGAAATAAATGGTTGTGTTCCCAGGAGGTGGCAAAGCGGTCTCTTCTTCTCTCTCTTCTATCTCTCTCTTCTATCTCTCCAACCCCTGTGCCTCATATTCTCTCCCCTCCCACCATCCCCCTCACTCCCACCCAGTTCCGGCTCCTCGGAGGTGGGGAGGAGCCCTGCTCAAACCCCACACCTGGTCCAGAGGACCCTTCCCCTTGTCTGTCTCTCCTACCCCCGCCTCCCTCTGCTTTCCCCTCCAGGTTGGCAATACCACCCCCACGAGTGTGGAAGGAAGACCTGGGACGTTCTGCTGGAGCTCCGGGAAACCAGACACAGCCAGGAGCATTGTCCATTAATGGAGGTGGGGACACTGGATACACATCAAGCTTTGGTGGATACAGGTTGTTCTGAAACCTCGATCAACAAATGCTTGGTGCAAAGTGGGGCATTGGATAAAAATAAACGGGTAAAACAGGTTTCAGGGGAAAAAGCATAGAGTCTTGGCTGTGGTTAATCCCCACCTCACCCATCCACTAATTCTGGGAACCAATTGGCCAGGGATGGGTCCCGCAAAGTAGTGGCAAGTGGTGCGATGTGCGATACTATGGCAGTGCCAGGGCTGTCAACATCGGCTCCACGTCAGGATGATGCAGTCGAGGGAATTCCCATTCTCAGGTGCTTCCCTGAGGGGGATTTCCCTCTGGAGCATTCGTGTGACGAGTCCCTCAAGCACACTTTTGACCAAGTGAAAGTAATTGATGGTCAACAGCTCTAGCCCGGTGTTGTGCTCACATACCAATACTTTTCAGTTATCAAAGAGCGGTTGTATCGAGTGATACAGGACAGTCAAACCAAAGAGAATACAACTCAGCTGTTAGTGCCAAAGAGCCGTCGGGAAACACTCTTCCAGGCAGCTCACTTTAATCCAATGGCTGGACACTTAGGTCACGAAAAGACTTTGAACCCTAAGCCGGGCATTCACAGGGACGTTTGCAAATGGTGTGCGGTGTGATATGAATGTCAGTTGTTGAATACACAGGCCACCCCATATGCGCCATTGTGCCCTCTGCTGTTGATCAAGGTCCCCTTTGAGAGAATTGGTATGGACCTTGTCGGGCCATTAGAGCAGACTGCACGTGACCATCGCTTTGTATTAGTTCTGGTGGATTATGCAATGCGATATTCGCAGTGCCTCCATGCAACAACTCAGCACATAGTGTAGAGGCACTCTTCAAAATTATCTCCCGAGTGGGGATTCCAAAGGAAATCCTCACTGATCAAGGCACAACATTCATGTCACTTAAACTTTGCGAACTATATGAATTATTAGGCATAAAGGCGATTTGCACCAGTGTTTATGCAAACAGATGGGTTGGTTGAAAGATTTAATAAGACTTTAAAAACATGATTTGTAAGTTCATACATGAAGTTGCTAAGAATTGGAATAAGTGGCTCGAACCCCTGCTGTTTGCAGTACGAGAGATCCAGTGGGTTTTCCCCATTTGAGCTACTGTAAGGAAGGAACTTCGAATGGTAAAAATAAAATTCAATACATTCTTGACCTTAGAGCAAAACTCAACACTTTGGAGCAGGTAACACAGGAGAATTTGCTCCAAGCGCAAGAACGTAAACGTTGACTGTACGAAAGGGCACTCAAATACGGGAATTCACAGAGGGAGATAAAGTGCTTGTGTTGTTGCCCACTTCAAGCTCCAAATTACTCGCCAAGTGGCAAGGACCCTTTGAGGTCAAAAGACGAGTCAGAGATCTCGATTATGAGGTTAGGCAAATGGACAGGGGAGGGGCACATCAAACCTGTCACCTCTACCTCCTCCATGGAGGGAGGCAGTACCTGTAACCTTGGTGATGGAAGTTCCGGAGAGGGTGGAGCTCGGGCTGGAGGTATCTCCAAAAGCAAGTTAATTCTCCCCGGTCCCTTGCGGAGACCACCTCTCACCGTCGCAGCTAACAGATATTGCCAGATTGCAAGCAGAATTTGCAGATGTGTTTTTACCCCTACCTGGTCGCACGAACATCATGGAGCACCATATTGAGACCACCCCAGGGGTGGGTGTTCGTAGCCACCCCTATCGTATTCCTTAACAAAACAAAAAGAAGAATTAGAGGCAATGCTTGGAATGGGCGTAATACAAGAGTTGCACATGATTGGGCCAGTTCTGGTACCGAAGAGCGATGGCTTGGCCCGCTTCTGTGTTGACTACTGGAAAGAGAACGCGGTGTCCAAATTTGATGCTTATCTATTGCCGTGAATTGACGAGTTACTCAATCAGTTGGGCACGTCTCAGTTTTACTCGATGCTGGACTTAACAAAGGGTTATTAGCAGATCCATTTAACTCCAATGTTCCACAACTTTCGGATTACACCAATTTGTGACGCTTCCCTTCAGTATGTTCAGTGCAAATTAAAGAACTGACCTTGATGTCTCCTGACTCCTCCATTGCCCCGAACTAAGAACATTTTCACAATATATTATGTGTGTATATAAAATAATGTAACATAAAGAGCTGGTTAGAAATATTTATGGCTGGTAAATACACCCATCACTGGACAAGGAGATTAATCAGGTGAGCGCAGGTTAAATCCAGAGGTCCAAAGGCCTGCTGACCACGGCGTACTGTTAGATATTACTTGCAAACTGTGAGTGTTTTTCAAAGTTGAGCCTTGTTCCTTCTCTTTGTCCTCCAGCAACACATGCACAGAGGCTGCATCATCACTCTGTCAAATAAAACAATCGACTTTCATAAAAGATAATCAAACATCAATCAATATGGAATATCATGAGCAAAAACCTCCATGAATGATTTCCTTTATGTTTGGAACTTCAAATTCAAGCTTTATGATTGAACAGATGTCTGAGCATTCAGTTTGTGTTTCTTGCTTGCATATGCACTCAATATATATTTTTCACTATGAGCGATAGGCGCTTCTTATCTGCTACATTTTTTTTACTCACATCCCCAAATCAGACCCTGGTGATAAAATGTTTGATGCCTATCAGTGTAGTTTGCAGCCCAGAGATCAGGGCCAGCTCCTCCAGTGCTCTCCTTCTGAATGGCTCCGCTACATCCACAATGAAAGGATTCAGAGAAAATAAAGCCGCCCTTTCAAGGCAACTCTTGGCTTTAGGGAACTGAAATTACTCTGACATTACTGCTGCACAATGCACTTCAAACAGAATTCCAAGATTGAACTGCCAGAGAAGATAAGATGGAGAGGAGATCAAACTCAGCCATTTTCTTTATCGGTGTCAGCGCTGCAGTAATTATTTGTGTGTTTCAGGCTTGCAACTGTGATTACCACGACTCTGATGCTTTTTTGACCACAGTGGTATGGTCAACTTAACAAACAGGCTGAGGCTTCCTGCTGTTCAGGGTATTAGCACTGTTGTGGTTTAATCGTTATTAAAACATTAAAGCAAACTACATGTAAGAACATTGAATACAACAAACAGAATAGATCTGTTCTAAAACCTAGTCAGCTTGTGTAGCGCGTGTTGAGGCAGGGGAACAGCAAGAAAGAGAGAGAGGCAGAGAGAAAGAGCATTGTCTTGATCAGCTTTGATCACGATCAAGCCAAGTCAATTCAAAGTTTCTTTATATAGCACAGTTTATACAACAGCTGTTGACCAATGTGCTTTACAAAATCACAAAATCTATAAACACATAATTCAACAATCTAAAATGATCAGATACTTTGCATGATTTTAAACAAGATCACCCTAGATTGCACAATTTCGTAATTATTTTATAAGATTTCTTATCGATTCTTTGCAGTATTAAATAAAGTGTTTCTGAAAACATTTCTCTTGATTTGTCCACCTTCATATAATAATAATTGATATATTCTTTTACTTGTAATGATGCCTTCTGGGATTGTCAACTCTACAAAGTAAGTAAGTAAGTAAAGTTTATTTATAAAGCGCTTTTCACAGATAAAATCACAAAGTGCTGTACAGGAGGATAAGTAAAAACAAACAGTATAAAATGTATATACATATGTAAGATTAAAGTGACACTAGTAAAAACCCATCAACCAAAAGCCTTATTAAATAAACATGTTTTCAGCGCCTTTTTAAAAGAGGCAACAGTGTCTGCCAGACGCATGGACAGGAGCAGGGCGTTCCACAGTCTGGGAGCTACAGACTGAATTGACATGTCCCCTCGGGTCTTATAACGAGTCTTAGGGACTGCAAGCAAGTTCTGGCCAGAGGACCGGAGAGTGCGGTCAGAGGAATACAACTTCAAAAGGTCCAGGATGTAATGCGGGGCCTGACCATTTAAGGCTCTGAAAGTCAGCACTAAAATCTTGAAATCAATCCTGAATTTTACAGGGAGCCAATGGAGATCCATTAAGACTGGTGTTATGTGAGACCTTCGAGGGGCACCTGTTAAAAGTCTAGCAGCAGAATTTTAAAGGTTATTACCAAAGTATTTTTGCCAAAATCTAGGTTTCTTAGGAGGCAGCGTAATTAAGTTGCCTACGTTTGGAACAGCCTCAGCATTGTGTGGCCTTATAATGCTGCCTCCGAAGCTCACTGTTTTGGAACAGAGCAGATATCTTACTCCATCAGTGCCTTTAAATCAGTGATTTTTTGTTTTTATGCTTTAACTTTTAGGTCAGTCGAAATGCATCACACTTTTACAATCCAAGCCAATACAGTTCTTTTGTTTTCAAAAAGCATTTGGCAGATGAACATGATAAAAGTCAATCCTCATTTTTGCTATGACACTGGAAGGTGATACTTGAATCATTGTTTTATTTTTCAAAAAGACAAGGCCTCTGCCCCTGCTGTGTCCTCTGATGCTGTAATTATTTAGCTGCATGAACAGAATGCTGCTTGACATTTTGTATTCCCTTTGCAGGCTGGGGAAATAGGAACAAAATCGGGCATTACTGCTTACTCCACTATGAGCTTATTGCCCTGAATAGACATGTTTGGGCCACTTTGCAGCTCCAGGATCAATGCTTATCTGACCATTATTCCAGAGTGTAAAGATTTAATATGATACACAGGCAGAGAGTTTAACTTTTGAATGCATTTTGTTTTGAAGGTTCGGATGGCAATTTTTCACAGACTCTCAATATCCTCTCTCCTCACAGGGCTTAAGGTACTCTTTGGATGTTATATTGGTTGTAAAGCCTCTGCAAAATATTTTTTTGTTTTGTAAGAACACATTCTTTGGCAGGGTTGGGGAGTAAATTGGAATACATGTAATGGGATTAGGTATTTAAAACACAAAATATAAGTAATTGTTTTCCAATACAGTTACAATTGGTATTTAGAATACAGTTACATTCAAAAAGTATTTTGATTACTGAAGGGATTACTTTGCATTTTATTGTCATTTGTTTCATTTAATATTTAGTCATTTAGAAAAAAATGTATATGAAGGTGGTCAAAGCCAATTAAATGTTAATTTCAAAAACACTTCATTCAATACTACAAAGAATTGATTGTTCAATAATGTGTTTATAGTTTTTGTGATTTTGTAAAGCACATTGGTCAAAAGCTGTTGTATAAACTGTGCTATGTAAAGAAACTTTGACTTGACCGGGATCAGAGCTGATCAAGACAATGCTCTTTCTCTCTGCCTCTCTCTCTTTCTTGCTGTTCCCCTGCCTGAAATGGAAAACATTTAGACCTATAAATGATGCGATCCAAATTGCATTTGAACAGTGGTGAAACACTTTCTTATAATGTGTTACATTCATACGAGCAGACATAGAAGTAAGTTTGAAGTATGTTTGGAGCACAAGAAATATAAATAAACCTTGTGTAAATTATCAGCATTACACCAAGCTAAAATTCTATTTCTAGCCATTTTACATGCACATGTTACCAAGCACAATCATATTTTTTTTATCAAGAAAATTCATGTTAGATCACAATTTCTTTTTTTCTAGTAAGACCTTTGATATCAGGGCAAAGATTTTCATCCATCCATCCATCGTCAACCGCTTATCCTGTGTACAGGGTCGCGGGGGGCTGGAGCCTATCCCAGCTAACATTGGGCGAAAGGCGGGGGACACCCTGGACAGGTCGCCAGTCCATCGCAGGGCAAAGATTTTATTTGTGATAATTATTTTTGTATTGTTTTCCTGTAAAAATATCAAAAAATCTTTAAAACATGATCAGTTGATTCAGCTTGTTTTAGAAGCAAAACTGCTTCTATAATATATATATATATATATATATATATATATATATATATAGATAACAATAGCCCATATTTAACACCCTCGTCTTCATGGGAATATTGGACTGTGTATGGATACATTTAGGCATTGCCCGAGTTTGATGCGGCAGAACAGATATGATAAAAATATGGTGTATGTTTCAGTTATGTAGCTAAACCCTCCTAGCTGTAGACATTAGTACATTTTGAACTAAAGCTTTGCTTTGTGTTCTTAATAAGAAAATACTGTATCCCAATATGTATATTTTTGTCATTCTTAACCCTCCTATGGTCTTCGTAATTTTTGATTGGAATCACATTTGCCGATTTAATAAAAATGGTTTCCGTTATCTGAGCGGTACAAGACTTGGTGACTTTTCCTCCACTTGCCATCTGAACACAGAGTACAATTTTAGACATGATTCGATAAGCATAAGTGGTTGTAAAAAACTAATGTGACACTTTCTGTCTTTGTGTTATGGTCTTTCCCATTAATTTTCAATGGTCGGTCAACCATTGACCACAGAGCAATTTTTATTAATTTTCAAATACAATCAATAAAACTGCCGCAGTGCATAAAAAACACACACACACACACACACACACAGAAATTAAAGGTAAGACTATAAATCATCCAGAGTGCAAAACATACACACACATACACACACACAAAAATGACCTGGTGAGACTATAACACAGATAATTTTTTTTGTCAAATAAAACCAATAAATCAGCTAGAATGCTAAACACATACACACTCAGAAAGAGGGTGAGACAATAACACACCCACAATGCAGATTACACCTTTATTCCTCCTGAAAAATGTTCAAAAGGACCAAAGGTAGAGCTCTTTTATGAATCCCATAGAAGGGTTAATTGTGTTTACAAAAGGTTTATCTTTCAAAATGAAGCCATATGGATACATTTTGTTACAAATGAAAATCCCTTAGAGAAGTTAGTTGGGAACATTTTTCAGATTACTAGAAGGTCAATTAAGGGTAGAGAGCAGTGATTATTTACAGTGAAGATTAATTATGAGGTCCACAAATGGTTTATAGTGCAGTTGTAGGCAAGTCTGAACATGGAGGTTATGTTGCCTGAAAGTAATATTTAGTTCAGTGTCCCTACATTTTCATGCAAGTAATATTGAAATGGACTGTTTATACAGGATTTCTTTCATTTAACAACAGAATAAAACCACATGGTTGCGCTGCTTCTACTATGCATTATTTTAGCAAGAGTAATATAATTATTTAGTCTTTGGTTCTTGCAAAGAAAATATGAACTCTTCAGTTTCCTCTTAGTTTCAGTGCAACTATGTGTCCCTTAAATAAAATTGAGGGCACTGTTTGTATCTCTATTCTCTATATTCATACATATCTTTGGCTCTGACTGTGGCAGCGGGGGCGTGGTAAGGGCACTTACACCTGAGCTAAATTATGTCTAACACCTGTCTCTTATTCCAGTGAGCACTGGGAGAGCAGATAAAATGACCCACGCCACCAGCAGTCGAGAGAGAGAGTCTGGGGCCTGAATGATTGCGGAGCTATATATATAAATATAAATAAAAGAGTATTATTGTGAGACTGAAAACGTCTCGGGTTATGACTATAACCCTTGTTCCCTGAGAAGGGAACGAGACACTGCGTCGTTGAAAACGACTCTTTGGGGAACGCTCCTTAGCGTGCGCCTCTGAATTATGAATGAAACTATTCCAATCTTGATTGGTGTTGCGTCATGACATAACATGTGACGGCATAACCGGATGCATAAAAGTGACGCCGGTACACACACACATTAGCCTAGCGATGAAGCAAGCCGCTCTCAGGCATTGAGGGGCGTGGCAGGACGACGCAGTGTCTCGTTCCCTTCTCAGGGAACAAGGGTTATAGTCATAACCCGAGACGTTCCCTTCCGAGGGAACTCGCACTGCGTCGTTGAAAACGACTCTTTGGGGAACGAATGCCCACTAGGCCACGCACCGGAAAAAGGCCTGCCCTAGATTGAAACTGAACTCAGGCACTCAACTAGGACGAGAGCACACGTGCGCCAGGCGTACTAGGGAGGTGCAGACTATAAAACCTGATGAAAGTGTGCGGGGTAGCCCAAACGGCTGCCTCACAGATCTCCTGGAGGGGCACTCCCAATAAGAGAGCCCTAGAGGACGCCATGCCTGTAGTTGAATGAGCCCTTATGGCCAAAGGTGAAGGCAAATTGCGCACCTTGTAGGCCGAGATAATAGCCTGAACAATCCAATTACTAATGGTTTGTTTCGAGGCAGGGAGCCCCTTCTTAGGTGACCCAAAACACACTAACAGTTGGTCCGACCTCCTTCAAGAAGAGGACCTCTCGAGGTAAATGCCCAAAGCTCTGACAGGGCAGAGCAAATGGAGCCTCTCTTCTTCTGCCGACACATGAGGTGGAGGATGAAAAGCCTGCAGGACTGTAGACCGTGCCGTGTTAGAAGGCACCTTAGGCACATAGCCAGGTCTCGGGTGCAGAATGGCTTTAACTCCGCCAGGGGCAAACTCCAAGCAAGCTGGTGTTACTGCCAGGGCTTGAAGATCTCCCACCCTCTTTAGAGAGGTAATAGCTAAGAGAAAAGCCATCTTGAACGTCAGGTCCTTGGGTGAAGCCGACTGAAGGGGTCCGAAGGGGCCAGGGATAACCCTTCGAGAACCACCGCCAGGTCCCAGGCAGGAACCCTGGACCTGGTTGTCGGTCTCATCCTCCATGTACCACGGAGAAAACGAATGACCAGCTGGTGCCTCCCCAGAGGCCCATCACTCAGTGGTGCATGGAAAGCCGAAATGGCAGCCACGTACACCTTAAGTGTGGAAGGGAGAGACCCGCAGAGAAACGATTTTGAAGAAACTCCAGAACTGAAGCCACCGGGCAGTTAACTGGATCTAATTCATGTTCTCTACACCAAGTGGAGAACACATTCCACTTGAGGCCATATAATCTCCTAGTAGGCGGAGCCCTAGAGCTAAGTATGGTTTCAACCACCCCGCTGATAGACCAGCATTTAGGTACTGAACCCCCTCAGGGGCCAGACCCACAGTTTCCACAGCTCTGGACGAGGGTGGAAAACTGTGCCCCTTGCCTGAGACAACAGATCCCTCCTCAGAGGAATCTGCCGTGGCGGAGCTATCAGGAGTGAAATTATGTCTGAGAACCATACTGGGCCGGCCACATCGGGGCAACCAGAAGTAGACTGATGCCCTCTTGGCGGACCCTTTCCAGGACTCCCGGGAGCAGAGCGATCGGGGGAAATGCGTACAGGCGAGGCCTCGGCCAGGCCTGTACCATGGCATCCAACCCCAGTTGGGCTGGATGTGAGAGGGAGAACCAAAGTGGACAGTGGGACGTCCCTCGAGACATGGATAGATCCACTTCCGATGGTCCAAATTTGTCCCCTATCGACTTCACCACCTCTGGATGAAGTCTCCATTCCCCGGGCCTCAGCCCCTGCCTCGACAGGATGTCTGCTCCCTGATTCTGAACCCCCGGAACATACATTGCTCTGATAGACAGTATTTTTCCTTGGGACCAAAGAATTATCTGATGCGCCAGTCTGCACAGAGGGCGTGATCTGAGTCCCCCTTGTTGGTTCAGATAAGCTACCACTGATGTATTGTCCGAACGTACTAGGACATGGTAACCTTAGATGTCTGGAAGGAAGCTCCTCAGAGCCCTGAACACAGCCAACATCTCTAGACAGTTTATGTGCCAAGAATGATGATGGTCCTGCCACAGACCCCTGGCAAAGCGGCCGTCCATGACCGCGCCCCAGCCAGTGAGGGAGGCGTCTGTCGAAACGGTTTTCCGGCGACGTGACGCTCCCAACACTGGCCCTAGGGACAGGAACCAAGGTTTCTTCCATATTAGCAGAGAACGAAGGCACCTGCGCGTTACTCTGATTATACTGAAATGGATTCCCCTTGGGGGAAAACCCCTTGGCTTTCAGCCACCACTGGAGGGGCCTCAAGTGTAGAAGGCCCAAAGGTATAATGTTGGATGCCACTGCCATGAGGCCCAGCAGTCTTTGAAACTGCTTTACAGTGATGGCCTGGCCTAGCTTTAACCCGGACACCATCGCCAGAACGGACTCGATACGTGCAGGAGACATGCGTGCCTGCATCGTAACCGAGTCCCACACAACACCCAGAAACGTTGTGCACTGGAATGGTTGTAACACACTCTTTTTTGTGTTGAGTCTCAACCCCAAACTTCGAATATGGCCAAGGACGACATCTCGATGCCGAACCGCCATTTCTCGAGACTGGGCCAGAATGAGCCAGTCATCGATATAATTCAGTATGCGGATGCCCTGAAGTCTCAGAGGAGCAGGAGCTGCATCCATACATTTGGTGAATGTGCGGGGAGAGAGTGCTAGGCCGAACGGAAGAACCCGATATTGGTAAGCTTCACCCCCGAAAGTGAACCTCAGGAACCTCCTGTGACATGGAAGGATGGGTACATGAAAATAGGCGTCTTTTAGATCTATCGTGACAAACCAGTCCTCGGATCTGATCTGACTCACGATGACAGGAATGGTAAGCATTTTGAACCTGAACCTCCTCAAAGGCCGGTTCAAAACTCTGAGATCTAAAATCGGCCTCAACCCCCATCCTTTTTGGAACTATAAAGTACCGGCTGTAAAGACCGGACTCCCTGTCTGAATGAGGAACACGTTCTATGGCCTCCTTCAGCAGCAGAGATTGCACTTCTTGTTCCATCACCTGAGCCTGCTCTGGAACCACTGTAGTCTGCACCACCCCAGAGAATTTGGGGGGGGCGGTGCCCGAACTGCAGCCTGTACCCTGATTTTATTATATGCAGGACCCATGCAGATATGTTGGGAAGATGATTCCATGCCTCTACAAAATCTACTAAAGGAACCAGCCTCTCGAGGCTGGTCTCGGGTGTTTTTCGAGCACTGTTCTCGACTTCCTGAAGCGAGATACCGGCAGGATTTAGTCGATACAGTTCTTGTGACCACAATTGATGTGTGTTTTTTATTTTTTGACACTGGCTGGAAATTGATGTGGTCCGAAGCGTCAGAGACGGCGGGAACCGACACCGATTTCCTGAGGACTCCGCTGTGAGAGCAACCTCGGTTGGTTCTACCACCTCGGTAGGACCTCTTTCCTGAAGCTTCTACTAAGGGAACCAGCCTCTCGGGGCTGGTCTGGGGTGTTTTTCGAGCACTGTTCCCGACTTCCTGAAGCGAGAGACCGGCAGGATTTAGTCGATACGGTTCTTGTGACCACAATCGATGCTTGTTGTTTTTTTTTTTTATATTTGTTTTTTTTTTGACACGAACGGCACGGTGTGCGTTCGCTGGAAATTGATGTGGCCCGAAGCGTCAGAGACGGCGGGAAACCAACACCGATTGTGTGCCGCCATGTAAGCCCTACTTATTAAAGCAGATGTATCTCTGCAGGGCTTACTAGGCAGCGCGGGGGTTTTAGCCCATATCCCGTGCCCCCAAAACATCGTCTGTAATCAAACACTGGGGCTGGAGATACGGGACGAATGCGGTTTACCTCACGATCTCGTTTTAGATATCTTTGTGGAGATCGGGGAAAAACGGCAAACCCCGGCGCTGAGGTTGTGATCTGTGCCGCAGGAAACGCACGTCTAATTTGCTTTCAACTTGCGTTCCCTGCTCATTTTGTGGCCAGCTGATATTCAGTCTGGCCACGGCACGCGTCACAACCTCAATCAGCTCCTCATAAGCTTGGCCAAAAACTGGCGTGCTTGGCTCACGGTCGTCCGCATCGATGCTGAGCATATCCACTTCCTCGGAAGCAGTGAGCTCAAGCATCGGGACCTGATCATGGGCAGAAGAAGCCGTGACGCGGGCTTCTGCACCACTCACAGTAGGCTCGGGATCCTCAAACGAAGAATGAGTAAGTGCCGCAGCAGTCTCATTCTCATCTGCAAAATCCCGCTGCGAACCCCGTGATCTCAATCGCCGCGCTGCCTCAACAGACGCGGGACCAAAACCGTGGGGAACGCGAGCCTGACCGTGCTCATCAAAGCACGCCAACCGGGAGTGCAGCACTCTCATGGGTAGTGCTTCACAACTTTCACAGGCAGATCCCTCGAGAGCTGCCTGTGCGTGCTGCGCTCCCAAACAGTTCACACATAAAGCGTGCGTGTCCCTACCCGTAATGAAACGAGGGCAGGGGCGCACGCACTTCTTGAACTGTTCGGTGGCCATAATATTTTTAAATCAGACAAACAACACCAAATACGACAAACAATTTCAACATAGAGCGCTTGCTGAAGAGCGAAAGCTAATGTGTGTGTGTACCGGCGTCACTTTTATGCATCCGGTTATGCCGTCACATGTTACGTCATGACGCAACACCAATCAAGATTGGAATAGTTTCATTCATAATTCAGAGGCGCACGCTAAGGAGCGTTCCCCAAAGAGTCGTTTTCAACGACGCAGTGCGAGTTCCCTCGGAAGGGAACTATTATTGTGAAGCTGAAAAGTCACTGTTGTGAAGCCGTGAACACTGCAGTGGGTCGATTAAAAATCCTTACCTGAGAGGAGCTTCTCGCCTTCCGTGTCCTCCTTCCAAAACCCTTTACACTGACAAACAGGCATATGGTGCCATGTGGTGTTTTCGAACAAGTAACCTCCAAGTGTGGTACATTCACATTATGTTGTAGGCATTCATTTGGATTTGCATGATGTTTTGCTTGGGCCACATAAGCATGTAATTTGTGAGTCTGCACTCATCTTCAGCTCCTCTGAAGACTTCTGGAGCAGATGTTCCTCTCCATGTCAGTTTGAAGGTAATGCGCCATTAAACTTGATTAGAAGTGGAGCAGCTTTTCCATTCCAAGATCTGTTTGTTGTACAGGTAATATACTGAGCTGAAACTACAAGCTTTGAAAGAGCGAGATGCAATAGTGAGTAAAAAAAAAGGCAATTTAAAACCTAGTATGTTAGCGTTATCTGTGATTATTATTATTTTTTTTTATAAAGTACTAGTAATCAAAAGCCTCTTATCTGGTAGAATGCGCATTTATATGTGTCCTGGACATCAACATAGCATTGATATATATATATATATATATATATATATATATATATTTTAGTTAAACCATTAAACTGTTGCCTTGCATTCAACAGCAAATGCTTAGTTTCATTAATGAAGATCCTATCTATGGCGTAGACTTTTTAATCTTAGGTTGTTGAGAAAAGCTAATTTCACTACAGGGAGCAAACTGCAATCATTTGCCAGATGTCCTGGTATTAAAAGCTAGGATGCAAATACTACCTGTGCAGTAGAGGAAGAAACAAAATGGTTGTCTCTTAGGAAAGAGAGAATTTTTCAGTATCTTTTTGGGTCTGTACATGTGCTATCTATAGGACACACATTTTCTGCTGTTATGCAAAATACATATTTTGACAATTAAAGTGGATACAAGGTTTACAGTAAGAGTGAAACAAATAATAGATTAGTTTCTTAAGGCCCAGGCATACTTTAATTTTCTGCATTATTAATCGGATAGCGCATGTTCGACCACATTGCCTTTCTGAGTATACACTTCTGACTGCGAGCAAATACGAATGAGTTCGACACATAACCACAACAGCTGCTTTGTGATATTCTTTTTCTAAGGGAGAAACGTGCCATCCAATAATCCTGACAGGTATTCTAAAAGCACCATTTGGTTAGGTCAAGGATGGGGGTGGTATTAGGATATCTGCTGCCTGCCGTGAACAAACCGCGGCACCTTTGTACAGTGGGCTACTATTTTAGTACGGGCGGGGCCGGGTCGTGATCATACACACCCGGTCCCTTATCAGGCTAATCAAGCCTCCGAGAGGGATAAAGGTCGACTGAGGAGGATTGTGCGGGAGAGAGAGATTGTTTACGGACATGTCCGTCATGTGTGTGTTTGTCTTTTAAGTTTATCATTAAAACTATTATTTATATTGTCAAGCTGGTTCTCACCTCCAGGAGGGATGCCCGTCGCAGAGTCCTCGACACTGCCATCCACCCAGGGGAGCGCCGCTGCCATCTACTGGGTGACGGAGTAGCCTGACCGCCCGGACGCGGGGCGCAGGGCGAGTGGGGACTGGATTCCCCGACCACCTGGAGCGAGGGAGCCGCTGCCGGGGGCGGAGGAGTGCCCTGCCATCCCCAGAGATGTGGAGGAGTCGAGAGAAGACCGCCGTCCACGAGGGGAGGAGGGAAGCAACTCCCCGACCGCCTGGAGCGGTAGGGCCACTGCCAGGGGCGGAGGAGTGTCCCCACATGCCGCCAGAAAAGCGGAGGGGCGTTCTGTCCGCTGGGGGTCGGAGGTTTGACTCCAGTTCACCCGGAGAGGAGCGGCTGTCGTCCACCGGAGAGTGTGGAGGAGTGTTCGAGGACCACGCGATGGTACATCAGAGAACCGGCTTGATAATAATAGTTTTAATGATAAACTTAAAAGACAAACACACACATGACGGACATGTCCGTAAACTATCTCTCTCTTCTGCACAATCCTCCGCAGTTGACCTTTATCCATCTCGGAGGATTGATTAGCCTGATAAGGGACCGGGTGTGTATGATCATGACCCGGCCCCTCGCCCTCCGCCCTGCCACAGGATTATACATGATTAAAAATTAGCAGAAATCCAGAATAAAATACTTTTGTATTTGAGTTTTGCCTCAGTTAGTATTCATTACATGTGTTCTTTTAATAAGCCACTCTGCCTTGGTATGACATATTTGCCCTGGACCATACCTATGTTCCTTTGCCCACTGGAAAATTGTGGAAAGATTTTTTTCTTGTCTCATTGGCTGAATTATCATCAACTGTCAGGTACACAACTGTACTTCTTTCCCTCACTACATTGTTTTGGTTTGCATCAAATTACTGTAAATATTGGGATTTTCTTTGACCTTCCTTCCTTTGTCTTTTCTCCCTGTGTGTATTCTTTACCTTTGAACAGTCCAATCTCTGTGGTACTGCATTGCACCCAGTTTGGACCCTCCATGCTCATTTCTTTCTCTGACACAATGGGACTGATTAAAAGGGCAGAAGTGATGGCCACTACCCTTGCTCTCATTCTCTGCCCTCCCATCCTATCAAGGAAACTCAGTTCTCCTCATTTCTCTCTGGCGTTATGGTACTAATTTACACTCTTGTTCTTGCCTCATCTTTTTAACAGTTTATCACTCACCGGCAACTTTCCAGCCCCGCTAGAAAGCAAGAATAGGATCTCATAGTCATATTAACATTTTGATGTGTTTCATTATTTCCTCTTGATACAGTATTAACCCTTTTGTGCCAATATACTTAAAGGATTTTCTACTTTTTTTTATTTATTTATTTTTTTTTTTAGAATTAATGCTCCATGATTTCTATTTATAGTTTAGGAAGCATAAACCTTTCAGTAATAGTTCATCCATCAATGTCTCTATTTTACTCACCCTTATTGTTCCAAACATGTATGCAGTTATAAAAAAACAAAAACAAAAGACAGAATTTTCATTTTTGGATGAACTATCCCTTTAAAATGATGAAATTACTAGTGTTTCTACTAACAAAGAGATAAATAGAATAATACTTATCACTCTATTTTTGCGTTTTTGTTTGCATTGCTTTGCAAAATTCCATAATGCCATAGCACTTGTAGAGGGCAAAAGAAAACAGAATGACAACAACAACATTAAGCTAAACAAAGCATAACAGATTTCTCACTATGTAAATCAGGTTAAAGACAGCCAGAGTACACAGCAGAGTGCTCTGTTTGTCTAATGATTGGACAAATGCGGAGAAATTGATTTTGGCCACTCTTCCCATAGTGGAAAATTGTATGAATCACGTGGCTTGCCCTTTCCTATCGTTGCCTGTCTGCCAAAGGCTGCAAATGAACATCCACAAATCTACAAAGACAAGGTGCACCTACATTACCTGTAGTAAGGACAAATACCCAGCAGAGTGGAGGAGACTGGAGGACGTTTCATCTGACTTCCAGTCTTGAATCCATAATGTGCATGCTGAGTGAATGCAAAATGAGGATGCAGAGAGACTTCAGGCAAGAAAAATGGCTGTCATATTCACAAGTTTAAATGGTGTTAGTTCTGAGATAAACTATTTCACTTCATGTAGCACCTAAACCATAAATCTTATGGGACTTCATACATACTACTTCCCTCCCACCCCCTCTTTTCCTAGAGTGCACTGGTATGCTTGACATTTCTGTGGGTTAACCCCACAGTTCTTTGGCTTATTTTCACATAATATATTTCTATCAAATGGTGCCAGTATGTTACTAAAAAACTAAAATGTAAAATTCCTGAGCTCAAAATTCAGACCGAAGCTAATCTACCTGTACTGCAGTGCAGTATATAACTGTGCAAGTTACATTAACCATGAGACAGTTTACTTTATTTCTGTCTTGGTTAAATGATTACATTATAATAATAATGGAGACAAATGTACATAGACTAGTAAATTTCATCAATAACAAGAGGTGTTATTATTTGTAGCTGTTTTAAGTTTAATGAAATGTTTTCTTTTTCTTCAGATTACATTAATAGTAATACAGTAATTTAGTATTTCATATGATTTATACACTCACTAAGCACTTTATTTGGAACACTATGGTCCTAATAAAGTGCCCAATGTGCTGTTGTAGCCCATCCACCCCAAGGTTCGACATGTTGTGCATTTTGATTCTCTCGCCTTTGTTCTTTGTTCATGTTCCTCCACCTTAATTAGCTTTTTCCCATTGTGGACCTTTGATTTGCTCCTGTGTTTGTTTATTTTGTCAGAACCTTAATAAAACTGCGTTTGGATCTGATCCACCTGTCTGCCTGCTCCTGCTTCCCACACTATCGTTACAGAACGCACGACAGCAATGGATCCAGCAGTTTTGCGGGCAAACTACCGGCTGCTCTGTTTGCGACAGGGGGACCGTCCCCTAGAAGACCACATTCAAGACTTCCTTGTTCTGGCAAGCCTCTCTGACTTCCCGGACTCTGCCTTGGTGGTTTTCTTCCGAGATAACCTGAACCCTTCGCTAAAGGAGCGGTTGCCTCAGACGACGCGCAGCTGGACCCTCCGCGACCTCCTGGAGGCGACCCGACTGTTGTGCAGCTCTCCGTTTACTGTGGGCGTTTCCAAGGAGGTCCCTACCTCACCACCCACAGCGGAGACTCTCCAGTCGTCCCTGGCGCTCCCTGCCACACCTGCCCCGGTCAGCGACCTAGAGCCCACGCCTGCCCTGCTCTGCGAGCCAGAGCCCACGCCTGCCCCGGTCTGCGAGCCAGAGCCCACGCCTGCCCCGGTCTGCGAGCCAGAGCTCACGCCTGCCCCGGTCTGCGAGCCTGAGCCCTCGTCAGCCATGGTCAGTGAGCCTGAGCCCTAGCCAGCCACGGTCAGCGAGCCTGAAGCCACGCCGACCAGGAACAGCGTTCCAGCGTTGCCAGTCCCATCAGCCTGGAGAAAGAGGAGAAGGGGAAAGACCTCTGCTCTCCAGCCTCTGCCTGCCGCAGCCCCGTGCCCTAAACCCCCCGTGGCTCTGCCCTCAGCGCCCAGCAAACCCAAGCCAGTGCATACCACAGTCAACCAGCCAGAGCCATTAGCCTCAGCCGTCAGTGAGCCAGCGCCTGTCGCCTCAGCCGTCAGTGAGCCAGCGCCCGTCGCCTCAGCCGTCAGTGAGCCAGCGCCTGTCACCTCAGCCGTCAGTAAGCCAGTGCCTGTCGCCTCAGCCTTCAGTGAGCCAGCGCCTGTCACCACTGTCAGCAGTGAGCCAGCGCCTGTAGCCTCGACCGTCCCTGAGCCAGCGCCTGTAGCCTCGACCGTCCAAGAGCCAGCGCCAGTAGCCTCGACCGTCCAAGAGCCAGCTCCAGTAGCCTCGACCGTCCAAGAGCCAGCGCCAGTAGCCCTGACCGTCCAAAAGCCAGCGCCAGTGGTCGTGCCCGTCCAAGAGTCAGCACCTCTCGAGCCTCCTAGGGCTCCGCCTCTCCAGTCTCTCGAGTCTTCCAGGGCTCCTCCTCCCGAGCCTCTCAGGGCTCTGCCTCTCAAGTCTCTCAAGTCTTCCAGGGCTCCTCCTCCCGAGCCTCTCAGGGCTCCACCTCTCAAGTCTCTCGAGCCTTCCAGGGACCCGCCTCTCGAGCCTTCCAGGGCCCCGCCTCTCGAGCCTACCAGGGCTCCACCTCTCAAGTCTCTCAAGTCTCCCAGTGCTCCGCCTCTCAAGTCTCTCGAGCCTCCCAGGGCTCCGCCTCTCGAGCCTTCCAGGGCTCCGCCTCTCGAGCCTCTCGAACCACCCAGGGCTCCGCCACTCAAGTCTCTCGAGCCACCCAGGGCTCCGCCCCCCAAGCCTCCTACGGCTCTGCCCCCAGAGCCTTCTACGGCTCCGCCTCCCGAGCCTCCTACGGCTCCGCCTCCCGAGCCTCCTACGGCTCTGCTCCCAGAGACTCCAGAGCCTTCAAGGGCTCTGCCTCTAGAGCATCCTATGGTGCCCCTCCCTCGGCTCTGCCTTCAGAGCCTTCCAGGTCTCCGCCTCTGAAACCTCCTACGGCGCCACCTCCCTCGGCTCCGCCTCCAGAGCCTTCCAGGTCTCCGCCTCTAAAGCCTCCTATGGTGCCGCCTTCCTCGGCCCCACCTCCTGAGCCTTCCCCAGCTCAGCCTCCAGAGCCTTCTATGGCTCCGCCTCCTGAGCCTCCTACGGCTCTTCTCCCAGAGTCTCCCGGCTCCGGCTCCGCCTCCGAAGCCTTCATCGGCTCCGTCTTCAGAGCCTTCTTCGCCCTCGCCACCTTTGGCTCCGCCTCCCGAACCTCCCTCGGCTCCGCCTCCGGAGCCTCCTTCAGCTCCACCTCCTGACCCCCTCTTGGCTCCGCCTCCAGTGGCTCCCCCAGCTCCACCTTCTGAGCCATCTATGCAATCGCTTCCCTCGGCTCCGCCTCCTGAGCCTCCCTCAGCTCCCCCCCCGAGCCTCCCACGGCCCTGCCTACACCTCCTTCGGCGCCGCCTCCCAAGTCTTCTACGGCTCCGCCTCCAAAGTCCTCCTTGGCATTACCGTGTCTCGTTGTTTAAACCCCGCTGTTTTCCCTTCCCTTTGTCGTGCGTTGACGTTCTCTGTTTGTCGCCCATGTCTGTGCTCGTTACCCTCGCCTTCGTTCTCTGTTCATGTTTCTCCACCTTAGTTTGCTTACCCTCGCCTTTGTTCTTTGTTCATGTTCCTCCACCTTAGTTAGCTTTTTCCTATTGTGGACCTTTGATTTGCTCCTGTGTTTATTTATTTTGTCAGAACCTTAATAAAACTGCGTTTGGATCTGATCCACCTGTCTGCTTGCTCCTGCTTCCCACACTATCGTTACAGTTACACGGTGCTTTCTGTCTGGATATTTAAGGAAGGTTGGCAAGGAACTTGGGGAGTCTGTAGTCAGATTTGCCACACTTATCGCTGCATGTAATTTTCTATTGCCAGGTATGTTTCTTTGACTTGTCTTTTATTTTTAGGAATGTTTGTTTATTCTGATCATGTCTGAAATTGGCTTTGATTGATTTTGAAACTTATGTTTTAAATCCTACATATATAAATTGTTACTTTTTTATTTATTCGGTATTCCTCCCAAATCATTTATCACCGGTAGATTCGAGGGACGTCTTTTGTTACCGCAAACTTATGTTCAGGATAATGATCATTATTGGAGCTTATGAATAGGAGGAAACCATGTAAGACTACCAGTCACTGCTTATTACAGTCTTAGCAAGTTATATGAAATGTGACTAAATATAACTATCATCTGGTTATGAGCAAGCAGTAGGTGGCCGAACCAGATGATATCAGTATACCCTGTAATCGCTGACTATGAATGGAACTGGCAATTTTGCGTCCATGATATCTATGTATAAGACTTTGAGTGATAATTGGGACCCGAATGAAAGGATAATGTAAGTTAGGATGATTCAGAGTAATCAAAAACTTAAAAAGATTAAATTAAAAGAATGATCAGAAATCAATTAGAGCTTAAATCTAAATTAGAGGTTGAAATTAAATTGTAGTCAAATTAATATAAAATTGGATTCAGATAAATGTATCAATTGATAAAGTGCAAATTAATAGTAAGTGTTTTTTCTTCAGCACTCAGAAAAGACAGAACAATACAGAAACCTTCAACCATTTTATTGGAATCCGACATCTGACTAATAGTTTGTCCCTTTTACAGTGGGGTTATCTGAGTTACCGTAGTCTTTCTGTCAACTCAAACCAGTCTAGCCATTCTCGGTTAAATCTATCTCATCAACATGACATTCCGTCTGCAGAACTGCAGCTCACTGGATTTTTTTTTGGGCACCATTCGGAGGAAACTTTAGAGACTGTTGTGTGTGAAAATCCCAGAAGATCAGCAGTTACAGAGATACTCAAATCAACCCATCTGGCAGCAACAATCATGCCACGGTCAAAATCACTGAGATCACAAATTTTCCCCATTCTGATGGTTGATGTGAAGATTAACTGAAACTCCTGACCCGTATCTGCATGATTTTATGCACCGCACTGCTGCCACACAATTGGCAATTGAGTGCACATTTGTAAAAGATAAATACATCTAAAATGTAAAATATTAATGAAGTTGAAAGTGTTCTGGAGGTTTGGTTCTGTGGTGCAGCGGTATGCAGAATGAAATATCAGTTTGTCATTCTTTATTTTGGCGATTCTTTTTTTTATTCTGTTCCTATATTTTTTAATTATGTTAGCCAATTTTAACATATTAGAAAACTATGCAGTCTTTATAGTCAGAAAAGAGGACATAAACTGGATAATAAGTGTAATCAAATTAAAAGGCGATGGAGTTGGTATCCATGGAGACAAGGTGATGCAGATGTTCATTCAGGCGGTTGAAGTAAATGGTGAATAAAGTAAAAAGTGAACTTACAGCCAAGAAACTGATGTTAGAGCCATGGGGCAGGGTTAGCACAATTGTTTTTACATGTTGGAGCTGTGGTGCTCACGTAGGTGACAGCTTTTAAGTCAGAATATTCTGATCCCATTTGACCTGATTCCTCTTCCCAGATAATTTCTCTTCACTGCATATTTTTAAATAAAACTTAAATTAGGATTCTATGGAATTTGAGAATCAAAGGATTCTTTGGAGTTAATTGCAAATTAAAAATTAATATTCAATTATGATATTTTCATGCATGTAGAATATTTTAGAAATGTTAGAAGTCTTTATAAAAGACTGCATTTTGATCAGTAATTATTCAATTAATTGAGTTCAGTAGAACTATTATAGAGTGCTATACATTACCTAATAAATAACACATATATACAATACTATGCTTCTTCACATTACATTTTTATATGTTAACGTAGCCTCGACATTTTAACACACATGATGTGAAGAACATGAAAGCAATTGTTTACTACATAAATAGAAAGTTATGGGCAAAAATAACAAAATGTATATATACTGTTTTGAGGTTCAGTTATGTTTTCCTTCCATCTTTTTGCCCTCAGGACAATTACTTCATAAGAGGCAGTTTTCTTGTCTGGGCCAGCATTTTAAGAGAATAACTATTCTGTAAGTTTTCTCTACTTTATCAAGTCACTTTTGGCACTTGTCCAGCCAGGTTTCTCTAATATACTCAACTGTTCAACAACCACCCTCAGTGTTGAATCTGTTACAGTCGATCATCTTGACATTTGCACTTAAACATTTTGTGCATGCTTGCTCAGATAATCTGTTTCTCCTGATTACATGGCTTGATTGACAAATGCTGTATGACAGCTGAATGAGCACATCTGTTAATGGGAAATAATGTGAAAAGCGGTTGAAAAAAAAGATAATGAAAGTTATGTTTTGCAGACAAACCAGTAAGGCATGAAGACAGATATTTAAAATAGCAAATAATATATCTTTTAAAATATCTTTTCTGTCTTTTGACACTAGGGGTCTCTCTAGAGAGCCTCGAGCATCTCTAAACTTGAGAAAAGGCCAATGAGAAATTGGCAGACAGAATTTGCATGTCCCTCCCCCAGACATATGGGTATAAAGGGAGGGAAGTGTGTCTGTCCATTCAGATTTTTCCTTCGGAGCCGAGCGGTTGTGTGATCAGCTGTATTCACCGACTGTTTCATTCATCTCTATAGAGCGTATGCTGTTGGATCTACGATGCATATCAGCAGCTTTCTCCTTCTCTGCTCAATAGTGCAGCTTTGCCCCTGGGCACTTCGACAGCTCTTCTAAAAGAGAATATTTTCCCTAAAAAGAGTTTATTTTCTCCAAAAGAGCTTCCATTGAACATCCTTTTCAGGACACGTCTTTTTAAAGATATCTTTCCACCCATGTGTAGTTCCTGGATGTGGCTGAATTTCTCTCCCCTTCTGACGGTCATAAGAGCTGCGATCACACGCAGGCAGCGTTTTATGAATGGTTCATGTTCTCACTGCGAAAACATAGCCATGGCCACATTGCTGTCGCTGCTTTCTTTCCTCACAAGAAAAAGCCTCCAGCGCCAAGCCTCCTTCCTACGGTTTTGGAGCCGGTGCGGCTGGCAATGAAGGCGATTTGGGGCATACAGCGGGCTCGGTTTCACCGGGTAATCCCCACAAACCACCCACCCTTGTGGTCCAGGAGCGTCATCCATGGCTGGACCTGGTCGAGTTACGGGAGGTAGACAAAGCATGCTTTCGCAATCCCCCCCGTCTCCCAGCTCAGTCTATTCGGTGACACCATTGACGACTTCGCCCCAGCAGTTCTCAGCGGTGAAGAAACAGACGGAGGCCTATTCCCACATCATGCCCCACCGCCGTACCAGCTCGGGTAGTGCTCCGTCTGCTCACCGAAGGTGTTTCCCTGCTGCTTCCAAACATCAGACAGCTCCGCTTCGAACTGGGCCCAGCTCTCAGCCCCAGTGTCGAGCACCCCGCAAGAAGTGCACGCCCCCACCCCCTTTCGCCGGCGTCTGCTTTACCTCGGTGCACGATGAAGACGTCAACTGGTTTCTACAGCCCTTACTTCATCGTACCTAAGAAAGGTAGCAGTTTATGAGCTTATGACCGATCTTGATCTTGTGAGTTTTCAACCAGGCCTTGCACAAACTCCCGTTCAAAATGCTCACACAAAGATACGTTCTAACTTGCGTCCGGCATAAAGATTGGTTTGTAGTGGTAGACCTGAAGGACGCGTACTTCCACGTCTCTATCTTGCCTCGACCAGATATTAGTTCATAAAGCCAAATAACTGTGTGAACATTTAACATCTATGAAGACAAACTGTTACTTATCACAAGTTTTATTAGAGACGATCATGCAAAGAGTGTCACTAAAACCTGTTCTGAAACAAAACAATATGAAGAAAATGACCTGAAGGTCTGGTTCATGTTTAGTCCAATTGCCTCTCAGCTGCTCCAAATGTTTTATTTACCAAGTCAAAAACACTATAATTGTATCTTTTAAAGCCATATGGGTCCTAAATTATTTTCTCAGACAGACAATTGTACCCTAAAGAGGTAGACAATGGAAAAACACTTCTAGTATCCATGGTGATGTCTTATTCTATCTGCACTTACTGCTGTGGTGTCTGTGAAGGCAGGGGTTGGTTTATTATTTCTGAAGCCTCAAGCAACCGACCAAGCTGGGGCCCCATTTTTTAAATTTTGCAAAATAAATGACATAAAATGTATTTTAAATCATAATTTTAAATTCATCCTATCAACCATTGTAGCCAAGTACATTCAAAAGGTTTAATGAAATACAAATCTAGTTAAATAATAAGAAATGCTTGTTTACCAGTTTAACAGTACAGTAATAAAAAAAGCAATATTTACATAAATTTATACTTTTTTTTTTTTTTTTTTTTTACAGGGTGAGCAAAACCTACTACTTCACCCAGTAACATTTCGGAATTCAGTTTTATAACCCAACAATTATTTATTGTTGTCCAGTTTGCCATTATAATACAGTATTTTTATTAAATTGAGGATTTGTTGTATACATTAGTAATATATTCCTGTCTTATTTACTTTCACCTGGAGCTTATATTCTGACGCTGAGGCTGTATTTTATTTAAGCATCATAGACAACATTCGTAACTAACAATAAAAATACAAAGCACGACGGTCCCTCAGCACACTAGAGCAGAAGGAAAAAAACATTGCCTTTTATCAAGCTCTGAAACTTTTCTTGGTGCAGAACAATCTGCAATAATTGTAACAGTCCCCTCTTTGAAACCTGAACTTATTCAGAACGCGAATAAGTAAAATGTAATTTAGCTAAAAAAGCACAATCTAGACACAGTTTAACGACTGATACAGAACACCGGTGTCTCGGCATGCATTTCTTTAATCTGAAGCTCTTATTAACTTGACAGTGTCTAAAAATGTGCCAGTCCTCTGTGAGACAATGAAGAAACAGCGAGACATTGTGCAGCAGGTATGGACATTCTTCCAACATGTGTTTATATAGGAAAACAATGGCAAAACAGAGCAGACGCAAGCAAAAACACGTTCGGTGTGAACAGCCCATAACTCATTCGTATGCACATATCTGTGAGTGAGAGTGCATGTGAGAAACAACCCCTGCACAATTGCGTGGTTTGCGTAGTGGTTAAAACCGCTACTGTGTGTATGTAGGTCTTGAGGCAACAATTGAGATGTAGCTTACAGAATCTACAAGTAGACTTTTTGAGTGCTCCAATCAAATCTAATCATACTGTTTGCTTCTCTTACTTGAAGCTGAGTTCTCTTTGTCTCTACATTCTAAAAAAGTGGTCTGTTCCGAGATATCAAATGGAGACTTTTTTTTTTACATATATACTGCAACATTTCTTGTAAGTAGAATCTTCCTTGTTTGAAATCAACACAAAGGTCAGAAGAGTGCCACTGTCGCCATAAGAAATGTTGAAACAATAATGACAGAATTTACCTGCCTCCTGTGGGGAAATGTCAGAGGGATCAGTGAGTGGGTGAATACATATGTCAGACAAATGTTGATACAGAGGTGAGGAGAAACTGTTCAACTGCAATCTCAGTGCATTAAAGGGACATATCACACTTGTAATGATCATTGCTGAGTGGCCTAGGACAGAAAAGCATCGGACAAGTGGTTTGAATATTATAACAAAGGTTCAGGTTGGGCACATAAAGGAGGACGCAGGAACCTGTTTCCACAGTTCACGAGAGTCTGTTTTATTCACAAATAACCAGCAATTGCTGTACAGCTTCACTTAAAACACAAGACAGCTTTTCAGTGTCACTCAAATAAACCGTCCGCTTTTCAGCTTCACACAACACAAGACTCTCTCTCAGGGGTCAGACACAAAGACTCTGGTCTTTCTGTCTCTCTCTCTACTCTCTCTGTGAACTGGCAGTCTATTTATCTATTCCGACTCTCACTATGAACATAGAGATGGTAATTTGTCACAATTCATGAATGTCCTTACTGCTTTCTCTCTCCCCAGATGGGTGTTTGACCACTCCCTCACCTCCACATACCCCCACTGCCCAACTCAGGTTGGGGGAAACGTCCGGACTGCCCCACCCCCCTTTTCTGGAGAGGAAGTCCGCAACAGCCATCTGTGCCCTTGGTCTGTGGACCACATCGAACTTAAATGAGTGGTGGTGGCGTAGTGGCTAAAGCACAGGGCTGTTAATCAGATGGTCACTGGTTCTAACCCCACGGCCACCACCATTGTGTCCTTGAGCAAGGCACTTAACTCCAGGTTGCTCCGGGGGGATTGTCCCTGTAATAATTGCACCGTAAGTTGCTTTGGATAAAAGCATCTGCCAAATGCATAAATGTAAATATAATTGTAAATGGCTAGAGTGCCAGATACCAATGTGTGATCTGGGTGTTGGCATCCTTCATGTGGTGGAGCCAATGGAGCAGGATGTAGTCTGACCAGAGGGTGAATGCTTGTCCCAACAAATCACAGCAGAGAGTGGCTTTGTCTCTCTCATAGAAAGCTTTCGACTACTGTATTGCACCGGGCGCTCCCCCCGATGCATCATTCTGTAAAACAAAAGGGAGAGAGAAATCAGGGGAATGCAGAAGCAGCCTGCCACAAAGTGCAGCTTTTACCTGAGTGAAAGCTTGTTGGCAAGACTCCATCCACTGGACCGGGTCTGGGGCTTCCTTTTTAGTGAGATCAGTCAGTGGGCTGGTGACGTCAGAAAAATTAGGCACAAACCTTCGACCGTAGCCGGCAAGCTCCAGAAACTATCTTGGGTCTCGGGCAGGTCACGATCGCTGTGTTTTTATCAATTTGAGGTCACACCCAAGTGGAACCCCCAGATACCATACCTTCACCCATCCAATTGCACACTTATTTGGGTTTTCTGTGAGCCCCGCTCGACACACCGACCTCAGAGCCACCCTCAGATGCTTCATATTCTGTGGGCAATCATTATTGTAACTAATGATATCATCCAAATAAGCAGTGGCATACACAGCATACAGGTCCATAACACGCTGAAATGTAGCCGGGGCCCCAAAAAAACAAAACGGAAGGGTCACAAATTGGTGTAATCCAAACAGTGTGGAGAAGGCCATTTTTTCATGGGACATCAGCGTTAAGGGCATCTGCCAATATCCCTTTGTCAAATCCAGTGTCAAATAAAAGTGAGCCAAGCACAACCTATTGAGCAGTACGTCAATACGAGGCATTGGATATGCGTCAAATTTAGACACTGCTTTGACCTTTCTATAATCCACACAGAACAAGACAGAGTTTGGTAAACACTCTCTCTCTGTTGCACCACCGTCCGCAGTCGGCCTTTATCCCTCTCAGCCTGATAAGAGACTGGGCGTGTAGAATCACGACCCGGCCCGCCCTCCGCCCTGTCACATTCCACCCTTGTTCTCTCAGGCCGGGGAGCCCCCGGCATGATGTACATCCCCACATCCCTTATGCCCCTTCTGCCGGCAGGTCATCCCCACCTTTCTGAATCTGTTAGGGGATGGGGGAGGGAAACAATAATTATTAAAATAGGGGGTACTTCCTGAAACAGTGTAGTACCCCCAACAACAAAAAAACACTGTAAAATTTAAAAGAGAGTGGCAGTGGGAGAGAGAGGAGAGAGAGAGAAAAAAAAACACTTACACGCCGTAGATGGTCCTCGGCCACTCCTTCACCCTCTAACGGATGACAGCTGTGCCTCCACGGGTTGATCAGAGCCAGTCCTCATGCCCCTGGCAGACAGAACATCCCACCGTGTTCTCAGGAAACAGAAGGGGTCTCCCCCGCCCCTGGCAGTGGTTCTCCCGCTCCAGATGGTCGGCCAGGAGCCCCTCCACGCTCGAGGTCCTCTCTTGACCCCTCCGCATTTAGCGAGTCATAGGTGTCTCTCCCCGCCCCTGACTGCTCCCGGCGGTTGGCTTGGAGCCCCTTCTCCCCTCGCGGTCGGCGGCCGTTCCTCCGCTTCCAGGCAGCCGGGCTCCTCCATCCCCCGGCAGATGGCCCTCTCAGAGACTTGATTAGCCTGATAAGGGGCCGGGTGTGTAGAATCACAATGGGAATTCCCCTACGACATCCTGATGCAGAGCAGAACAGCCTCTGGCTCATCTTGCGCACCCATCTGCATCACATGGGGGTTCACTGCTGCCAGTGTCATGACGTGCACCCCCCCTGGAGTACCAAGCTCTGCGACACCCACCTTGAAGCACTGTTGCTGCTTCACCCACAGATTCATGAGGGCCTGGTGTTGCGCCTGGTGGATGCTGGCGAGGGATCGAAACACATTCTCTAGTGGTGAAGACAACTCCATAGCAGCGTACCTTCCTCCTTATCCTAGGGTTTGGCACCAATGTAACAAAGGTTCAGATTGGGCAGAAAAAGAGGAAGCGGGAACAGGTTTCCACAGTTCACGTGAGCACATTTTATTCACAAATAACCAGCAATCGCTGTACAGCTTCACTCAAAACACAAGTAGGCCTTTCAGCGTCACTCAAATAAACAGTTCACTTTTCAGTTTCACACAACACAAGACTCAGAGGTCAGACACGAAGACTCTGGTCTTTCTGTCTCTCTCTGTGAGCTGGCATTTTTATTTATCCCCACCAACTAACAAATAGAGATGGTAACTAGTTACAATTCATCTCAGGTGGATGTCCTTACTGCTTTCTCTCTCCCCAGACAGGCGCTTGAACATGCCCTCACCTCCACAAATATCTATGTATATTGAATTTGCATCATGTTGTCTCTCCCAGCCCATATGTGCAGCAAACTTGTTTAATTGTGTAACTTGAAAAGAAAAAAGAAGAACTTCTTCAGTCTAATTCCAACCTCCAGACAATCAGAATCACATTTGTTGTATTTGTTGGCTTTTTCAAAAGATTATTGGAAGAATATAAATTCTTCTGAAGTATTTTTTGGGTTTGAGTATTGATAACAAGAAAAGCCTTAAAATATGTATAATGGCTCAGTTGGAAAGATGTTTCACAAGTACATTACCTGAAAAAAAAAAAAAAAAAAAACTGATTTGTTTGATTATTCGGGTGGGTTTATTTAATTCTGAAAATCTGTGGCAGTGTTTGAAACACATTCAAAATCTTTCATCATAAGCAGCAGGGTTCACATGCTGCATGTCATAATGAATAGAGGGACATTTTAGTAAAATACTCCTAAATGGTATGTTCACCTGATTTGATTATTAAAAAAGTAAAAATGTAATTTGTACTTTTTACAATGCTTATTTCATATAACTTTAAGCTTTTCTGTATAATGCACTTTTATTTTAATTTTATAATTTATATTTATTTCTCATTGCATTAATTGTTTATGTGATGTGTTTTAAAGAATTACACTTACATAATTGTGAATCGATACAAGGTCCATAAACCAGAGCAAGCATAGCTAATGGCACCTTTGTCTTTGCAGGGAAGCAAATCTTAGAGTTAATTAAAAAGAGCTTGATTTACCACCCTTATCTTTTGTAATCATGTTTACCAATTGTCGTCTGAAAGCTCATTAAGAGTATAGATTTTAATTAGCAACCTTCTTTATGTTCTATATATCACTGGCTCCTCGGTGAGCAGAAGGTGAGATTCATCTTTATCAAACTGCTGGATATTTGAAAGCTTGGGAAAGCTCTTGTCTATTTCTTAGTTTAGGTTAAGTGTTAGTGTGTTAGGTTTAATGACTGTTTAGTGAGAATAAAGTCTATGAAATATTATGGTCTTTCATATTAAAACACTGTCAGTTTGATATACATGTAGAAGGTTGATTATGTATATCAATCAATTTGTCTGATTGAATAGTTTTATTACTTTTTAGTGTCTCAGACTGGGCGTGCCGTCCCGAAGGTGGCAGCCCAATTGATTGTTCCGCGTCTGACGCTCTCCGATATAGCAGTGAGCTCATCATCCAGCTCGGAGGGCTCAAGGGGATAAGCAGACTGGCCGTGAGGCGAGTCGCTGTCACCCTGAGCCCGCAGAAGTCAACCAGTGTGTTGGGGGGCGGGTGGTTTGTGGGGACCTACCCAGCAAAACCGACCCCCTGCCATCCCCAAATTGCCTCCATCACTAGCCGGGTTGTCCTCAATTCCGTGGAAAGAAGGAGCGATGCCTGGGGTGGCTGGAGTGGCGTTCCTTTTTAGGAATGAAAGCCACGACCGCAACGTTGCCATGGTAAGGTTCTCTCAGTTTGAACACGAACCATCCAAAAATGCTGCCTCGGTGTGATCATTGCCCAGACACACGACAACGTCGGTGACCGTCAGGAGTGGAGAGAACTCGACCGCATCCAGGAACTACACAGGGGCGGAAGGGTATTTTTATAAAGACGCATCCTGAAAAGTATGTTCAACGCCACTGTGCTCTTTTAGAGAAAATAAACTCTTTTAGGAAAATATTCTCTGTAGGGTGTGAACAGGTCAGGTTTGGGGAATGTACAATTAATATTACTGACCGAAATCAATGATTAATCATACAGTGTGACCCGAACACCCATACATGTAAAAACGCCCCAAAAAGGGCTTATATAGTCCAAGAGTCTGCCTTCAAATATATATCGATAATTAAACACAACGAATTATGATTAATTGGGAATATACATCATATGCAGACAGGCTATATTAATTTTAATAACACCTCAATGGAATTGACCCGTAGGCTACCGCAACCAGTCAGTTCGTCCGCCGAACCACTTTATTTGGTACTTTTGATCAATTCTCCAGAGGGGTTATTCCTAGTTATAAGCTCACTCATCAAAAGCACGTTAACTTACTTTGATAATATCAGCTCGTAGCTTAAAATCGCACATTAAAGAGGCTTTGTTTTATGACCAACAAACACAGGCAATTACGCGTATAATTGATTTTAATACAAGGCACTATGATATATCACTACACTTGACAAACATACATGTAACATAGAATAAACATAAAAATAAACAAAATAAATGCAGTAAGGGAAAGTAAAGAATTATTAGAGGTATGGCAAACTTATTACAACAATTAACCCTTTGAAGCCAGCAAGGAAATTACACACTGTGATGCATTTTAATTTCAATGGAAATACTTGCACAAATAGGCCTTTGCGTGTGGCTAAGGCTGCGTGTATGCCGTGTCCTTAGGGCGTCCGTGAGATGGAGGATTTCGGTTTGGTGTTTCCAGCGCGTGGAGTTGAAACTCACTTGAAGAGGAATTGAAGGGTTGTTCCGAGAAGTTCGAAGCGTCTTAGGAATACTTGTTGAATAGTTGGCGAGTGTTCCGGAGGGTTGCAGAAGATCGGGAGAAGAAGTGAGAGAGTGTGAGATGGCTTGAAGAGATCCAGGGGAAGTCCAAGGGAGGTCCAGAAGTGAAGTTGGGAGTTGGAAAGACAAGGCCGTAGCCTGGCGCACGCTTGGGAGTCCTTGAGGGCTTCCTAGTTCAGCATCATTCAGCAAGAGGGCAGGAAGCAAGAGAGAGAGAGGAAAAAGATCGGAGCGTTCGAAGAAGAGAGCGAAGGTCCATTGTTGGTGCAATTTATGCCCTTAGAAAATGTGTCCCACCTCTCATTGGCTCGACCAATAAGAAGAGTGGAAGTTTCAGGCGGGAATTTGGTTTATTGCCCCTTTGTTCGGTCACGGCTCATTTGCATACTTCATGATTTGGTCAGACCTTTGCTTTGAACAACTCAAAAGATGGTAAAAACCTAACAGAACACAGTTCTAAGGTTATCTTATATGTAAATTCCGTTAGGACACATCGTATGGTTTAATTTGATACCAAGAAAAATGTGTTTGGTATCACTTAAAAGGAATATACACCCTTGGGCTATTAAATATGAACCCTCAGGGTTTAAAACTACACACATGTTAAACCATTCTACTAGTTTTGATCTAACACCAAAATACACAGCATACAGGGATTAAAACATATTTCATTAAAACTAAGCCCTTTTAGGTTTTATAAGAAAGACACACACATTTTTACGTTCAAAGTTTCACATGGTAAAGCACGTGGTGAGCGGCTAGTCACATGGGCAAGGGGGTTTTTGCAGGCACGAGGATTTTCTGTCAATGGCTGGACTGTCTCTCTGACAACAGTTCCTTGTACTAACACAGACCATTTCCGTGATCTTACAGAGGTCCTTTTGTCTCCAAAATAGCCGAGTCCATGATTCTCCATTCATTGATTCCTCCAGACTTCTACATCTCTTTTAACAGTGCTGTTGAAGCGCCCAGGGGCAAAGCTGCACAAAACGTCGAAGTGAGCGACAGATGGGGAAATACCCATGGAGTGGTGGTGGTGTTGTGGGCTAAAGCACTAAACTGGTAAGAAGAAGGTTGTTGGTTCGATTCCCACAACTACCACCATTGTGTCCTTGAGCAAGGAACTTAACTCCAGGTTGCTCCGGGGGGATTGTCCCTGTAATAAGGGCTTTGTAAGTCGCTTTGGATAAAAGCGTCTGCCAAATGCATAAATGTAAATGTCACGATTCCCTGTTGTCTGCCCTGTGTTTCTCACTTGCCATCTGTCTCGGACTACACTTCCCAAAATTCTCTGCCCTCATCACTGCCAGTTTCATTGTTCTCACCTATGTGTAATTTAATCATTGTCCTTGTGTATTTAAGCCCTGTTGTTTGTTCATTCGTGGTCAGTTGTTAAATGTAATGTATGTCCTTGACTGTGTGCCTGCCCATGCCCTTCGTGGATGTTTCTCTTGTTTATATTTTGGTTTTCCCATCGTGGATGTTTCATTTGTTCCCTGTGTTTTTATTTACCCTGTTCATCTTTTGTTTTTCCATTAAAAACTGCATGTAGATCCTCACTCCTTGTCTGCCCTCGTTACAGTAAATGTAAACTACCAGTGCTAAAGAAGTAATCCAAAGTATTTTGAATATGTTACTGACCTTGAGTAATCTAACAGAATATGTTACAAATGACATTTTACAGCATGTAATCTGTAGTGGAATACATTTCAAAGGTAACCCTCCCAACCCTGTTTGTAGAATATGATCCAATTTGTTGTTTTGTATTGCAAATCCTCTTAAAATTTTTTGGAAAAGTTGCTTTTATCCACTCGTCTGAGTAAAACTATTGTATCACTGCAATTAAAGCCTTGGCACCTCTTGAAATGCCTTGATAGTCACAGGCAGCAAATGCATGATCTATATTGATTCATTATCATGTGGCATAGGTCATTCATTACATTCTTAGTTTTAATTAGCAAGCACCTGTTTACTGTTTGATTTCAAGTTGAACCATTAATTAGTGATGACAGGTACTGTTGATTATTCTGTAAAAAAAACTGATTCCTCCTGTAAAGCTAGGTGACATCAATTTAAGTATTTTTATTATAAGAAAGGTTAGCGTGTTCTTGAGCATTAAGCCTGCCACTAATCACATTTTTAAAGCAGTTAAACCAATTGTTAAAGCAGCTTGAGAGAATGATCAGTAATCTAGAACCAAGACTTTAATTAGCATGAAGACAAACCTTTGCAACAGGTGCTGAGGCTGAAAAGAATCTGTCTCCTATTTGAGCCACTTTTAGGTCAGTTTGATCTGGGCCAATACTTGAGATTTGACTTTGAAAACTGCACACCCCCATGTATAGAGACTTGTAAGCCATAAATCATTATGACTATTTATTCATCGATATTGAAAATGTGGATTCAAGGTTCGT
The DNA here is from genome assembly GCF_025860055.1 of Xyrauchen texanus. Classification (NCBI taxonomy): domain Eukaryota; kingdom Metazoa; phylum Chordata; class Actinopteri; order Cypriniformes; family Catostomidae; genus Xyrauchen; species Xyrauchen texanus. Next base: position 17,745,018 of record NC_068279.1, read on the forward strand.
GTGTGTTTATATGATTATCAGTGGCTTGAATACAAACGAATGGCTCTCTTACAATCAAGATCTTGCACTTGACTATATGCATGAACACATCAACGACCATGACATTTTATTGATATTGCCATGCCATGGACCTTGGGAGTGTACTATTTAATATATTTAATGTCTACTCATTGATTTACTGGCTTAGCCTCCCCCCTGTTTATGAGCATTATCAGGAAGCCTCTCAACTTTATGAGGAACTTAAAAATGAAAAAATAATGACCCTGTCCATTGTAAATGTTCAACATGGGAAAAAGAGAAAGGTGCTGAAGTTGATTTCAGTAATGGGTGAAAAGAATATGACAAATAACACCTTTGTTTCTGCACATTCTTTAGTAGCTCATGTAAGCTACTTTGTTTTGCACAATTCAAGTTTCCAGTTTTCATTCTGGAATTAATATTTCCAAAACTGTAGAATAACTGCTCAAGAGAGTACTGATAAAATCTGGTAGAGACAGTAGATTCACTTAAAAGGAAATTTAACTGAGTGTTAGTAAAAGCTCCAGAACCACTATAGTGAATAAATATAGCGATCATTTTTACAGTAAGGTCAAAGGTCAAAAAGTGGGTCATTATTTTGACCATTTTTATTATTTCTGGTGAGAACTGTTTGCCATAAATAACATATCTATGTGTGTGATGCCAAAGCTATACTTTTAATAAAATAACAGAAATGACAGTCCAATCAACAGACTTGCAGCACTGTACCAGAAGTGAGTTAAAAAAAAACCATTAATATCCAGATCAATCTTTAATGTCACTTCAGTTTGAAAAGGCACATGTTTCTGAGCATCTGAGCTAATGCATTTGTCTGTATTTTTCCAATGAGTAGATATTGCTTGCACTTGACATGTACTTAACTTAAATAGCCTTATTAAGTGGAAGAAATATGATATTCAAGTACCTAATAAACTGAATGAAAGACGAAAATCTTTAGTCACTTCAGCTACTGCTTAAACATTTCAACATTTTGGAAAAATCAAGGGATAAAAAGACCAATGAACAGATTAACTACAGTTCAGTGACCTCAAGACTTGAGGGCACTCCACTAACACAAGGATAACACATACAATGAGGACCAAATGTCAGAGAAATGTGTGAAAATGCTTCTATTTAGCATTTTTCTAGTTTAATAATAATAATAATAATAATAATAATATATATATATATATATATATATATATATATATATATATATATATATATATATATATATATATAGTATATAACATTTTCAACATAACTATTTGAGGGAAAAGTTTAATTATAAAACTGAAAACATGAATTTCAGAATTAATTAGTATTTAGCATGTCCCCTTTTGGCTTTTTAATTACAGCATCCACTTGTACTGGCTCAAGTTTGTGCAAAACCTGGTGATCCATGTTATCCCATGGTCTATGAATGTTCCAAAGAGCATCTTGTGTGCTTTAATTGAAGGTAGGAAGTCTAACTGTACTATTTGTTTAGTGACCTTTTGTGCAAAATCATAAATATTGTTCATATGTAATATATGCAATTTGCGTTATTGCATTTGAATTCGTAAAAATTATTTCTGGTTAAAATTGCTTTTGAATAGTGGTGTGTTGAACCCCGCTGTGCCTGTATTTGATTAATTCTTGAGCGTTAATTTCTTAAATATTATGCAATAAACCCAATGAAATAAACAATACTTATCTGTGAATTATATAATTATAACATTACGTAACTGAGCGGAGATATTACGATTGTATCTTACCTGACACTGACATTACAGTGGCCAGTCTGTGCAGTTTCCACGACTTGGCTCTCCTTTTTCATTTTATTTCCTTATTTTTTCGTCACATGAAAAAAAATCAACATCCAAATTGAAAGGCACACAGTTATATCATTCTAGACGGTAGTTTGAGTAGGTCAAAATACATTTGCGGTGCACAAACCTCATTAATCATCATTATTAAAGGCTCAAACATACTCTGCGCAATTACGTGAATGCAGATGCGCCTTGCTATGCCACCTCGATTTTGTTGCATTGTGAAAATTACTTATCATATCTGACACAGAGCTTAATTTATAACCCAACGCAAGTACGCGCTGCATTCTCAGCATTGCTGCATGGCCTAGAGCGGATTTTCTTCTTTCAAACTGTCATGGCAGAATTTAATCTTTAGAAGAAAAAAAAAATACAACTTTTTGTCCCCAGTTCATTCAGACTAACTTGTTTTTTCTCTGTGTCTCTCGCCACACCTCAACTATCTCATCTACCACTACCGGTTTCATGGTCACGCCTAAAAAAATCTATTGAGCCCTTGTGGTCTGAGGCGTAATTTATGAAAAACGGGACCACACTTTGGCCAACCGCTGGCGTCTGCATTTAAGTACTTGCGTGAAGTATGTTTCGGCCATAAGGCTTGTCCCTATATCACAAAGTAAATGTAAAATCTATTTGATGGAAGTTTATATAATTTTTAAATTTATTCTTTAAAAATGTAATTGCCTCTAATGCCCTATTTGGAGATGACTAATTTTATAATGACGTTTGAGTTGCAATTATTATCACCAGCCATCTGTGATTTCATGTACTGATTCGGATGGGACTTATGCTGCATTCCATTTGAATCGGATTTGGTATATTCCTACTTGATATCTCCGATCTCCAACCATAAATGCATTCCATTGCCAGATGTTCAGAAGATGACATTTAAGGAAACAAAACTGCAATGCTACTGTTAGCTTAGCAGGTGTTTGTCACCAGAAATGTCTCCTAGTAACCCAATTCATAAACAATTTGCAACGCTAGCATTTGTGCTACAGGTGCGATTATCAAAAGAGTTGTATAATTTACCATAACTTGAACACCTGATACTCTGCTAATGTTTGTTAAACATGCTTTAATATCATGTAATGTAGGAACTTTGACTCATTTATCGACATTATTTAATACAAGTGAATGTTTATTACTTATTTTGGATATCTTCCTGAGTGCCAACATGATTGTGTGATGTCACGCACCTGCATCTCAGCAAAATCGGAGTTTAAAATTTCCGCACAACTTTCCAAGTTGGAATTATGACTTCAAGTGGCATTCCATAGCACTATTCCCAGTAGGAAGTTATAAAAACTTTTTTTTCAGACTTTCCGAGTTGAATGGAATGCTATGAAAGTTTAAAATGACTTAACATTTCAAAAAAACATTTTGGATTACAAATTATTTTATTAATTTATTGTAATTTTTTAATTCTAAATGATAAATTACTTATTTTAATAAGTCTATAAAAAAAAACTTCACATGAGTATATAGAAGTGGCTGCTTATAATAAACCCAATGAAATAAACAATACTTATCTGGGAATTATATAATTATAACATTACTGAACTAAGCAGAGAAATTTCAATTAGCATCTTACCTGACACTGACATTACTGTGCAGTTTCAGCAATTCTGCGAATGACGATTAATGAGGTGTGACCGCCCAGTTTAAACGGTGTCAGCTGATTTGGAGTCCATTCGGTCAAGTGCAGGTGGACCTGTTTGCTGCACAGGAATCCTCCCACTGCCAGCTCTGGTATTTTCTGACAAAGGCTCCCCTCGGCACAGACACGCTGGCACACAGCTGGCCCCTGGGGCTGCGCAAATATACGAACAAACCGTGCCTAGAATTCGGTCCATGTTACTCTCACGTGATCCTGAGACCCTAACCGATCTATGAGCCCAAGGTTCCCACGACTCCATTAAGGGATCAGGTGGTGAACCTACAAGCACTGCCCCAGGAGGAGGCAGACCCAGCCTTGGCATTGCTGTGTCCGGTGCTTGCATTTCACATCTATTTGGATCGCACACAGAGCTTTAGAAGCTCCGAGCAGCTCCTTCTCCGGGTTGAGCCGGTTTTGTCCCATGTGTTGTCAGGTTCAAACAGTTATGTCTCGAGAGAGGTGGCCATGTGAAGCGCTTGCGCGTAGCGCCTTTCCCCTCCCTTGAGGCAAAGATGCTCACTCCTTCTCCCAGTCGTGTTCACAAAAGTGTGGATCCTGGATATACTTCCTCCTTATCCCTGTGGCTGGTGAGTTTTCAGAGAAATTCACCACCAGCCCAGTGTGTGTGTGTCGATTAGGCCCTGTACTGGGGTAGGTGCTCCACATGCGTTGGTTATCCTGATGGTAACCCAGTGTGATATATTTTCCGCAAAAGTGTTTTCCCGTTGGTAAACCGCGTCTTCCTTGGGCAGAGGCCTCTCTGCTCCTGGTCACCATGTTTGTAGTAACTCATCCACCTTTGGGTAGGATCTGCCATGGGACACTTCCACATGACTTGCTTCCGATCGGACTCAGGAAGACCATGTGGCATATTCTTGTATTCTGACGTATTCACCTGGTCCTTATTTTTTGGGCAGTTGACTTGTCTCAGAAGAGCAGGGGACCGTTTGATGCCTACGAGTGCATTGGAGGAGGTTACGTGATGGCCTGGTGCGCTTGCTACAAGGCACACAGAGCTCTGCACGTCTCGCACTGACAGTCCATGTAACAGTTCAGTAGTTGTGGCATTTTCCATAGGAACCTGTAGTGTCAATTTATCGGCACAATGTCCTTGCCAATGCTCATTTGGCACGCAACAGCTTGTTTACACCAGCATCAGCAGATCACGTGACACGGTTCAGTGTAAGTGTCGTTAATTAACGGGACCCCTAGTTTCACTACAATCAACACAACTTCAAGTAAGTGACAGAAGGGGAATATCTCGGTTACTGTTGTAACCTCCGTTCCCTGATGGAGAGAATGAGACAATGTGTCCCTGTTGCCACAACACCGAACTACCCCCTGAATCGGCCTGGACCTTGTCTCGGCTCCTCAGTGCAAAAACTGAATGAGTGTATACATTTCAGCTTCTTATATACCATATTTCCGTCTCCCACATTGGAGATGCAGGTTAGAATCCCGTTCGGAGTGGGTTGAGCAGAACTGGTTACAAAAGCAAAAACAAAAAAATGCCTTAAAACCAAATGTCCAACTCAAAATGGTAATCCATCTCATTTGGTAAGAGTTATTGTATAAATGAAGATGTAACACTTGTAAATAACAGTATTTAAATTGATTTAGCATAATTACAGCATAACTCAAATAACAATCAAGGCATTGTTAGAATAGGCTTCCAGATACAGAACTTCTTGACCTTACTAGAATGCTGTACACACACTGTCATTTGTCTACTTAATGACCTAATTTAGACCACAGAGTAGTATATAATGAGCTGGAGGATATTTTCAAGTTGATGAAACCATTTCTATGTACTGCTCTCCTAACTTAATTAATGGACACCGACAACTTGTTTTTATCAGAGGTGAGCTCCTCGATTCATTTCAGGAAACAATGAATATCTCGGTCCCTCTTCTCATTATAATGGATGTTCATAGGGCCTGTAAAGTTGAACAAAGCACCCAGAATATCACAAAAGTAGTCCTTGTGACTGATGCATCACATTTCAAGTCTTCTGAAGCCATACGTTTTGGCTTGAAACTCCAAGTGTAAGTCATTTTTCAGTTATTATCTTTGATGTCCATTGCATGTTCATGAACACTGTGAAAGAAGCTCATTCACATTAGCTAATGTGTTCATGTGAGAACTTGAAAGCTATAGTGTGAACTCTCGAAATCGTCTAGGCTACTGTTGTAACCCCCGTTCCCTGATGGAGTGAACGAGACATTGTGACGATTGTAGTGACACTAAGGGCTTCTTTCGAGGGACTCGGTTACCTCTGAATTTGAGAAAAGGCCAATGAAAGATTGACGAACAAAATTTGCATGTCCTACCCCTGGACATATGGGTATTAAGTTGAAGAATCATGTATCTGTTTAGTCAGGTTCTGCACTGAGGAGCCGAGAATAAGGTTCAGCCATTACAGTAACAGCATAACAGTGTTGTGGCAAGGGGGACACAATGTCTCATTCCCTCCATCAGTGAACGGGGGTTACAACAGTAACCTAGATGTTCCCCTCCTGTCACTTACTTGAATTTGTGTCGATTGTAGTGACACTAGGGGTCCCATTAAATAACGGCACTTACACTGAACCTTGTCACATGATCTGCTGATGCTGGTGTAAAAAAGCTGTTGTGTGCCAAATGAGCATGGGCATCAGACTGCACGTAACCTTCCCCAATGCCCCACTAAGACGTCATATTGTTTTTATTAGGTTCCCGGCATCCGATCAAGATTGTCCTTGTGGGGTAGAACAAGCGATGTGAGAAGCATAGGAGCAGCCAGCCGCGGCCTTTTCTCTCTCTATGTTTCTCCTCATAGAGTGTTAGATGCGGCTAGATAGGTAGATAAAGACTCCATGGAGACTACATCCTGCCCAGGCTGGGGAGGTGAATATGTGGCAAATACGTCACATGGGCCTGTTACGACACACATGGAAGTGGAACGGTGGTAGGTCCTGCCTATTGAGGGAGGAGCTCTACAAACATGGCGACCAGGGCAGCGGGGACAGCCCAATGGAGATGCGGGTCCCCAGGGGGTACATCACTATAATACATCACAGGTGGTTACCGTGATAACCAGCACCTATGGAGCACCTATTCCAGTACAGAGTAATTAGTACTAGTAAGTATTAGTAATAGTGGGTCTGGTCGGGAATTCCTCCACTGAATGAGCGGTAAATGGGAGTTCTCTTGGGATGCGAACAGGTCTACCTGTGCTTTGCCATAACGGTCCCAAATCAGCTGAACCACCTTGGGGTGCAGCCTCCAATCTCCACTGCACTCATATGCATCAACCCTAGCGGTGCGACCGCGGCTGAGGATGCCATATGCCCCAGGAGCCTCTGGAACTGTTTTAGAGAGACCACATTCCCTATTTTGAACGATGAAAGCTGGTCTCACATCGAGCCCGGACGGAAGCAAACGAGCGTGCAGGGGGGGTGGTCCACAGGGATTTACCCGGCAAATCTGTGCCCGCCGAACTCCCCAAATAACCTCCATCACCAGCCGAGTTGGCCTCAATCCCGTGGGAAGAAGGCGCAACATGGGGGGGGGGCGGCTGGAGTGGCATTCCCTTTAAGAAAGGAAAGCTGCGACCGCAATGTTGTCATGGTCACGCTCTCCCAATGAGAACATGAACCATTCATATACGCTGCCTCAGTGTGATCGCAGCCCATACACGTGAGGCAGCATTGACCGTCAGAAGTGGAGAGATATCTACTGCATCCAGGAACTACACAAAGGCGGAAAGGCATCTTGAAAAAAGACGCGTCTTTAAAAAGACGTTCAACGCCAACATGTAAACTCTTTTAGAGGATATATACTCTTTTAGGAAATGCTGTCGAAGCGCCAAGGGGTGTGCGCTGGCGTGCAGAGAAAGGAGAAAGCTACTGGTAATGCACCATAGATTCTAACAGCAATGCTCTAAGAGGTGAGTGGAACAGTAATGAGAGTAACCGTAATGAACACACAACCGCTCGGCTCTGAAGAAAGAATCTGACTGAACAGATGTATGATCCCCGCCTTTTATACCTGTATGTTCGGGGACGGGACATGAAAATTCTCTTCACCAATTTGGCATTGGCCTTTTTCACATTCAAAGGTATCCGATGCTCCCGAAAGACGTTGCATCGGAAAATCTGGACGTTGATCCAAGATGGCGGCGCGGTAGCACGCAGCGGCCACTCCGGATCCACAATGGTGCTATTTTTGTTAAAAAAGCCCGATTTTTGCAACACATGGACATCGGAGCAACCAGTGTTCGTGTCTACCATCGCCAGACACTACTCAAATATAAGACTCATGCAAAAACCAAGCTGCATGATGACCTGCAGGAGGCGCTATGCGTACTCGGCTTGCTGCGGAGACCAGGCCTCCAGCCCTTGGCGTCGCCTGATGCCGGTGGCCAGGGGAGAGGACGTCGTAAGCGGTGTGCGAGAAAGCGGAAGCGCGGAAAGAGGGCGGGGGTCCATGCTAGGCTAAAAACAAACCCTAGCCGGCTGGCTCTCCCGTCTATCCTGCTCTCAAATGTTTGCTCCCTGGACAATAAACTGGACTATATCCGACTCCAGCAGGCTACGCAGTGTGAGTTTAGAGACTGCTGCGTCTTTGTTTTCACGGAGATGTGGCTCAGCGACAGAGTTCCGGATGCCGCCATTCAGCTAGACAGGCTCGCCTCGTTTCGTGCCGACAGAAATACAGCTCTCTGCGGTAAGACTCGCGGTGGTGGCTTGTGTGTTTACATCAACACGGAATGGTGCAAGAACACTATGCTAGTCTCTAGTTACTGTTCATCGCTGTTGGAGCTTGTGACTGTTAGATGCAGACCTTTTTATCTACCATGGGAATTCACCACTGTTTGCATAACCGGAGTTTACATTCCCCCCAGCGCTAATGCTAAGGAAGCGCTCTGTGAACTGTATGGGGCTATGAGCGAACTGCAGAACGCTCACCCCGACGGACTGTTTATTGTCGCCGGAGATTTCAACCATGCAAATCTCAAGACAGTGCTCCCTAAATTCCATCAGTATGTGGACTTTGCAACGAGAGGGGCTGAACGGCTTGATCTTGTTTACACAAACATCCCAGGCGCGTACCGGGCGGAGCCCCGCCCCTACCTCGGCTACTCAGACCACATCTCTGTTATGTTAATTCCAGCATACAGACCGCTCGTCAGACGCACAAAACCGCTTCAGAAGCAGGTGAAAACCTGGCCAGCAGGAGCCATCTCTGCTCTTCAGTACTGTTTTGAGTGTACTGACCGGCACATGTTCAGGGAGGCTGCAACATATGGCGATTCTACCAACTTGGAGGAATACACAGCATCAGTGACCAGCTACATCAGCAAGTGCATTGATGATGTCACTTTCTCCAAGACCATCACCACACGCTCCAACCAGAAGCCGTGGATGACTGCGGAGGTGCGCACGCTGCTGAGGTCCGAGACTCGCCTTCAGAGCAGGCGATAAGGCAGCCCTAAGAACAGCTAGGGCCAAACTGTCATGGGCAATCAGAGAGGCAAAGCGCGACACGCCCAGAGAATCCACAGTCACTTCCAGGACAGCGGTGACACGCGGCGCATGTGGCAGGGCATCCAGGCCATCACCAACTACAGGACAACATCAGTTGCCTGTGACAAAGATGCCTCCCTTCCAGATGCGCTGAACGACTTCTACGCTCGGTTTGAAGTGCAGAACGACGTGATGGCGAGGAAGTCCACCCCTCCTCCCAACGACTAGGTGCTCTGTCTTACCACGGCAGATGTGAGGAAAACTCTACGTAGAGTCAACCCACGGAAGGCTGCTGGACCAGACAACATTCCTGGCAGAGTGCTCAGAGGATGTGCAGACCAGCTAGCAGATGTTCTTACCGACATCTTCAACATCTCTCTGAGCAGCGCCGTTGTTCCAACGTGCTTCAAGGCCACCACCATCATCCCCATGCCAAAGAAGTCTTCAGTGTCCTGCCTCAACGACTACCGTCCCGTCGAACTTACACCCATCTTCATGAAGTGCTTCGAGAGGCTCCTCATGAGGCAGATTAAGACCCAGCTGCCCCCCTCACTAGACCCACTGCAGTTTGTGTATCGTTCAAACCGTTCAACGGACGATGCCATCACCACAACCCTCCATCTGGCCCTCACCCACCTAGACAATAAGGACTCATACGTTCGAATGCTGTTCATAGATTTCAGCTCAGCATTCAACACAATCATTCCCCAGCACCTGATTGGAAAGCTGAACCTGCTGGGCCTGGACACCTCCCTCTGCAACTGGATCCTGGTCTTCCTGACTGGGAGACCTCAGTCAGTCCGGATCGGGAACAGCATCTCCACCACCACCACACTGAGCACTGGGGCCCCCAGGGCTGTGTGCTCAGTCCACTGCTGTTCACTCTGCTGACTCACGACTGTGCAGCAATGCACAGCTCGAATCACATCATCAAGTTCGCCGATGACACGACCGTGGTGGGTCTCATCAGCAAGAACAACGAGTCAGCATACAGAGAGGAGGTGCAGCGGCTGACGAACTGGTGTAGAGCCAACAACCTGTCCCTGAATGTCGACAAAACAAAAGAGATGGTTGTTGACTTTAGGAGAGCACAAGGTGAACACACTCCGCTGAACATCGACGGCTCCTCTGTGGAGATCGTCAAGAGCACCAAATTCCTTGGTGTTCACCTGGCGGAGAACCTCACCTGGTCCCTCAACACCAGCTCTATCACCAAGAAAGCCCAGCAGCGTCTCTACTTTCTTCGAAGGCTGAGGAAAGCACATCTCCCAACCCCCATCCTCACTACATTCTATAGAGGGACTATTGAGAGCATCCTGAGCAGCTGCATCACTGCCTGGTTTGGGACTTGCACCGTTTCGGACCGCAAAGCCCTGCAGAGGATAGTGAGGACAGCTGAGAGATCATTGGGGTCTCTCTTCCCTCCATCAAAGACATTTACAAAAACACTGTATCCGCAAAGCAACCAGCATTGTGGACGACCCCACACACCCCTCACACAAACTCTTTACCCTCCTCCCGTCTGGCAAGAGGTACCGAAGCATTCGGGCCCTCACAGCCAGACTGTGTAACAGCTTCTTCCCCAAGCCATCAGACTTCTCAATACTCAGAGACTGGTTTGACACACACGTGTCCTGAGTTGCACTTTAATAACTGTCACTTTATAACTGTCTGCTACCTCAATAACTGCTATGTGCATAGAACATTATCTCATAGTATGTTATGTTTACATTTTTAGAAACTGTCATCTTTTTGCACTACTGAGTACTGGTCGGCGCTGCACTGTCTATTGTCCTGTTCATTGTCAGTAATTTGTTGTACTGTCCTGTACTTTTTGCACATGTTTGCACGTGCACTTTATATAGGTATATATAGGTAGTTTATATAGGTATTTTATTTCATTGTGTAGTCTCATGTGGTCCTATGTTGGTCCTTTGTTGTTTTTATGTAGCACCATGGTCCTGGAGGAACGTTGTCTCGTTTTGCTGTGTACTGTACTAACTGTATATGGTTGAAACGACAATAAAAACCACTTGACTTGACTTGAGAAGCCCCTGGGGTCACTACAATCGACACAACGTCGAGTGAGTAACAGAAGGGGAACCAATGGTTAATTGTATCAAAACCTTGGTTACTGCCAAAAAGAAAAAGAAAAAGAAAAAGAAAAAGAAAAAGAAAAAGAAAAAGAAATACATGGTTACTACAGTCATGGTTAATACAATATTACTACAGTAAATCCATGGGAAGTTTTTAAAAGGGTGTAATTTATTAACAAGGAATACAGATTATTATAAATGTTTTGACAACTCTGAATTTAAATAAACATGTAAAAATTGTTAAAGTACATTTTAAGTAAAAAAAATCCACACTATGAATCAAATCTGCATGTTTAAGTAAGAGTATGTGATACATGATTTATTTTGAGATTGTGATGGTTTGTTTTGGTATGGGGATATGGTATTAATTTTATTTGTTCAAGTATTGTAAAAAGGTCTTAAAAGTCTCATATTTGATATTAAAAACTGTGCAGCAACTTTGCTTCACTTTCCACACTTCTAATAATGATATCTCTACAACAGGAAAGACAGAAATCTCCTCCTTGTTATTAAATTCCTATGCTGGATTCTTGTAATATTAATTTACTGAAAATTTCAATAAAATGCTCAATGATTTAACAATAATTGAGGTCTTCTCATCTTTTTCCCGTTTTTCTGAATGACCTAGAAGTTAGATACCCTCCCTTTCATTTGCTCTGAGAAAACATGCACAATCTTGGCATTGTTGGTGCCATACTCTACCGGTTAAGCTACAGACTAACAGTCTACACTTTATCTGTTGGATGAGCAACTCAAGCTTACACTGACCCAGAACAAATTAACCACAATCATCCGTCAATAAAATTCAATTTTTAAATGAATACTTTTCTGCTTGAAAAAATATAAGGACATCTCAGACCTCTTACACATAGTTTAACATAGTTTTCCATTCAAGCTGAGAATGAATACTAAATGTTTGTTCATTTCTTGAGAGTACTTCACAACCCTGACCCTTGAGTTTCTCAGTTTTAGAACTCTTTAAGATACTGTGTGAACAGCTAAACACTGGTTTGGCACATTATGAAAGTGTTGAATCCTTGTCAGGCTCTGTCAGATTGTGTTCTCCTCTTGCTGTTTTACTGCTTTGTGTAAGACTGACTGAACATTGTCCCTGAGGAGCTGTTTGGCACTTCCTCAGTCAGCAGACATGCCACACATGATGCAAAATAATCCTCATTATCAAAGCCTCTTACTTTGTACCAGAAGGAAGGGACATTTATTCTAATAAAGTATAGCATAAGAGACATGAGGGAACCCACATTTAATATGGAAAACTTGTTCTTGAGTAACAGCATTAAAATCTTTACCTGAACACGATTCTGTTTTACAACATGTGTGCACATTGCAGTATATGATTAATTGCTATGAAAGGATGAAATTTCCTCAGTGGAAATTTTGCTGATCTTTTTGCAACCATATCAGCTCTGTCAGTGGGTTGCCCAAAAAAGACCCCAGTGCTTTGTCTCATAGCCAAAGCCAAGTTCGTTGAAGATTTGCATTTAACACAGTGACAGGTGATAAATAATCCACACAGAGGGAGAAATCCAGACTCAAGACTCACTGCAAGGCCTTATTTTATTAATGTTCTTCCCCTCTGAAAGGGTAGTTGATAATGGAAGCTCATTTAATCCTGAAGGAATAGACTGACAAAATCGAAACATAAATATGTAAATAATAGCCTTGTAGTAGATTACTCCTATTTATCAATGTCAGGGCAACTGTTGCATGCCTTCCACCTCTCTAATAACATGCACACACACATCTAAACCTTCTAAACTGTTGCATCACCTCATATTATCATTCGTTTCAGGCTGAAAAATTAATGCATCACCTCTTTTTTTTCAAACAATTTTGTTTGAAACCTGTCGTGTTAATATCAAGTTGTTGCAAACATTGAATTTGTGTATCATTACTTCTTTCCATATTCAATTAAGAATCCAAAATCGGAAAAACTAAAAATGACTTGTTATTGCATTAATAACCAATATTCAAAAACAAATATTGACTTGTTTTTTGTATTTTCTATTTTAGAAAATCAGCAAATTGGAAAAATGGCCACAGGACACTGTTTATTTTTATAATTTGATTTTCCATCTAAAAAGAATCTAAAGTGGTGAAAAATTAATCCGCACATGTGGGTGGCCCTGAATCGCCCCTTATGTCTGATTGGTCAATCTCTGCTATCGTCTGATCTTCCTCTTTACCGTGAGGCAAAATAACAGTTCACTACTGTTAAACTGTTCAGATGACTTTGTCTCAGTTAATATTAGCCTACTGAACTAACAATAATAACCATAAATCCACAAGACTATAGAAGTATAGACACTGTAAAGAAATTTCTACTGTTTGTGCTAAAGAGGGGGTCCTCTTCAATGTCAGATGTGGTGCTGTGTGATTCCTGGGTGACCAGGTCAGCAGCTGCACTTAACTTATCTGACTCTGCTCTTAAATATATATATTTATTAAAAAAAAAAATATTTATTCATATATTAAACAAATAAAAACAAAACATATCTACACGGAATAAATATGTAACCCCCCACTGTTACCCCTCCCAATCCCCAACCCCACCCTGGCCCTCAAAAACATCCAAGTGTTCACACATGATTATAGACACACACAAAATAAATAAATACAAAATATGTAATTATCACACATATTAACAACTATACCTCTCTCTCCACTGCCTCTCCCCGAGTGCCCTCCAAAAATACCAGATATCTGCCCCGCTCCTGTCTGGTGATTATGACACTGGTTAGGACCCATCTCTTTTTGTGTCTATTCTCTAGATTGATGACTGCCCCATCACCCAAAATACAGAGTCTGGGGCAAAATTAAACCCGAGTGCCAAACACATCACACACAAAACTCTGAACTTTCAACCAAAATTCTTGGATCTTAACACACCAACAAAAGATATGGGTTGTGTCTCTATCTTCTGATTGGTATCGCCAACTGGTGGGTGTGTCTTTAAGGCCAAGCCTATACAATCTAGGGGGGGATCCAATAGAATCAATATATAATCTTGAATTGCATAAGGTGCACCCTTGCATCTCTTGATGCAGACTTGATGTTTTTTAGAATCCGAGCCCAAACTCCCTCCTCCAATATCAAGTTTAAATCTTTCTTCCACAATCTCTTAATAGAAGTTAAAGCTCTGATTTAGAAAGGAGTAATACACTGATGCCTCATGACCTTTTCCAAAAGCGGTAATCACCACTCCAAGAGTGTCTGCCGCTTAGTCCTTTTTAAGAATCAGACTCATCCGGACTTGCATTACGCTTGTCGGAAACTTTCCATTCTTTAATATTTCCGTATAAGCTTCTAGCAAAAGTGGAGCCAGATCTGTAGTAGAAGATCTAAAAAACTCAGCAGCAAAGTCATCTGGCCCCGGAGCCTTGCCTTTAGGCAAACCTTAATTACCTCGCCAATCTCCTCTAAGGTTATGTCAGAATCAAGATAATTGTTTTGCTCATTCGTCAGTTTAGGGAGCTCTAATTGTTCCACAAATTTGTAATATCTTTATCAGTAGACGAAGACGTGGAACTCTTGAATTCTTTAAAAGCTATAAGCAGGATAAATATTTCACCCTCAGCAGATTTCAGAGGCAATGGTAGAAAAAGACTCTCTGTTTTATATATCTAGCCAGAAGTTTTCCTGCTTGGTCTCCTGACTCTAAATATGACTGTCTTGCCCTGAATAACCAAAACTCCACCTTCCACGACAAAAAGGAATTTCAATCGGGTCAATTCTCTTAGGCCATCAGGCGACATATGGCGCTTCAGCTCTGCCTCTGCATTTTAATATTCCCTCCCAACTCTATGAGATCTCATGCTTTGGAATTTTTGGTGAATGAGGTAAGCTGTATGATCCGGCCCCCAACAACTGATTTAAGTGCCTCCCAAGCCACACCCATAGAGGATGATGAGGACCAGTTGGTCTCTATATAAACATTAATTTCAGCCTTTATCATTTTTTGGAATTCAGGATTTTGCAATGAGGGACTTAGATAAAAAAAAAAAAATCTATTTGTGATTAAATCTTATGTACTTACATAAAAAATGTATAGTCCCTACCAGATGGGTTCAAAAGTCTCCAAATATCTGTAAGACCAAGATTTTTACACTTCTTGTGACGGGTCAGTGTTTCTCTAGGGGGCTGAAGAAACACTATATCATATTTATTACGTTTAAGAAAATACATAACCTTTCTTCTTTTTATGGGGTGCCCCAACCAAACACACTCCACGTGGAGAAAGACAATTCATTTATAATTCATTTCATTTAAAATGTCAAATGTCAAATGTACATATTTACATTTGACATTTGACATTTTGACATATTAGAAAAAATAGATTGTGTGTCAAAAATAACATTATAAAGTCCACTTTCCAACATTTACATTTACATTCATTAATTTGGCAGATGCTTTTATCCAAAGCAACTTACAAAAGAGGAAAACATAAGCAAATCATCTTAAGGAGACAGTGGTACAAAAAGTGCCATATTACAAAGTTTCTCTAGCATCAGAATAGTATTCAAAACAGATTAAAGTGCAACAAGCACTTTTTTTTTAGTGACTGGTTAAGTGCTCATGGAAAAGATGTGTTTTTAGCCATTTTTTGAAGATAGAAATTCAGTCAGCTTCACTGATGTAGTTGGGATGCCATTCCACCAATGTGGTATGATGAAGGCCAAAGTCCGAGGAGGTGTTTTGGTGCCTCTTTGTGTTGGTACAACAAGGCGACGTTCCTTAGACGACCACAGGCTTCTAGTGGGCACGTAGCTCTGTAGAAATTATTTTAGGTATGCTGGAGCAGACCCAGTGACTGTTCTGTATGCCAGCATCAGAGCCTTGAACTTGATACGTGCATCAATCGGCAGCCAATGAAGAGAGACAAGGAGTGGTGAAACATGCCCTCTCTTTGGTTGATTAAAGACCAGATATGCTGCTGCATTCTGGATCATTTGCAGGGTTGTACAGTCTAGTTATAACAAGTGACTGAACAAGAAGTTGTGTGGCATGTTCAGAGAGGAAGGGTCTTATCTTCCTGATATTGTAGAGTGTAAATCTACATGATCTTATGGTCTTTGAGATGTGGTCTGTGAAATATAGTTTGTTATCAATGGTTACCCCTTGATTTCTGACCGTTTTGGAAGGTGTTACTGGAGTTGCACCCAGCTGCATTGTAATTTTGTGTTCAATAGCAGAGTTGGCTGGAAAGACAAGGAGTTTGGATTTGGCTGGGTTAAGTTTAAGGTAGTGTTCCTTCATCCAGGCTGAGATGTCTGCCAGGCAGGCAGAGATTCAAATGGTCACTCTGGTGTCATTGGGCTGGAAAGACAAGTAGAGTTGCTTGTCATCAGTATAGCAGTGGTAAGAGAAACCATGTGCCTTAATGATGCATCCCAGTGATGTTGTGTATATAGAGAAGAGAATTTTTGCATTAGTGCAACAATCAAACCCCAAACTTCTCACTAACCAAACTAACAGAAAAAAAAGAAATAAATGTGGCATTCCCACATCGATCTCGCCCTCCAAGCGATGATCGTCACAGCGTGGTCTCTCGGGCAGGCGATGTCCACCTTACTGGTCCAGGAGCGCCACCTTTGGCCCATCTTGGTCAAACCAGGTTGTCCTATTCGGCGGCACCATAGAGGATTTCGCTCAGCAAATCTGGTTAAAAGGCAGACAGGGTCCATACAACAATAGTAATAGTAATAGCCCCCCCCGGACTTGGTTATCAGACCTCATGCTCCTCGCGACAGCCCCGCCCTCTGGCGAAGTCCCCTGAGAAAAGACCTTCTTCCTTAGGGACAGGGCACCATCTGGCACCAGCGACCGGACCTCTTGAATCTCCATGTCTGGTCCTTGGATGGGACGCAGAAGACTTAAGTGGCCTTCCACCCACGGTGGTAGACACGGTCACTCAGGCCAGGGCTCCCTTAACGAGTTGCCTGTTGACCTGAAGTGGCGTCTGTTCGCTAAGTGGTGTTCCTCCCTATGCACAGTCGGATCAGTGCTTTCCTTTCTGCAAGAGAGGTTATCAGTGTGATATTAGGTGACACAAACAGGTAAGTTTGAGTCAGCTGGCCAGGTATACCGCTTGCGAATAGTGCCTTTCCCTTCCCTTGAGGTGAAGACGTGCGCTCTTTTCCCAGTTGTGTTCGCAAAAAAGTGTGAACCCTGGACGTTCTTCCTCCTTAGCCCAGCGGCCGACGAGTCTTCGGAGAGGCTCGCCGCCGCCCCAGTATATGCATCACTTATGCCCCCGTACTGAGGTAAGTGCTCCACATGTGCTGGTTGTCTCCTTAGGTAACCCCGTGTGATGTATATTCCGCAAAATGGTTTCCCTGCTGGTAAACTGCATCTTCCTTGGGCAGAGGGCCCTCTGTCCTTAGTCACCGTGTTTGTAGTAACTCCTCCCCTCCTTGGGTAGGACTTATCCCGGTGCCACTCTGCACGATGTGCTTCCGATCCGACCCGGTAAGACCATGTGTTGTATTCTGCTTAGAAGTCCCCCCCCCTCTCGGGGCTGGGTGTGGTTTCCACGGTGTCCTCTTCTTTGGAGGGACACCCCCAACGTGGACCCTATATGGCCCCTAGCTGAACAATTTTGTTCCTTTTTTCGGGGAGAACAATAGAGAGAAGGCTATGTCTGGGCCAGCCAGTCCTTAAACATCTGAGCAGTTAGCCACTCCCCGAGGTGTAGGGAATCGCTTCATGCCTGCCAGTGTGTTGGGGGTGGTTACGCGACGGCTACGAGGCACACAGAGTTCTGCCTGTCTTGCACCACCAGTCTGCATAACCCGGTTCAGCTCTTGTGGCATTTTCCATTGGGACCCCTAGTGTCAACTCATCGATACAATGTTGAGTGAGTGACAGATAGGGAATGTCATGGTTACTGATGTAATCTCCATTCCCTGATGGAGGGAATGAGATGTTGTGTCCCTCTAGACACAACACTGAACCATCCTCAGTGCGAAACCTGAGTGTGTGTTTGCAAGCGGCTTTCCTGTTATACCCATATGTCAAGAGGAGTGGCATGGAAATCCCACTCGCCAAATCTCATTGGCCTTTTCTCAAAGATCAGAGATGTCTGGGCTCCCAAGTGTGACCCCTTGTGTCAACTCATCGACACAATATCTCGTTCTCTCCATCAGGGAATGGAGGTTACATGACGTTTTGTATCAAAATGTAATTCCAAAAGATGCTAGATGAAATCCGCTTTATCTCTCCCTCTCTCCCACGCAGCAGGGAGTGGAGCAGTTTAGTGAGCATGCGCACTGAGCAAGCGTTTTGTCACTTAGTTTCTGAATTTAAAATGTTCTAGATTTGTAAACCTTTAAAAACCAATTCGACATGCAAATGGCATTATACTGCATCTCCATTAGCAAGCGCCATGTTAAAACTATCGCTCCTGTTTATAATTAACAAAGCTTTTAACATTGCAAGTGTGTAATGTTGGAGCGAGCTATAGTTCTGGCAACTTTCATATCTTGGTGCTCCATCTTAATCGTCTTAATGTAGCACGTTTGTCATGAAAGGCAGAAATAGCAAAAATGCTTTGTGTACCAGCTGCATGATGAAGAGAGACACTTAAAAACTTGTTGCATCACTCATCATCCATCCAGACACAGAAATTAACCAGGGGCTCTGGGCAAACATGCCACCTAAATTAAAAATATGGGAGCAAAAAAAGTTCCTGTTGTTTTATTGATAATATCTGATAGAGGACTAGTTCCAAATACATATATCGCAATCTTCATTTGAATTTCACTAGTTGTGCAGATGTTGCCGAGTCAGTTAAAAGAAATTGAAATTTATTTGAAGGATAGCCCCTTGAGATGTACCATCTCGTTTTCGAGGGGGTCTTAGGAACAAACATGAATACAGACAATGGGTTACATTATATATCACATAATACTTCACGTTCATACCAACATTTAGCTCTCCATAACTATCTCCTCACATACAAGCCCTCTAAGTACATTGATACATTAAGTATACAATTATCACACATAACATAGCATGCAGGTTCAGTACCATAGAAAATAATGAAGTTCACATGATAATTGGAGATGGGTGTACTCAAAAGCAAGAGAATATATTCTGCAAATGATCATGTAGTAATGGCCTAAAGAAATTAAACGAGGTAATGGATCTAAGTACACTTGGTAAATTATTCCAATCTGAAGGAGCTTTAAATTTGAATGCCCGACGACCTACTTCTTTATTAATTTTAGGAACATAAAAATATAATTGATCGGTGTGCCGATTAAATTATGTGAAGAGCGAAATGGAATTAGATATTTTTTTAAATACAAAGGATAATTTAAGTAATAACATTTAAAAATAAACTGAAAAGCCTCATTTGGCAATGGTGTGTTTGGTATGGACACCTCAGTACAATTCTACAAAGATTATTATAAACAACATTAAGAGGACGAAGATTTGTAACGGAGGTGTTTTGGTAAATTATATCAGCATAGTCAAGGATTGGAAGTATTAACTGAGTAATAATTATTTTTCTAACCTGACGGGTAAAACAATTAATAGAGAAATAAAGTATTCTAATTCGATATGATATTTTCTTAATAACTAAGTCAATATGTGATCTAAATGACAGTTGAGAATCAAGCAGAAGACCTAAATATTTAAACTCATCAACTTTTAACACTGGAATTCCATCTGTAAAATTAATTAAGTAGTCAGTTTGTGGTGAGATTTGTTTTGTATTAAACAACATATAATAAGACTTCAGTGGTGGATGCTCGAGCCATAAACGCACAGACAGGCACTCCGCTTCTCTCTCAGCATCAGTTCCGTGCTATAGACAGGACATGGAAGCTCCTATTGGGTCAAATGACATGTCAATTGAAAGGTCACAGTGCAGCATCCATTTTGATACCGGATATAGTAAATGTTTATAAGTTATGACAGAGAATATGTGAAAGATTAGGCACAGCTGCCTGGTACTTTGAAATGATGCAAAACGAGTCCATGGGTATTTATTGATGTAATAATGTGATTTGGACTAAAAATTTTACTTGATTTGATCGTTTGGACATTTGACAATGTAACAACACCGTTTTTGTTGGGACGTTATGGATTAGTGGACTGCTATGAGGCTTCATAGGTGAGTTGCATAAATTTTGTTATTGTTTGTTTATATGTTGGTGGTCTGACAAAGATATAGATTGTACCTGCTGTTGTGATTGTATCTTAAAATGGTTTATATCAATAGAATCACAAGAAATTTAGCTTTCCAAAGATATGTGGCATATGTGCCAATGTACAGCATTTGTGTACATTGCATAGTTTTTATTGTAACATTTACAGGCCTGCCCATGTGATGTTAAAATGAGATCTGTTTAAAAAAAAATTACGAAAAAGAATGTCTGATAAACAAATCAAGCAGTGCCTGTTCCCATTTTTACGCTCTATGGCTGAAATGGACACACACCGATTTTGTTCACAAGGGGGACGCTGAACCTCTGAACATTCCACACACAATAATAAAGCGGCTAAGGAATTACTCGAGGTGGTTACTCAGGCTATGGCCAGGCTACAGTTAGACTGGCCACACGAACAAGAGACCCCCCAAACGCTCCAAACTAGCAGACAGATTTTTGTCTGGTGGCCAAAAAAAAAAAAGGAAGCGAACGCTATATCAGTCCCTTCCTTTCTTTGATAACCTGAGGAAACCTTATACTTCCCATGTCTTCGTGCCCTCGACGTTAATATATTCAACTATCGTGGGTGCCGAGGCACGGGGGTATTCAGTGATGCCGCCGGTAGAAGAGACACTTGCGTGTTATCTCTCGCCTGGCTTGGCATCATCACTAAAGAGACCCACTCTCCCCACAAAGCCATTCAAGACCACCTCCACGATTGTGGGGAAGGCTTATCAGGCAGCAGGTCAGGCTTGTGCTGCCCTGCACACTATAGGAGTGTTACAGGCGTACCAGGCTGATCTGTAGAAGGACCTGAGTGCGGGCACCACGGTCGACAAAGAGGCTTTCTCTGAGCTTCGTCGAGCCACGTATCTGTCTCAACGCACGACCAAGCAGACAGCTCACACCATTAGCCGGATTATGTCTGCTTTAATCAGCATGGAGAGACACTTATGGCTCAACCTGTCGAGCATCAGAGACAAGGAGAAAGTTTTCCTTCTCGATGCCATGGTTTCGCCTTCTGGCTTATTTGGTGATGCTATGAATGTAGTTATCACCAGGTTCCAGGAGGCAAAGAGTCACGAGGAAGCCGTCGGGCAATTCCTACCTCGCCGCACTCAGGGGGAGGAGCCGTCGGCCACCCAGCCGTGGTGAGTCAGGCTCCCCCTCGTAGAGACTGGGGGCCAGCTCGTCGCCCTCAGCAGCCCCCAAAGCAAGACCTCAGGGCAGTCATTTCTAAGAAGAAAAAAAAACCCTGACTGTCTTGCACCCAGCCTTGTGTGGGTAGACCCCCTCGGGTAGGGCCGCGTGAAGCATTCACCTGTACCTTCCTGATACCCCCACAAAACCTCTCGTTTCCCGCCGCCTCTGGTGTTTCGGGAGTTAGAGGTTTCCAGCAAAATGTTGGGTGTTCCGTTGCTTCCTGCCTTAGTCCAGGACGTGGAAAACTCGACATCCTCTCAACAGGAAGTGTCAAAATTGATACCCATCTTAGAGAACCTGGCAGTGTGGAAGCTACTTCCAGGTGTTTCTATGTGGGTTCTAAGAACAGTAGAAAAAGGCTACAGAATTCTATTTGATCGCCGTCCTCAGCGTTTCAATGCCGTGGTCTCCACTACCATGAAACCGGAACTACTGTGGAAAGAACTGTAAAATATCTTGGTCAAAGGGGCCATAGAACATGTTCCCCTTCCAGAGAAAGAGTCAGGTTACTACAGTAGATACTTCCTGGTTCCCAAGAAGGGTGGTGGTTGCGTCCGATTTTAGACCTTCGAGGCTTGAATCACTCAATCAGGGCGTTCAAGTTCAAGATGCTAACTGTCAAGACGGTTGTGTCTCAAATCCAACATCATGATTGTTTGGTCACAATCGATCTCATGGCCATGATCTATATCTATATCGATCTATATTTTCATATAGAAATTCTGCCACAACACAGGAAGTTTCTGAGGTTCGCTTTCGGGGACGAAGCTTTCCAATATCGGGTTCTTCCATTCGGCTTAGCCCTATCACCCCGCACATTCACGAAATGCATGGATGCAGCACAGGCTCTTTCGCGACTCCAGGGCATCCGCATTCTGAATTACATAGACTAGCAGGTTAACAAGAACTGGCAGTTCAGCACAGGGATATCGTCTTAGCTCATCTGGTTTCTCTGGGTTTGAGACTCAACGTCAAAAAGAGCGTTCTCTCTCCCACTCAGGAAATTACCTTTCTGGGCATTGTATGGAATTCGATCATGATGGGGGAACAATTGTCTCCCGCTCGAATCGTATCCATTCAGAACACCCTGAACAAAGTCAGGCTAAGCCAAGGTTGCATCGTTCATCAGTATCAACGAATACTAGGTCTCATGGCATCTGCATCCTTGGTGATCCCTTTGAGCCTTTTGCACATGACCATTTCAGTTGTGGCTCAAAGCCAGAGGATTTTATCCAAGGGCCAGTCCCCTAAGGCAGATAAGGGTTATGCGCTGCGTACTTCATACACTTTCTATATGGTTCAGATCACGGGTCCTCGCTTTGGGTCCCACTCTATGTGCATCTTGCCATCGCAAATTGCTAAGGACAGACGCCTTCCTGACGGGCTGGGGTGCAGTCATATGTGGTCATCCAGCTCAAGGGGAATGGGCTCGATTGGCACATCAACTGCCTTGAGTTGATGTGCCTCTACTAGAAGAAGTTATGCCAAAAATGGGGTGTCTTTGAAAGATGGTGCAGTGCACATAATGCAGATCCAGTACAGCCAGATTGCTTCAGTTCTGGTCTTTCTGCAGGAAAAATTGTCAGCAGGCACATGCCCTGCCACTCTCAGGGTTTACGTGGCCACTCTATCGGCTTGCCATACCTTGATAGATGGGGTGCCATTGTGGAGACATCCTCTGCTCGCTCGCTTCGTTCGTGGAGCCATGCAACTGAGACCTCCAGCTAGGACCAGGACCCCTTCATGGGACTTAGCAATAGTCATTGAGGGTCTGGTTAAGACCCCCTTCGAACCTCTAGAGTCAGCATCTGATAAACTTCTGACTCTCAAGATGGTTTTTCTTATGGCAATTACTTCTCTAAAAAGAATTGGGGATCTACAGGCTCTGTCTGTCTTACCAGCCCGCTTAGATTTTGCCCCAGGAATGGCTAAAGCAATTTTGC
The DNA here is from genome assembly GCF_025860055.1 of Xyrauchen texanus. Taxonomy (NCBI): domain Eukaryota; kingdom Metazoa; phylum Chordata; class Actinopteri; order Cypriniformes; family Catostomidae; genus Xyrauchen; species Xyrauchen texanus. Next base: position 17,768,432 of record NC_068279.1, read on the forward strand.
ACCCTCATCCTGACTACCCTCCTAAGCTTCCTTTCTCGACTGTACATCTGGTCACTCTTGAAGCCTTCTGTTGCAAGACAAGTTGAGAACATTTCAAATTTATGCAAACGACGAGTACTACCAATGAGAGTGAAGACAGAGCAGCTTACATCATCAGTCTCCAGGAAGGGTGAGTGTGAGATACTGGAGTCAACTCGAGTGCACGTCAAGTTGAACGTCATTTCTCTGTAACCACATACATAGCTATGGCCTAATAAAACGATACGTGGAAAATCGTGTCAGCATTCTGATTGAGTTTGATTAATTTGTCTTGTTTAATGATATGATGCATTAAGCACTGCTGCAGATTATGTAAAATGCTCTCCCCTGCAGAATTCTTTGTCAAATTAGTATGAAATCTTAGTTTTATCGGCAGTATCATCTGTAAACAGCATTTCAAACACCACTATGGCCAGTTGTGCAGTCCACCATTATCGTTAGGGTGGTGACAGCAGTAGGAACGCCCAACCAGCGACATGCCACCCGCGGTGTTAACGGCAATTTAGAGAGCGAGAAGGGGTGCTCCGAACAAGTTGGCTGTCACTGGTGCATGCTTTAAAATCTGCTTGGTGAATGGAATGATAATAAAAAAATTAAGATTAGAAATTAGGCTTGTAGATTTTATATTTAGAAATAAGGCTTGTATATTAAATCCTCAGTGCCTCTGAGCACGAACATGAAGTATGTCATAATGTGTACTGTCAATTAATAAAAGGAGCTTACTGATAAGAATTAATTTACGTTTGAAGCCAGAATTGCAGCCTGCCTTGTTGCTTTTGTATCCTGATGTAATGCACATTAGGCTAAGTCTTACTTTTTTTCAAAAAACCAACATAAAACCAAACCAAAACAAACAAATTTGAGGCTATTAACTGAAGATCCGGGGCTTCGGCCCTATCAGCCAGGGTCTAGCTATGTGCCTGCTATAAATTATTCATTATATGTTTGATTTCACATAATTCTGTGCTGTTGATATGATAAAAAATATACAAGCTCAGTACAATGGACATGCAGTATGTTTCAGTGCTGAAATCACTGTGCCATTATATGCCTCTTAAAGGGAGTTGATGAGAAACCTTGATTCTTCATTGGTTCAGTTAGCTAAGGTTGCTTCAGTTATGATCCTACAGTTCATAAATTCAAGACCTTGGGTTGGCATTGTCTTATTTTATGATGCTCCATACTTTGAGCTTTAGGCAATCCCATGACAGTACTGAAGCTAAAAATGCTTAAAGTGATGATGAGAATAACATGCTTTACAGCTGCCTCAGTGGTCTTGGTGAGTAAAACACAGATGATCAATTCCAACATTATGTAACACAAATGTTGGTATAATTTCCTCATATAACATAAAAGGAATCATTAATTTAAAAAAATAAAATTCAGTCAAAATGAAAATGTACTCACCCTCATGTTGTTCTAGACCCATATGACTTTTGTCTGCGGAACCCAAAATTAGGAATTTTAGTATACATTTTAGTCTGTCTTTTCAATACAGTGACATTTGATTGAAACTCACTTTAAAGGCAGAAAAAGTATCATGTGTGTGTTATATTCCAAGTCTTCTTGAGCAAATCTTGATGTCTGTTGTGTGCTCATGAGCACTACGTGAGAAGCTTGTTCACAGTGACTTGCGTAAACACTCATTGTGAACTAGCATCTCTCAGCTGAAAACTTAATTGAAGTGAAGTCAAATGTATTTGTATAGTGTAATGCCAATATTAGTTATTTATGTTTAGAATTATTAGTGGTTAAAATCAATAAATTAAGTAAGTGTTGTGGGTCGGAGGGTGGGGCCGGGTCGTGATTATACACACCAGGTCCCTTATCAGGCTAATTAAGCCTCTGAGAGGGATTAAGGCCGATTGCTGACAGTGGTGCTGGACAGAGAGATTGTTTACATAAATGTCCATCATGTTTGCGTTTGTCTTTTGTTTAAGTTTATCATTAAAATATTATTTATATTGATAAGCCGGTTCTCGCCTCCTCATTTCCATTGAACTGCGTTACACTGGTGCCGAAACCCTGGAAGGAGGACGGATATGCCATAGTAGAGTTCTCACCACTACCGTCCACCCCAACGGAGCAGCCGCGGCCATCTGCCAGGGGACGAGGAGCCCGGCCGCCTGGAAGCGGAGGAACAGCTGCCGACCGCGAGGGGAGAAGGGGCTCCTAACCGACCGCCTGGAGAGGTCAGAGCCGTTGCCAAGGGCGGGGGAGACCCCTGGCAGCAGCTCTGCAGGCAGACTGGGCAAAAGGCATGCCCCTTCCCAGGGAAAGAGGGGGGGATGTACATCATGCCTGGGGCTCCCATGCCTGAGAGAACAAGGGAGGAATGTGGCAGGGTGGAGGGCGGTGTTGGGTTGTGATTATACACACACGGTCCCTTATCAGGCTAATTAAGCCTCCGAAAGGGATAAAGGCAGATTGCGGACAGTGGTGCTGGAGAGAGAGATCGTTTTTGGAAATGTCTGTCATTCGTGTGTTTGTCTTTTGGTTAACTTTATAATTTAAATATTATTTATATTGACAAGCCAGTTCTCGCCTCCTTCTTTCCATTGAACTGCGTTATAAACAAGTATAAGCTTTAGTTTTAAAATACTCAGAGGCGTTATCCATTGATTTTGGCCAATGAAGGCTTTGTTTAGTGGTTAATTCATTTTCTATATAGTTTAAGAGAGATTTGTCCCCCTTTGACCAAGTTGATATAGGTATCATTCAGTGAGGAGCATCGCAGTCTGGTTGGAAGCTTATCGCAGGTAATTTTGATGAACTCCATCCTGAGCACATGCTTCAGACAGTGGCTCATGAAGGATCACATGTCTTTGAGTCTTTGATGTCAAGTCAATTTTATGTGTATAGTGCCTTTCACCACACACATCATTTCAAAGCAGCTTTACAGAAAATCAGGCATTAACAGAAGATAAAACTGTAATGTTGATGAGTCATCATTGTAATTAGATAAAACTATGATTTAGAATTGTGTTTAAAAATAAATAATTAAATAATACTTGTATTATTAACCCAAGTGAGCAAGCCAGAGGCGACTGTGGCAAGGAACACAAAACTCCATAAGATGTTGGTTAATGGGAGAAAAATAACCTTGGGAGAAACCAGGCTCACTGTGGGGGCCAGTTCCCCTCTGGCTATAGTTCAAGTCATGGTTTAAATTATTAAACTATGTAAGTGTTAAGGGACAGTGTTTAAACATATATTTTGCATGAACTGTAAGATTAATGACTAATGTCTTTGAAGTCCATCCTATATTAACTGCAGAAGTTCACATAGATGCAATTGTCCTTGTTAATTGACTGATGAAGGGTTTTGTTGGCAATTGATAGTCTATGTATTCCATTTCAAGAGAGTAGTCCTTCAATAGACAGAGGTGATGCAGGTAGAGATCAGTGAGGTTCATCGCAGTTCAATCTTGCCTGTAATTTAGGTTCGGTGTGGTCCATCCAAGGTTCAGACAAAGGCATATGAATTATTATAAGGCTTATGGTTGGAGTTGGCATCAGTTCATCCTCTGAAGTCCATCATAATAGACTGAAGTGATGTATGGCTGGCACCGGCTGCATGTAGTCATCATCACTCAGAGACATGTAGCAGTGGAGTCCAACACGAAGTAGGAATGGAGCTGAATCCAGAGGTTGAGACAGGGAAACAAATAAAATGATGTAAGCATAGATGCCATTAAATTTATTGCAGAGTTATAGATCATGATCAGTGGTTTCTGGTTCCGGCAGACCAAACTAAAGCAGCCCAGTTGTGTTGAAGGATAAATTAGGTGTATGCCTGGCTAAATAGATGAGTCTTTAGTCAAGACTTAAACTGAGGGAGTGTGTCTGCATCTCAAACAGTGTTAGGGAGACTATTCCATAGTTTAGGAGCCAAATATGAAAAGGATCTACCTCCTTTTGTGGATTTTGATATTCTAGGAACAATTAACAGGCCAGAATTTTGTGATCACAATGAACCTGATGGAATATAGCATGGTAGAAGTCACTTAAGTCCTGCGGAGCTAGACCATTTAAAGCTTTGTAAGTAGTTAACAGAATTATAAAGTTAATACAAAATTTAACAGGTAGCTAATGTACTGATTTTAAAATGGGGCTAATATGATCATATTTCTTGGTTCTCGTGGCTGGCTGCAGCATTTTGAATCAACTGAAGTTTATTTATTGATCTTGCTGGACATCCTCCCAGTAATGCATTACAATAATCTAGTAATGAGGTCATGAATGCATTAATTAGTTTTTTGGCATCAGCAATGGAGAGCATGTGCTGTAATTTAGTAATATTTCTTAGGTGGAAGAATGCTGTTCTACAAACATTGGTAATTTGATTTTCAAAGGACAGATTGGTATCAAACATAACACCTAAGTTCTTCACTCTTGAAGATGATGTAACAGTACATCCATCGAGAGTCAAATGATATTTTAGCGGCTTATTTTTAGAGTTTTTTGGTCCAATAATTAGTACCGCTGTTATGTCGGAATCGAGTAGAAGGAAATTTCTGGCCAACCAATCTTTTATTTCATTGATACACTCTGCTAATTTAGAGAATTTTGAAATCTCATCAGGTTTTAAAGAAATAAAAATGGGTATCTTCGGCATAGCAGTGGAAACCTATTCCACGATTCCTGATAATATCTCCCAGGGGAAGCATATACAAGGAGAAAAGCAGATGCCCTAAAACTGATCCCTGTGGCACTCCATACTTTTGTTTGGTTTGACAATTCCTCATTTACATAGACAAAGTGGTAGCGGTCTGCTAAATAGGACCTAAACCATGCTAATGCAACTCCACAGATGCCACCATAATTCTCCAGCCTATTCAAGAGAATGTCGTGATCTATTGTGTCGAATGAGCACTAAGATCTAAAAGCACTAGAAGTGAAATGCAGCCGTGGTCAGATGATAAGAGCAAGTCATTTGTAACTCTGATAAGTGCAGTCTCTGTACTGTGATGAGGCCTAAATTCTGACTGAAATTGTTCATATATACTATTTCTACATATTTGGGAGGATACCACCTTTTCTAGTATTTTCGACATAAAAGGGAGATTTGAAATCAGTCTATAATTAGCCAGTTCTCTAGGATCAAGTTGTGGCTTCTTAATAAGAGGTTTGATAACTGCCATTTTAAAGTTTCTTGGGACATGTCCTAAACATAGCGAGGAATTAATAAGATTAATAAGAGGTTCTGAAATTACAGGAGATACCTCTTTTAAGATCCTAGTTGGTATTGGATCTAACAAACATGTTGTGCCTTTTGATGTTTTGATTAGTTTTGTTAGCTCTTCTTGACCTATGACAGTTGCATGTGAGGAAAATTATTAGACACTTGTAAGGGGGATATGATGGGCAAGGAGGAGGCGAGAACCGGCTTGTCAATATAAATAATAATTTAATGAAAACTTAAACTAAAAGCACAAACATAAACACACACATGACAGACATGCCCGTTAACAATCTCTCTCTCCTGAACGATCCTCTGCAGTCGACCTTTATCCCTCTCGGTAGGCTTGATTAGCCTAATACGGGACCGGGTGTGTAGGATCCCGACCCGGCCCCACCCTCCGCCCTGCCACAACACTGTTTTCTGAGGTGCTATGACAGATGATTGCATAACTCCAATTTTGTTTCTGATTATTTAAATTTCTTCTGTAGAGTAATTAATGAAGTCATTACACTTTTACTACAGTACTGAATAAACGCCTAGGATTTTTGTGGTTATTTTCTATGAGTTTACTAAAATATGCTGACCTGGCAGCTTTTAGTGCCCGTCTGTAGCTACAGACACTATCCTTCCATGCACCACGAAAGACTTCTAATTTTGTGTTCTTCCACATGCGCTCTTTTTCTGAGCTGCTCATTGTACCATCATTGTACCATGGTGCAGGGCTTATTTCTTTAATTTTCGTTAATATATTCATCTGGTTTAAGCCAGGTGTCAGTCAAACAGAGCGCATCAAATCTATGATCTGTAATCATTTCATTAACAATTAGTGCTTTGATAGAAAGAGATCTAATGTTCCCCGTCTGTCGCTCTCTTCAACATTGTGTCAGAGAAGCGACACTAGGGGTCTCTCTTGAGCACCGAATATACCTCTGATCTATGAAAAAAGGCCAATAAGAATAAGAATAAGCAATGCTAAGCAGGCTACAAACACAAACACTCGTGCAGCGAGCCGTAAGCAACAGGAAGTCCAGTGATGTCAGACGACTGTTTGGACTTGAGGCAGGACATCCACCTAGTAATGCATTTCAATAATCTAGTCTTGAGGTAATGAATACATTAATTTGATTTTCAAAAGTTAGATTGCTATCTTGTTCCAAATTTCAGGTTGTTCTCATATGCCTTTTCAAGATTTGGAATATGATGCACATGTAACATGACTACTTTTATGACACTTTTGGGTCCTTTTTTAAAGCTTTTAAGTCAGTCAATATCTAATGCCAGTGTAATGAAAAGACGGACTGAAATATTAATTACATTTCACCTTTTGTGTTCTGCTTCTGATAGAAAGTCATTTGGGTTCTGAACGATGGGTTTGGGTGAGTAAATTACGACAGAGTTGTCATTATGGGGTGAAGTGTTCCTTTAATCCTTGGATATATATGCTGTATTTATTTAAAAATAGAAGTTACAATTACTAAATGAAACCATGTGATCAAACCAAAACATCCTTTACAATGCCTGTCCTGTTGAAATAGAGTCATACTGTAAGTCAATCTGAAGTCATCCCTGCCAGCCCTGATGTTATTTGCAAACAGGAGAATTGACATATTTGATGGATGTAGCCAGATGTCCTGCTCTTGTGCATAGCAGCAGAGTGGACAAGATAAGTCTAGCTGCTCTCTGCCATCACTGCTGAAATACTTTACATGATTGACAGTGCCCCGCTTGTACAACTTTGTTTACGTCTAAATGATTTGTTGCACCTTTCCTCTCTGGAAAATCATTTTATTATTTATCATAATTTGTCATGGCAAACTTGTACACACATTAAAAATAATTAACTTTATTTGAATCACTGTTGGATTTATAACCAAATATAGACTCATTTGTCCCGTGAAATCTGTTTAAGACAATTAAGTCAAGGGTTATTGTCATTGCTCTCTGACAGAATAAGAAAATAAGTAAAATGTAGTTCCTCTGTTGACTGTGCAGATAAAACAAGACGCAGTGTAGTATGTTATTGCAATGTGAAGATTGAATGCACCTAGGATTGCACTAGTAGTTATATATATATATATATATATATATATATATATATATATATATATATATATATATACACACACACACACACACAAGTCTTTTTAGCAAGTCAGTCCACTGTCGGACATTTTTGGAACACTCCTGGGAGGCTATTTCCAGTCATGACTGTGCAGCTCCTATCTACTAGAATGGGGAGAACACCAAAATCTAAAAAACGGTTGTTCAAGATTACAATCAAAGAACATATTTCAAATCATCTGTAAAATTTGACCATGCTGGTATCATAAATTGTGCTTCTTTACCTTGGATTAGGCAGAAAACAAAAATGTCCTGGCTTGTATAGCTAATTCACATGCATGCGATTTCACGAGTTGATTGACAGGCGATATCTGTATCTAAAAGGTGACTGGCCCTTTTAGCTGTTAGGCGAGACTTCCTTTCTATATCCTTTGACTGTTGGGCACTAGAGCTTCTTGATTGGGAATTCCAATGCCTCCCATTCATTTAAATAGAAGTGGCCTGTCTCTGCTAAATAGTCACTGTATATACATACTGTAGAACTGGATCACTGATGCAACGGTAAACTGCCCGCAGGAGGTGAAGTGTAAGTGTAAGCGTATGTGTTCGAGTGGCCATCTTGGTATGTCCAAAGTCTCATAAATCATTAATTACTAACAGGCGAAAACACAGTTGTTTCACCATCTCTGACCTGTGGATATGACAGTTGCATTTCGCCCTATGGTGACAATCATGTTTAATGTTTGATTTGCTTGCTATGGATAATATTCGTTACGAGGGAAAAGATATATTGTGATGTTAAAACATTCACCTGCCCTGGTGTTCAGTCTATCAGTGCAGCACAACAATCACTAAAGAAGTGGCAAAACTGTCCACAAGTAGGAAAAGCTGTAATATCTGCTTTTTTAGGGTGACAAAACGTTCTTACCTGCGAAAGGGACTTTAAAAAAATTCAGACAGGGAATTCTAAGTCACTTATTTTCAAATTGAAGTGCTCTCTGTAGTCATATATAGATACATGTCTTAAATAGATGTTTGTTTGCCATTTAATCCTAGCATATCAGTTTAAATTTAACCAACTTTGTTTTGTGTGTCTCCCTCTCTGCACGCCTGCTGCAAGTGTTATAGAGGGAGAGAGAGCATGCACTCTTATTCAAGTGACCGCAAGAACAACACACTTTTAGATGAAAATATATAACTGTAACTGAACACTTTGATGTGCACAATAAATAAGTCTGAAAATGTCTGTTTGTATCTTACTTCAGTTTTGGTGAACGTGTTTACATTCAGCTGATCTGTTTGCCACTGAAGTTTGTTAGAGGTGGATACTGTTTGATGCAGATATACATAACTCGTTTGGCCTTTCAAGAAACAGGAAAAATTCCTGAATTTAAATAAATAAATAATTACATGTGTAGGATGTTTGCGTTGTAGGGATGTACATGCAGATTTCAGATATATAATCGATGATTGACTAACTTATGTTTACTCACTGAAATTAGATGATTCCTTACTAAGTCAATAGGGATATTGAAATGTTTGGGCATGACAATATGGCGACGTAGTGGCTTCACTGTTATGACGTCATGAGCGATCCAGTTCTATGTTATACTGTATAATGGTTGTTTGTCATAAATGTCATAGACAGGCTCTGACAGACAGAAGTATAAACACCAGACTTCACATGTGGAATGGAGGAAATCAGGCATTTGTTAAGTTTCCTGGCAAGTCCACAAATTGATCTTGTTTCAGTGCACATCTGATTCAAAAACCTTTCAAAATAGCCTATTATGTTTAGCATGTGTAGTGCACATACTGTACATTACAATTTGGATTCATAGTATAATGTGACTAAGTTCACATAATTAAGAATAAAACAGCCTTGGGGATAAACAAACACAGGCTGTGCTGCTCATGTCCATTAAGTGCTTAACTGAATGCTATAATATAGAACTACTTCATTTATATTTGATGAAAGTACATTTACAACTCATTCAGTAATCTCATCTGCCATATAAGCATTGTTTCAGATGGTGCATCAGACCCTCAGGGAGTAAATCACTATTCCCTTGACTCAAGATCAAGTTAGTGACAGCTGATAAAAGCGAGATGAGTCCCTTGAGCATCCTACCTTTCGACTGATGAGTAACACCTTTGATATTAGAACAACAGATGTGTTGTTTCGGTTTGACATTGACAAGCACCAGCTCAGGGTATTGTTCTGATAGGCAATCTGTCATCTGTTTTGAGACTACTGGGATTTAGTATGAGTTCTACTACCAGGATATCACATTATGAAAAAAAAAGAGACATACATCTGTTTTAATGAGCAGGACCTGAAGATGAATGCAGAAAGCTCATCATTGAGTGGGCAAATAGGAGAAATGCCATAACAATCTGCCAAACTTAAAGGTGGAATGTGTAATTTTTTTTTTTAAATACTTCCATTCCAGTTTAATGTGCAGATACAACAACAGTAAAAGACAGCTGTAGACTGACTTCCCAAAGAGTGTAAACAGTGTCGCTATGGTGCTTTCAAGACATTGTTATATGTTTGAGCAGCCTGACACATTAACTTCCAGCTCAACCAATGGTAAATGGAAAATTGTCATTATTTTCTCCTCAATAGGTAAAGTGAATAATTTCTGTGCCATTAGTGGTATCAAATGGAATTTCGAAAATAAGTCTTAAAATAGGTTTAAAACTACCAGAACACTAAACCTATCTGCCATTGGCTAGACAGAAATATTGTCCAACCCCAAAGTCACACACTGGGTTGTCTATGTAGGGAGGCTCAAAACAAACAGAGGAAAGATTTATAGTGCCACAGAGCTGCAGTGTTTTCACTTTGAAGGAATCAGTCTACTAATGGCTTATCTATAGTTGTCTCTGCATATTAAACTGTGACAGGAGAAAGAAAGGGAGACTATGGCTAGTTTTCACGCATGGAGAAGTTATCACATATCTGAGTAATGATGAGATTTGGAGTCAAACAGCCAATTAGGCGAATGTGTGTTTTCTCTAGGTTTTGTGTGTTGGTTTAAACACCTACTTAATATTCACCATGGTAAAAGGTGTGAAAATTAGTCATGTTCACCCCATTTGCTGAATAAATAATAAAAAAGCACACACTTCACTTTTAAAAAGACACTTTTTATTTGCTTGTTACATGAAGCACAGATGTTTTATATAATATTTTCCAGAGACATAAATATACAAGACACCAGCCTACTGTGTTTTTAAGAGGACCTTTTGCAACTTCTGCATCAACACTCCCTTTTCTCCATCCAGGTCAAGAGTATGAGCAAAGCTGCTGTAAAGTCCTGACCCAGCACCACCGATCTGCAGTCCAGCTGAGATTACCTGCATGAGGCAGTGACCTCAGGCCAAACCTGCCTGATGAATTCTGTTATGAAAAAAGAAAGAAAAGAAAAAAGGTTAGGAAAAAGGGCCAGATTGTGATGGATGGCCAGGTCCCAAAGCCATTCCTCACATGTCTCTCCAGCAGCTGTGCTACCAGTTGTAATGGCCTCTGTAGAATGGCGGAGAGATGCTATTTTTCTTTTTAAGTACACAAAAAGTTGTCATGTTAGTGCTAAAGTAAAGATTTAAACCCTCCCTTGAGAATACAGTAATTAAAGGAATTTATCATAATTGCCAATCAAAGTGCTCTAAAGGGGGTGACTCCTCGTTAGACATTATTTGCTTCAACACATATTATTGTGCCTGGTTTAGAATTTAATTGACACAAATATATGCAGGGTTGGGCGGATTAATTTAAGAAAGTATTCTGGGCTGAATACTGAATAATCTCTCTTAAATGTGTGCAGTAAAGTATTCTGAATACATCAAATAAAAAGTAACGTCTTCAGAATACAAGAATACTTTTAGAATTCAATGACAGCAATGCCTCAGGCTGCTCCATGCCATGTCACATCCATACCTGAGCCTGCTCCATGTCACGTCACAGCCACGCCTGAGCCTGCTCCATGTCACGTCACAGCCACGCCTGAGCCTGCTCCATGTCATGTCACATCCATGCCTGAGCCTGCTCCATGTCACATCATAGCCATGCCTGAGCCTGCTCCATGTCACGTCACAGCCAAGCCTGAGCCTGCTCCATGCCATGTCACAGCCATGCCAGAGCCTGCTCCAAGCCTTGTCATAGCCACATCTGAGCTATTAGACCTGGATGTTCCCGCAGTTGTACCCAATCTTAGTTCTCCTGAGCAGGCAAGGGGAACTTTCAACCATCCGACCCCACCTGGACCCTCCGAGCCCTGGACTCTGCCTTGGCCTGTCGGTCCTTCTACATCGCCTGGCACTGCGTTCCCTCGGCTCCACTGTGGTCCTTCAGCCTATTGGCTTTTGCGGGGTCCCTCGTCCCTCCGGCTCCTCCTTGGTCTGTCGGTCACCTGGCCCCACCTTGGCTCTCCGATCCTCTGGCTGCGCCTCGTCCCTCAGATCCGTCAGTTCCACTGGGGACCTCCTTCCTTACAGCTCCAACTTGGTCCTCAGTCCTACCGACTCCGCCTCAGTCTTCTGATCCCCAAGCTCCGCCTTGCTCTTCACAGCCTCTGGCGCCGCCTTAGTCCACCCTGGCCCTTCGAGTCTTCGGCTACTCTCCAGGTATCCAGTTTTCCATGGCTTCGCCCCTCGAGTCTCTCACGGCTCCACCTTCCATGGCTCCTCCCATCGAGCCTCTCATGGCTCCACCCCTCATTGGCTCCACCCTGATCCCATGCCCTGCCAAGCCTCAATACCCTTTGTGGGGGGTACCTCATGTGTATTTTGTTTTGATTCATGTTTCATTGATTCATTGGGTTATTGACTTGTTATCTTGTTCTGTCTGTTCATTGGTCATCTTTGACATGTGTTCTCCCATGTCTAGTATTTAAGCCCTCATGTTTTCCATTGTCCCTTCTCAGGTATTGTGTGAATGTAACTTTTTTGTATCATTTGAAGTCAAGCCAAGTCAAGTCAAGTTTATGTCAAGTTGAGTCAAGTATAGTTTTAGTCATGTCAAGTTCATGTTTATGTTTAGTTCACGTTTATAGTTAGGGTTTTTGGATTTCATGTTTTGTTAAATAAATTGCACTTGGGTCCTTCACTCCATCGTCATCGTCTTTGTCATTGCCAGCACCATTTATATATATATATATATATATATATATATATTTTTTTTCCCCACATATATATATATTCCACACACACACATATATATATATATATATATATATATATATATATATATATATATATATATATATATATATATATATATATATATATATATATATATATAAATTGTATTAATGTACCTGTATACACTACTATATCTATACATCTATAGCTATATTTATTTATTTCCTTTGTTTTCTTTTCTTTCTCTTATATGTGGATATGTATATATGTTATATATTTTTTCCTTTGTTTTTTTTTCTTTCTCTATATATATATATATATATATATATATATATATATATATATATATATATATGTGTGTGTGTGTGTGTGTGTGTGTGTGTGTGTGTCATTGGTCTCTTACTTTTTATAAGCTGTTATGTCTTGTTATTTTTTGTGTTTTGTTCAATAATAATAAAAAACATATATAGATATGGAGATTTTCATAATTTTTCTCTTGAAGACAGAATGCCAACAGAAGGCAGCTTGTGTCAACTACAATATTGTAATATATTAACAAAATTGTAATCTTGTTCTTATCCCATTATTTGATTGGACTGACAAAGAACAATATATTTTGACACAAAATTAGATAAGAATCTAAATAAACTGTATTTATTTTTGAGATGATAACTGGATGACATAAAGTAGTGAGGTCTTGGCTTGCTTGCAAATTTCTATTTCTTTTATTACAAACACTTTTATTTTGGGGTGCTTTTGATTCTTTTATGCTGTGGCGGCGGGGGTGTGGTCGAGCGTTTGTTTGGAGAGAGAGAAAGTGGTAAGGGTACACACACCTTAGCACTATAAGGTCTAACACCTGTTTCTGATTGCAGTAAGGAAGCCCAATTTGGCATGAAACCCTGGCAACACTGCAGTCATGCACAGCAGCTGATCTGGGAAATAGAGAGTGCGAAGACGAATTTGCAGCACGCATCTGCGCTGTACAGAAAACCTGAAAGTTTCTCACTTGATTGACAAGATATTTTTTGTTTATGCCTTATTTTGTGGTCATTATGAGAGAAGTATTCTAAAATAATTCTAACAAAATTTTACAAAGTAACTGTATTCTGAATACAGGTGCTTGAAAATGTGAAACTTCTTTTGTTTAATGGTCATTGTATTGTGATATATTTTTGATGAAGGACTTTTATTTTGGGAATTGAGTCCTCATGGAGGATGATGTAATGGGGAGCGGGAAGAGAGAGGAAGAGGAGGAGTTAAGGTAGCGAGAGAACGTGAAGTGTGGTGTCTCTGCTCTCCATTTAAGATTTTCTTTTATAACACTGCTTAATAAAAGTTGGTAGCCGTCAATAGTGGAGTCCATCGTCTTCATTGATACTGATCAATCTACGGACAGCTAAACCCCACGCCTTACATATTTATTGGTGGCAGCGGTGGTTGTCTCCAGACACGTTGGAGAAGTTGCTGTTGTATGGGTATGGTGACGACAAACAGAAATACATGATATTTGCTGTCTTTTCATCATAGAGGCTGTATCAGTTGTACTAGTGGGTTTACTCCGACTGGAATGCGTTTTGCTTAAGGTGTGCCATAACGTTTTCAATTACATGGATTGTATTTAGACGGCCTATATTTATAACTTTAGAGCAGTTTTATTGTTTTCACCATCGTGTGAGTTTTCTTTTCATGTACAGTTATTTATTTACTTCATTTTATTTTGGTTAAACCAAAAAGAAAGGAAGGCGTCTGCATCTGGTTGGAAGTTGGATCACTTTTTCTGTACTGTGTGCGCGCACATCATCCTGTGGCGGCCTTCAGTAACTGCACATGGTTTTGAGGAAAAGGAGGAAGCACTGCAAATGAGACTTCAAAAATAGAGTTATGTTACGAGTTCATTTACTTTTTTTTATATATATGTATATATATATATATATATATATACATACACCCTCACTACAAAAGTCACAGTATAAGTCTAATTTCCAGACAATCTTTAGCCCCCAGCGGAGATATGCTGCGTACGATGACTCCGTGACTTCTCAACCTAGCTATAGGCATCAACTGAAGCATGACAGCAACCCAAGCGACAACCGAGATCGACGGAGGGATGAGCAGTATTACAGACATCGCTCTCCAAGTCCACAACAACCCCGTTCACGCCATGTACACTTCGCCGAACATCAGCGTTCGGGAAACGAGTGGTAGCTGGAGATGAGGGTCAATCTTCAGTTCAACTGTCATCGGCCCATAGCAGCCATACAGTCACATCGGTAGACACCACAGTCTGGACACCATACATAAAAGGCCTCGTCGAGGACCAAGAAGTCAGTGTTTTCCTTGACACGGGCGCTGGTTTGTCACTTATCAGTGAGGCCTTACGTCAACGTATCCCTTTACTGAAACATCGCCCCTTACTGAAAACTTTCCAGGTGGCACACACACTGACAGGACAACAGTTAGATATTTTAGGTTCACTATCTGTTACATTACATCTGGGGTCACACATATTCAGTATGGACATGTATGTCGTAAGAGACTCTAGACAGGATGCTCTTCTTGGGTGGGACTTTTTCAAAATGCATGGTGCCTCATTTGACACAGCTTCTGGTAGTTTTATGTTTAAGAATGACAAAATTTCTCTTCTCAGTTCCTCCCAAGCACTGCCTTTTTGCTGTAATGTGTTCCTGCTCTCACAGGTGTCAGTCCCTCCTTTGACAGAGATTGTTGTTGTACCTCAGAAACAGGAAGTCAGCTCCATGGTTTTCAAGGTATTCTGGAACCACATGTGACCTTTGACAAAGATTTAGCTGTTGCTCGTAGCTTCTCTAATGTCGAAAATGGGCTCACAGTTGTTCATTTGCTTAATCCTACACATCAAGACATTGAATTGCCAAAACAGACCCATGTAGGTCAGTTCTACACTGTGCATGACATGCCTTCTGATTTCTATAAGCCTGTAGATGGTCTTGTAGCTCAGGTTAGCCTGCCAAACACTACATGCCCATTACCTGATATTCACATAGGCACGGACGCTCTTACTCCCACGGAGTTAGAGGTAGTTAACTCCCTTCTACAAGACAACAGCGATGTCTTCAGTACTTCCTCTACTGATCTAGGTAGAACTGATTTGATTAAGCATAGCATACACACATTCTCCATATCCCCTGTGCGTCAGAGAGCATACCGTACATCTCCTATCCTACGAGAGGAAATCCACAAACAAGTAGAGAAACTCCTTGATGCTGACTTAATTGAGCCTAGTCATAGTCCATGGGCCTCCCCAGTGATACTTGTTCGTAAGAAGGATGGGTCTTACAGATTTTGTATAGATTATAGGCAGTTGAACTCGATAACCATCAAAGATGCACATCCCCTGCCACGTGTGAATGACAGTTTAGATGCCCTTTGTGGAGCCACATTGTTTAGCACTCTAGATTTGTCAAGTGGCTATTGGCAGATTCAAATGGATGATGCTAGTAGAGAAAAAACTGCCTTTACTACAGGCGATTCTCTCTATCAATTTAAGGTCATGCCTATGGGTCTCACTAATGCCCCTCCAACATTTCAGAGGTTGATGAGCTTGTTCTCCGTGGCCTCCATTGGTCTAAGACTCTGGTCTATCTCGATGACATCATAGTCTTCAGTAAGACCGTTAAAGATCACATTCATGATCTCTCTCAAGTGTTTGGTAGATTGCGACAGGCTGGTCTCAAACTCCATCCTCGAAAGTGCCAGTTTTTCAAACAGACTGTACTCTTTCTAGGACATGTAGTTTCAAAGGATGGCATCCAACCTGATCCCAAAGTGACTGAGAAAGTGCTGAATTGTCCTCGTCCAACTACACCTACAGAGGTTAGAGCTTTCATAGGCCTCTGTTCATACTATCGCCGGTTTATCAAAAACTTTGCGGAAAAAGCAGCCCCTTTACACATGCTGACGAGGAAACATATCAAATTCACATGGAGTGAACAGTGCGAAGACACATTTCGGTATTTTCGCCATGCTCTATCCTCCCCTCCTATTCTCACTTACCCTGATTTTAGCAAGCCTTTTATACTCTATACGGACGCATCACACCAGGCGATTGGTTCGGTGCTTGCACAACAGCAACAGGGTGTTGAAAAGGTAGTAGCCTATGCCAGTCATGTGCTAAGCACAACAGAGCGTAACTGGTCCACATTTGACAGAGAATGGTGGGCTATTGTCTGGTCCGTTAGACATTTCTCACACTACTTACAAGGATGCCCCTTTGAGATTGTTACAGATCATCGCCCCTTGTTAGGTTTAAAGAAAATGCCTATTGATCGAGATCCAACAGGGCGTAGGGCACGTTGGGTGTTGGAGCTTGACGTGTACAATTGGGTCATAAAACACAGGAATGGCGTTAAGCACACAAATGCAGACTCGTTATCTAGACGCCCGAGTCAAAGTGATACTATTCATTCTGTTACCTCAATGGCAGACGAACCAGAACCTTCTGTAGTCACCCCTCATCTTACTGCTCATGCTGTCATAGACCTTTCTCAGACTTTGTCAGTCGATCTTGCACAGTGTCAAAAAGATGATGTCACACTGAGGACAGTGAGTGAATGGTTGAAGGAAGGAAAGAGACCCCCAGCCTGGTTCCTAAAGAAGGGGTCGACAGAGCTCAAAGTATACTGGCGACAGTTTGATAGACTGCATTTGCAGGATGGAAAAATCTATCGTCTTGCATGTAATAAACCAAAAGTGTCACCCACTCTTCAGGGAGCCATTCCCAGAAAAGCTGTCCCTCAGGTGTTACAGTTTTTACATGGTCATTCCACTGTAGGTCACCTTGGTTATAAAAAGACACTTGCAAGAGCCAGGGAGCATGTCTACTGGCCACACATGGCTAGAGACATAGAAAACTACTGCCAACAGTGTGTTTCATGCCAGTCTAGATCTATGCCAGTCCCACATCGAGTAGCTCCTCTACAGACTGTTCATGCCAATCATCCTTTCGAAAAGGTGGCAGCTGACATTACTGAGCTCCCTGTGACACCATCAGGCCATAGATATGTTCTTGTTCTTCAAGACTATTTCACCAAGTATGTGAATTTGTACCCTATGAAGGACCAAAGAGCTGTGGCAGTGGCACACTGTATTTTTGAACAATATGTCACAGAGCATGGTGTCCCTGAATACCTTCATACGGATCAAGGCAGGCAGTTTGAGGCCGATTTAATCAAGGAGTTGTGTTCCAAGTTGGGTGTCACCAAAACTAGGACTTCTCCTTATCATCCTGAGGGAGATGGTTTGATTGAAAGATTCAATCGAACCCTGAAAGACCAATTGAGTAAATGTCTGTATCAGCAAACAGAGCCATGGGATACCATGTTGAGGTCAATCCAGTTATCTTACAATACCAGTGTGCACGGCAGTACTGGATACACCCCCTTTTTCCTTGTTCATGGACGTGAAGCCAGACTGCCTGTTCATTTACTCTTTCCTTGTCCTACGGAAGCTTCTAGTGCCTCTGCTGGCACCCCAGCAGAGTATGCTACATCTGTTTACAGGAAGCTGCAGTTTGCATTCAAGTTGCGTCAGGAGAATCAGGAACATGCACACGCACAGCAAAAAGCTCAATATGACAATAAGGCCAAATTCACCACGTACAGTGTGGGAGATTTGGTTTGGCTGAATGATCCTGCTCATTTCCGTTGTAAACTGGCCCCATGCTGGAAAGGACCCTACATTGTAACACAAACTGTTCCTCCCGCCGATGGTAATCCTGTGCTGTATGCTATTCAGCAAAAAGGTTTTCCCGAAAAGACACCACAAGTGGTGCATTATAATCGTCTTAAACCCTACCTGCCTTTCGCATATCCACTGGGACGAACAGTGCCAGATGCATCGCCTTCCATTGCACAGACTGTAGAAAAGGAAGTATCCCCTAATACTTCTAATTCTTCTATACGAGCTGTCCCAGAGAACTTGCCTTCTGTTGTCTTTACAGGAGAAGTCCCCAATCAGAGTCCAACTAGGTCATTGCTTTTGGGACAGTTTAATGTCCCTCAGCCTGATAATATGGACACTGTAACCTCAGAAGTGGACTGTACTACTTCTGTGGCTCCACATGCTGTTCTAGATTCTAGACCGTTAGGTCGCAGGGCTGTTAAATTGCCTGCAAAGTTCAAAGACTATGTTGTGAAGTAAAATATAAATTTATATAGTAGAATCTATAAATATAGTAAAAAAAATAAAAAAATAAGTATATGCCTGGTTTATTAATGGCATTGTTATTTTCTGTATGTTGAAAACGTGGACGTTTCTTTTTCCATGGGGTAACTAATGTGAAACTTCTTTTGTTTAATGGTCATTGTATTGTGATATATTTTTGGTGAAGGACTTTTATTTTGGGAATTGAGTCCTCATGGAGGATGATGTAATGGGGAGCGGGAAGAGAGAGGAAGAGGAGGAGTTAAGGTAGCGAGAGAACGTGAAGTGTGGTGTCTCTGCTCCCCATTTAAGATTTTCTTTTATAACACTGCTTAATAAAAGTTGGTAGCCATCAATAGTGGAGTCCATCGTCTTCATTGATACTGATCAATCTACGGACAGCTAAACCCCACGCCTTACAAAAACATTACGGAGGCTGAATACAGTTACTTTATTTATGTAGTCTGAATAGAAAATGCCATTACATGTATTCCGTTACAGCCCAACCCTGAATACGTATATGGTGTGGTGTGCTGGTGAGGTAAAAACTCTAATCATCAGAATATCAAGCTTGTTACTGGAGTTGTTGATAAGATGCAGGGAATGTGCTCATTGTCCTTCAAGGACATGAGGAAACAGAAGAACAGAAGTGCTTAAAGATGAGACAGAAAAGATGTTGATGGTATATTTTCCTGCCTTATAAAAAAAATCCTCAAAATTGCAATTAGATTTATAAATAATATCACTGCAGTTATCTCATCTACCGTATATCCTGACATGGGTCATGTTTCCACCAAATTTAATTTGAAAATGTTAGTATCTCTGCAATATAACGTGTACTTTACAGTTAATCATGCTGTCACATTGGTGTGCTTATAGTCCATTTATCTATTTTATCATTTAATATTTTCTTCAATGTTAGTCAAGGTTTCTTTCATAAAAATGTTTTACATATAAAGAATTTAAAAATGTTCCATCCTGTCTATAACCCTTCAACCAGTTTTAGAATTAAGCTTGTATGTTTTTTTTTTACTACAACTTCTACAACAAGTTCTTTAAAAATGTGTTATGATTGGCTGACTTATTTGCATATGAAATGACTAACAATGCTTACCTGGTTCTGCATTTGCTGTCAAGTCCAATAGAGCTGAAACTGCCTGATCCTTCATTAACTCTTTGCAAAGGAAACATAAATTGTTTTACAGTCTTACTAATTTATTAGTTTGTTCTACAATAACAATTGGAATAATAAGATCTCCACTTAAGGACTTTAGGAATAATAATATCTATCCTGCTTCTTTACCATGAATAGACAGGTCACGTTGTTGAGCACCAAATTTCAAATATAAATGCCATGTGTTAATGTATTAATTGTTTTGACATCACAATAAAACAGAGTGAATTCTGAATTTGGAAAGTTAGACCACGTATGTTTACATTGTTTATTAAACTGACTCATTCCCAAAGTGCAAGGAAAGTTCAATATTTCAAGATTTGGCCTCTTAGGCAAAGCTGTCCTCATCCAATAAGCCACTGAGTGCTTTAAATGTGTAAAAAGCCTATTCAATCCTTTGAACATTTTACCTGCCACAGCATATAAAGAAAGCAAATCATGTGAAGCCACCGAAGGGTTTCTTGTTTTAATTGCTCCTACATAGAGTGAATAGACATGGTGAAACAGTCAAAATAAGGAGGAAATAAAAGGTATCATGGGTCTCTGGTTCGCTCGCACGCTCATCAAAGAGAGCCACAGGGTACTGAACACCTGAAGGGTACTGAACACCCTTCTGAGCCTTATGATGACACCAAAAAGCACACTTAATTTGTACAACTTATCCATAATTGCATACTACATTACATATTTGTCCTGTGAAGGCTTTCAATGTATCAGCTACCTCATTCAGTTTGCTCTGCTCTATAGGTGACAATGAAGTAGAGAGAACAGTATACAGCACATGTTTGAATGACAGGGAGGTGAGAATGTGTCTGCTGAACCTGAAGAGGTTTAGACAATATAACTATCAAAGTTTGGACCCCTTGGTTACAATGCAAATAATTTGTATTTTTTCATTCATGCATTTCAGATTTTTCACTAAATTTTTTATATAAATGAATTGCTAGTTTGCAATGTACAGTGCAATGTAAAAATGAAATATTTGTAATTTTCATGTCAAATGTAGTTCTCATAAATATACTTCTGTCAATAATCTAATTCAACAATCAGATTTGAACACACTTTGGCCATCAGGAGAGACAACAGATTCAGTGCCTTGTATCATATTTTTGGAAATTACACCTGACCAGTTCTTTTTATGATTGAATTTAGTATCAAATACCATTATATATAAAATATTATAACTTAGAAATATTAAAATATTAAATCACTTGCTCAAAGCCTAGATTGACTGCTCCTTTAGGGGTGTGCAATAATTGTCTGTTGAGAAATAATCCCTACCTAATTGCTTGTAGGGTTCATAAAGTATGAACAGAGTTGAATAGAAATGATTCTCTTGACATTCTATCCTAGAATACACTGTTGTATGTTCCGCATTGTCCCATTCTCCCTGCTTCACCTATCCTCCCTAGATTCAACATCATGCCAGGGACAAGACTGTGGGAGAAATATTGCTCAGGCCCACCCCATCCATCACTAGCTCAACTTGCGCAATGAAATACAGGCTGAGCTCCCCCAACAATGAGTCCTATCTTGTATGTTAGACCCCTTGCTTGTGTATTTATCACCTAAGCAGAGGCACAATACCTAATTCACAGAGCAGTCAGGCTGATAAAACACACTGACATGATCTCTCGGCCGATTACAGAGACTCTGCCTGTGTCCTTTGTTGTTCATGGTCTCCCTTCCCTGACTCAAATAACCTCTAGAAATATAAAGTTTGCCTTTGGGGCATTTTCATCCTGTTTCCATTCAGTGTTTTAGTGTTCTTGGTCTCTCTGTTACAGTGGGTTAGTTCTTTGACACAAGTCTAGTATGATTTGCCAGTGAGTTTGTCTCCATTAAAAAATCAATCATATCACAAAACTTTTATTTATTTTGTGTTAAATAGTGCAATGGCGACTTGTTTCTTGACTGTCTTGGCTTCACTTTGTCCGGTACTGCTTTTATGTAATTTATCTGCATCCATCTATCATTTGCATGTAACTTAATTTTCCCTTTTTGCCCTCCTTGGCTAATTATTTAGGGGAAGGGTTTAGTTTTGGGTTGTGTTGTTATTTACAGATGTGATCCATTGATATCATGTCTGAGATGTAGTGCAACATATGGGGTGCTGGGTGACTGTGGGTTTGCTTTTTTTTCTTTTCTTTTTTTTGGCAGTTGTGACTATTTTGCTGCCCATTGATTCATTGATTGATTTGCTAGCATGAAAAGGGAGCCAGACTGATGACGGTATGAGTGAAGGTCTATAGCTCCTTTGGAAAGCCTTGTCCTTGATTTAGATAAATTAATATCTAGCAGGCAATAACTCTCTATGGCTCATCTATCCCGTGTCTCCTCCGCTGGGTGAGAGGTGGAACACACCACAATGCCAGAGCTAATATCAGAGTCATGATTGATGACAATTATACAGAAAGCTGAAAAGCATTCCATGTGGGGCCTTCAACAAAATTATCAGAGTCCTCATGCACAAAACTTTTCATTGCTTACATACTAACAGTTTGTGTATGTAATCATATGCAAATTCAGATTTATAAAGGAAATTATGCAGAAAACATGGCACAAGCTTTTAGAACCATAAAGTATGGAAGTAAATGGATGCTCATCTACTTTTAGATTAAAGCAGTTTAGGTTGTGTAATTACTCAGTGGAATGATTTGTACTGTAGACACAATGGATGTCTTGAAACAACCATGTTGTGTGAAGTCATGGTGCTACTTGCAGCAGTAAAGGTAGGATCAAGGCATTGACTGTGTAATCAGGATCTTTTTATGTAATATGTAAAGTATCAGTTTTAGTGCAATTTTATTGGTTATTCTAGTAGTAACAG
Organism: Xyrauchen texanus; assembly: GCF_025860055.1. Lineage (NCBI taxonomy): Eukaryota > Metazoa > Chordata > Actinopteri > Cypriniformes > Catostomidae > Xyrauchen > Xyrauchen texanus. Next base: position 17,791,048 of record NC_068279.1, read on the forward strand.
AGAAAAATGAGAACATAAATATATTGTTCCACTCTCATAGCAACACAAACAATACAAAGAGTGCAGAGAATAAGGGTATAAAACTGAGAAAATATCACCAAAGAGATGCCAACCAAATTAATGTATGAACTTATTACTCATTTACTCCCCCTCATGTCATTCCGAACATTTATGCCTTTCATACAGTATAAAATAACAGACTCAGTCACCATTCATTTTCATTGTTTGGATAAAAAATGCACTGAAAGTGAATTGTGACTGATACAAATGTACTGCCTAACATCTTTTATATTCCACAAAAAGAAAAAAAGTTTCATATGGGTTTGGAACAACAGGAGGGGAGTAAACAGACACATAGAGAAAATTATAACAGAATTTTCCTTTTGGTGAACCAATCCTTTAATAATGGTAAGGTTCTGTATCGAAATTCAGTGTACCAATGTGCACCAATAAAGAGAGCATCATGCTTATCTTTGAGAAAGTCAAACAAATTAATTAAACTAAAATTGTTATTTTAATTTGTTTATTTCCTTGCCCTCTGATCTTTCTGGTGATTTTAATTTCTTTGATGCACTTCACTGGCTCCCCCACAGAGAGTCAACAGTCTCCCAGTCTATGCTAAACTCTTTGTGAACATGCTGTGTGCTGAATAATTGACTGGTGGTCTGATCAAGTCCCAGTGGCAGCTGGTCCAACAGACGCCATGCCCCTATCACACTTCATCACTGCATATAAACCCATTGATAATATCTGTCAATGGTCATCATTTGTGATGGCTCTGTATTCTACTAATGGATGCTAATAATGGTCATTAGTCAGGTGAAAGTGTGGTCTGTATTACCAAATATGCGTTATGTCTTTGCGACATTATGTCTTTTGCAGACTATAGCAGAAAATGCTCAATCTGGATGAGCCTCTTGTCTGGTGCAAGCAGGACCTTCCCTGTGACACATTTTACTGCTTAAATGGATCATTAATGCCAGCAGTATATAACACAGTGTGGACAGAAACCAGTCCTGCATTGAGTGACCTTTTCAGAACAGTGAAAAGGTGATGTATGCCAGAAGAGTTAAAGAAAGAGTACAAGTTGGCATTGAAGTTAAGAATAAAGTTTAACAACATTTTTGAAATTGCATGTTAACCTTAGGTCTATACAAAGTGATTAAATTAGCTAAAACTTTGTAAAATGCTGCTGCAGACACATTATGTTGCTAATTTATTACATCCCCAACTGAGAAAGATGGCCAAATCACTAAGTTTGTTTCTGGAATGTCAGAGACAAAGGCATTCTTTGCATGTGATTAGTATAGTTGGACAGTAAAGACCATGGCCCACTTTTCTAATGAAGCAGTACTGCCGTTTTATCAGAATCAGAATGAGCTTTATTGTCAAGTATGCTTACAAATACAAAGAATTTGTCTTGGTGACAGAAGCATCCAGTGCACAAACAATACAACAACAAGACAGAGATAATAATGATAATAATAATAAAAAACTAGAATAAAAATAAAAAGTGAATAGAAAATATAAGTATATATTGAAACAAAGGATATGACAAAAAATATAAATATACATGTACAAATACAAATCTGTTATATACATATGTAGAGGAAGGGCATGTTGGATAAATATAAATAGACTAAGCTGTGTATTGCACATAATTATTGCTCAATTGGGCAGTCTTAACTGTTCATGAGATGGATAGCCTGAGGGAAAAAACTGTTGCTGTGCCTTACGGTTCTGGTGCTTAGTGTAACAGAGCATCAATTTTATTGATGTATGTTTGATGACTACAGAATCTAAAAGCATTTATTTTGATTTACACTTGGTTTTCAAAGATTGCAGTGTTAAACTTTAACCTGAAGTTTAGGATAAATATATAACTGTAAAATGACAAGTTAATTACTACAATATAATCATACAGTATTTAACTGTAATATGCATTGCATCATGGGAAATTTGTGACATCACTCATTAATTAGAGTAAATAATTTGTATCTAACAATTACATTAATAAATGCATCAATATATAGGCTTAAGACCATACAGTGTGAAAGTTGTTTTATTTAATCATTACAGACTTTCATTATGTTCCATGTTTGCCTTTCCAGCATTAGTTTTGCTAAGTCAGTATGTTAACTACAAAAATGTATGAGACTAATCGCATTGTCTTTATTATGACATGCCTACAATTTTTTTTCCACACACAATATGAGGAGATCTTATACATGAAAATATATATGGTATACAGTACAGAGGCTGGACTAAGGGCTTGTAGGCCTGTTGTATGGTAGGTCCTTACCAGACATCACTGACAACAACGTCGACTAAAGAGACAAATCCACCTTTGCTGGACCAGACAGGACTGGCAAAAAGTGCTCTTCACTGATGAGTCATGGTTTTGTCTCACCAGGGGTGATGGTCAGACTCATGTTAATCGTCGAAGGAATGAGTGTTACACCAAGGCCTGTACTCTGGAGCGGGATCGATTTGGAGGTGGAGGGTCCGTCATGGTCTGGGGCGGTGTGTCACAGCATTATGGACTGAGCTTGTTGTCATTGCAGGCAATCTCAATGCTGTGCGTTACAGGGAAGACATCCTCCTCCCTCATGTGGTACCCTTCCTGCAGGCTCATCCTGACATGATCCTCCAGCATGACAATACAACCAGCCATACTGCTCGTTCTGTGCATGATTTCCTCCAAGACAGGAATGTCAGTGTTCTACCATGGCCAGCGTAGAGCCCGGATCTCAATCCCATTGAGCACATCTGAGACCTGTTGGATCGGTGGGTGAGGGCTAGGGCCATTCCCACAAGAAATGTCAGTGAACTTGCAAGTGCCATGGTGGAAGAGTGGGGTAACATCTGAAAGCAAGAACTGGCCAATCTGGTGCAGTCCATGAGGAGGAGATGTACTACAGTAATTAATGCACCAGATACTGACTGTTACTTTTTCTGTGAAACTTGTTCAGATTAGGTCTTAATTGTTGAATCTTTTTATGTTCATACAAATATTTACACATGTTATGTTTGCTGAAAATTAAAGCAGTTGAAAGTGAGAGGATGTTTCTTTTTTTTTGCTGAGTTTGCTCAAATAAACTGTTCTGAACACATGGTAATATACACGGGCAATCAGAGAGGCAAAGCGCGCACACGCCCAGAGAATCCACAGTCACTTCCAGGACAGCGGTGACACGCGGCGCATGTGGCAGGGCATCCAGGCCATCACCAACTACAGGACAACATCAGTTGCCTGTGACAAAGATGCCTCCCTTCCAGATGCGCTGAACGACTTCTACGCTCGGTTTGAAGTGCAGAACGACATGATGGCGAGGAAGTCCACCCCTCCTCCCAACGACCAGGTGCTCTGTCTTACCACGTCAGATGTGAGGAAAACTCTACGTAGAGTCAACCCACGGAAGGCTGCTGGACCAGACAACATTCCTGGCAGAGTGCTCAGAGGATGTGCAGACCAGCTAGCAGATGTTCTTACCGAAATCTTCAACATCTCTCTGAGCAGCGCCGTTGTTCCAACGTGCTTCAAGGCCACCACCATCATCCCCATGCCAAAGAAGTCTTCAGTGTCCTGCCTCAACGACTACCGTCCCGTCGCACTTACACCCATCATCATGAAGTGCTTCGAGAGGCTCGTCATGAGGCAGATTAAGACCTAGCTGCCCCCCTCACTAGACCCACTGCAGTTTGCGTGATCGTTCAAACCGTTCAACGGACGATGCCATCACCACAACCCTCCATCTGGCCCTCACCCACCTAGACAATAAGGACTCATACGTTCGAATGCTGTTCATAGATTTCAGCTCAGCATTCAACACAATCATTCCCCAGCACCTGATTGGAAAGCTGAACCTGCTGGGCCTGGACACCTCCCTCTGCAACTGGATCCTGGACTTCCTGACTGGGAGACCTCAGTCAGTCCGGATCGGGAACAGCATCTCCATCACCACCACACTGAGCACGGGGGCCCCCCAGGGCTGTGTGCTCAGTCCACTGCTGTTCACTCTGCTGACTCACGACTGTGCAGCAATGCACAGCTCAAATCACATCATCAAGTTCGCTGATGACACGACCGTGGTGGGTCTCATCAGCAAGAACAACGAGTCAGCATACAGAGAGGAGGTGCAGCGGCTGACGAACTGGTGTAGAGCCAACAACCTGTCCCTGAATGTCGACAAAACAAAAGAGATGGTTGTTGACTTTAGGAGAGCACAAGGTGAACACACTCCGCTGAACATCGACGGCTCCTCTGTGGAGATCGTCAAGAGCACCAAATTCCTTGGTGTTCACCTGGCGGAGAACCTCACCTGGTCCCTCAACACCAGCTCTATCACCAAGAAAGCCCAGCAGCGTCTCTACTTTCTTCGAAGGCTGAGGAAAGCACATCTCCCAACCCCCATCCTCACTACATTCTATAGAGGGACTACTGAGTGCAACCTAAGCAGCTGCATCACTGCCTGGTTTGGGACTTGCACCGTTTTGGACCGCAAAGCCCTGCAGAGGATAGTGAGGACAGCTGAGAAGATCATTGGGGTCTCTCTTCCCTCCATCAAAGACATTTACAAAAAACACTGTATCCGCAAAGCAACCAGCATTGTGGACGACCCCACACACCCCTCACACAAACTCTTTACCCTCCTCCCGTCTGGCAAGAGGTACCAAAGCATTCGGGCCCTCACGGCCAGACTGTGTAACAGCTTCTTCCCCCAAGCCATCAGACTTCTCAATACTCAGAGACTGGTTTGACACACACGTGTCCTGAGTTGCACTTTAATAACTGTCACTTTATAGCTGTCTGCTACCTCAATAACTGCTATGTGCATAGAACATTATCTCATAGTATGTTATGTTTACATTTTTAGAAACTGTCATCTTTTTGCACTACTGAGTACTGGTCGACGCTGCACTGTCTATTGTCCTGTTCATTGTCAGTAATTTGTTGTACTGTCCTGTACTTTTTGCACATGTTTGCACGTGCACTTTATATAGGTATATATAGGTAGTTTATATAGGTATTTTATTTCGTTGAGTAGTCTCATGTGGTCCTATGTTGGTCCTTTGTTGTTTTTATGTAGCACCATGGTCCTGGAGGAACATTGTCTCGTTTTGCTGTGTACTGTACTAACTGTATATGGTTGAAACGACAATAAAAACCACTTGACTTGATATACAGTATGGATGAAAACTTGCCCCCCCAGTCTCCTAATTGATTGTAAATATCTAATAAGTGACCTTTTCTGCTTTGTCCCCACATGACAACACTGAAACATACAGTATGTTCTATGATTCAAACCCATATGGTGTGTGCATTTCTAGTGTCAGTGAGCTCCAATATGTTGAGCACGCAATATATATTCAGAGGCATTTATCAGAAATAATATATTTATTATATCATCACTGAACACATAATCTTGACACCATTTTAATCCATTCTAGTTTATCATATGGACTGATATTTCTACATATTGCTTTAAAATGCAAAGATTAAAAACATGCTCTCCAGAATTACCTGTATGCCTATATATACACATATTTATTTAGTTTGTTAACAATTAATTGAAAATGGAAAAGAAATAGAAACACTGTAAAATTCTGTATATAAATGTTCATAGTAATCTTCATTTTTCACAATCTCGGAATTACTGCTTAAACAAGTGGAAAGCCCAGTCTGAATCCCCATTAGACCTCACAAGACCACACAGAGATAGCATAACGAAAGCAGATATTGATACCTTCTTGAATTACTTCTAAGTGCTGACTATAAGCTTGCCTCCTTATCTCAGAGCTATGGCTCAGATGCCAGACACTCATTCAATTGTTCTGCTCTGCCAGCTGCAAGTCGATTACTCCATTTACTTACCCCAAGGAGGTTAACCACAGAGCAAGTTCAGGGTCACTTAAGAGACTCAAAGGGTAGACCTCTCTGATAGTATGTGTTTAAAACAGAATTACACCATATGGAGAATCTGGCAAAAGGCTAGACCTGTGAGCTTTTTGTTCATGACATAGTCATGATCTACTCTCTGGCGTCAGTAACCTAAGATATATTCTGTTTCCTAACTGTTTACCAGATGGTGTTTTGACATTTTACACAAGTGTGCCTTTGGACATCATATACTGTACACATGAGAAACACAGATTTCGTTTTTTACGGATGACATGAAGACAATCTATCCATTAAAATAAAGCTACATTAGACTCAGTGGACTAAATAACAAGGAAATATTTCTGTTTCCTGAATGCAAAGAGAAATAGACAATAGTTGAATGTCTAAAATTTATTAGTCACAGTAAATATATTTGAAGGTAAATTTAAGTAACATGATACGTGTCCCTAAAGGATGTTAGCCTTTCAACATTCCGTGCATGTATTTGATGAATAAGAAGACAGCAAATATTGTCTCATTGCTTCTTAAACTTTCTTCCTTGCTGAATACATTGACCATGGCTCATTGGTTTCATTCCACTGAGTTTTCTTACTGCATGTTTTATGTTTTGGTTGAGTTAAAGCCCATGCAAATGATTGCAAAGTGGGCCAGCCAGAACTACCCTAAAGCAACAGAAAAAAGAAACATCTTCCAAAAAGAACCCAATGATCAAGATTACTGTTTAGATAGCTACTTTGGGGAAGCCTGATTTGTCTATTTACATCTTATGTTATATCTGTATAATGACAGAAAATGACACCTGCAACAAGCATACATTACAGTATAGCTTATTCTATTCTTCTCCATGTTGTACTCATGGAAACATTTTGGTGCCCTACTTTTCTTAAAATGTTTATTCAAATGGTAAATTATACTAAACTCACTCAAAAATTCATCCTCTGACAGATTAAATTGCATCTTACTATAAAAAGCTGTGAAAACATATACATGAAACAATAAAAAAAAGAGTAGCAATTGTCTTAAGTGACTTTCAAAGCCTCAGGTTAGCGTAAGACATCTAACTCTACAGTCATCATTTACAATTACCATAAATTGCTCTTTTTATCATGCTGTTTGAAGAAAAATTTAGCACTTTAATTTAGGCTTGACTGTGCTGTTACCTGGAATTCCAAAAATGGGCCTCTGTTGCAATGAATCCTTATTATTAAGGATTTCTGAAAGGTATTTATGGCTTGATGGTCTGTGAACACTGAGGCAGTGAATAGGCTTGCAGTCTCTTCTGGAACTGATGTTATTATATAAGGACAATTTATACTTTGTGTTTTAACATGTGAACAGCACATTCAAATGTTACAGGAAGAAAAAATAAAATGTCCATTTTAATATTTACTTTCACATTTTCCACATCTGAAATAAACCTTCCACTGAAGCATGATTATAAATAAACCTCCCCAAGCACTCATAACCATTCTAAAAGACATACAAATTTGTCAAACTTTGTAATGCAGTTTTTCTATGGTAGAAAACAAAAAATGCTTGATCTTTCTCTTTTCCATAACTCAGTTTAGAGAGAAATGTTAGGAAATGTTATGTTCCTAAATGACACTCACTGTGAAAGGTTATTCACATTATACATTTGAATTGCTTTCTCAAATGTAATATTGCCCCCTCAGGTGAATCATTTATGTCTATTTGATATGTAAATTGTTTCTTACTTAGAGCCTCTCTCTAAGCTAAAGGGAAGATTATTACATTATAGTGAATCTATAGCACAGAGCCACAATACATGCTTGCACATGCTTGTGTATCAACAACAAACATTATTTATGTAAACCAGTTCTTCATGAAATTGAGCACTTTTAAGTTTTTTTGGGATGTTGCAAAGTTAAAGCTACTAGATTAAATTTCTTGTTGAGAAGAATATGAAATGAACAAATGCTTGCTGACACAGTTATAATGTAATTAACATACATGTGCTGTAATTCACAAATGTGAACAAATGTCACATGTATATAACACATGTATTTGTCTTCTTTGTAACCCCTGCTATATTATACACTGATTAGCCACAACATATAACCACATGCCAAATATTGTGTAGGTCATTCTCTGTTGACCTCTCTCAACAAAATGGCATTTATATCTGCAGAACTGCCCCTCATTGGATGTTTTTTGTTTTTAACATAATTCGGAGGAAATTCTAGAGAATGTTGTAAGTGAAAATCTCAGGAGATCAGCAGTTACAGAAATACTCATACCAGCCTATCTGGTACCAAAAATCATCCATGCGATTATCTAATCAGCCAATTGTGTGGCAGCAGTACAGTCCAAAAAAATTGTGCAGATACGGGTTCACATCAACCATCAGAGGGCGGAAATAATTACAAAATAATAACTGTAATTTGGACAGTGGCACGATGGTACCAGACAGGCTGGTTTGAGTATTTCTATAACTGCTGATCTCCTGGGATAATGGTGTGAAAAACAAAAAACATCCATTGAGCGGCAGTTCTGCAGATGGAAATGCCTTTTTGATGAGAGAGGTCAACAGAGAATGGCTAGACTGGTTCGAACTGACAAAGTCTAAGGTATTTAGATAACTGTATCATTGTGGTTGAGAGATGCGGGTCGGTGCTGTTAGCAGGAGGGGGACCTACACAATATTAGGACATGGTTATGGCAGATCGATGTATAATATTTCAAGAAAATATTAAAGGAGAGAAAGAAATGGAGAGGTTTTGTCAGTAGTTTGTTCATTTTCTGAGGATATCTTGTAATATTGTCGTTTTGTGAAGTTCTAAAAGGTTATTTTTTATGTTTTTGACAGATTATTATACTTTGTGAGAAGTCCTTAATATTACATCACTGAAACGGCTACATCAAAATTAGGCATCGCAATAAGGAATCACGTGTTAACAACATATCGTCCCACAGCGAGTGCCTGCGCTAATATCCTCATGCCCTGACTCTCTCTATACACAGCTGACATGGTGCTGATGCTGTGTGGAGAACTCGGCTCCGCCCCTCGCGCTGCGCCATTGGTTGGTTTGGCTTGTGAACGCTTGGCACCTGAAAGTCTGAGCGCCCTAGAACAGGTTCACAAGGGCGCTCAAGTCCTCGCAGGCGCACGGAAATTCCGCATGCTGGTCTTTTTGAATGAAGTCCGACCATTAAAGTGAGAGAGGCCGTACAGAATGTCACAGAGCAAAAACAAGGGAAATGTCACCACTGCCTGGCGCCCCACAAAAGCATAAATACGGAGAAATATTCCTGCTGAAAAGGGCATGAAATGAGCAGAGGAGAGATGGGAAGTACTGGGAAGAGACGCCGGAGTTCTTTAGGGATCTTCGTGGTTCTTGCTCTCTGCGCAACGTGCGCCAGCAGTCGAGGTAATAACTATACATGTACAATTTATACGTTGTGCCTCACTAAATCGCTGTTATCTTTCATTTGTTATTAACTTATCATAAACTTTTCTATTGTATCGAACATCTGACGAGACTTGTTGAATTTTGTCCACGCGATCGTTCGCGAGGCAAGCGTCAGTTAATTGAACTCAGAAAAACACTGAACAAGATTGACTAGAAACGTATGCTTTTAACACATATCTAAATAAAGTGTTTTTTGTTGTTATAATTATATTATGTTCGTTGTTTTAACGTTCAAGAACATCGCTGTATTTGTTTGGGCAGATATTATGCCGGTATTAACGCAAGCTGGTAGGATGTGAAATCGATACTGAAACGGTGAAATGGAACGTTTATAACATTCTTTTGTTAAAAAATGTAAAAAATTCTCAGAGTAACTATGATGGGATTCATCTGAAGGCGAAAAAAAATATCTTAAAGAGATAAATTAGCAGAGCTGATATACGTCCAGATTTTCGACAGTAAAGTGTAAAGTGTGACATTCAACAGGCCAACAGATATTTCTGGATCTCTGAATTCTGTACGATAAGGGCACACAATCTTTGCTTTACTCGACCGCTAATGTGTAAAATGAGCCTTGTTTACCTTCTACGTGGGCCACATTCCATTACTGTGACACTCAATTTAAATGATCTTGGGGCAGCTCTATTATTATCCCTTTTACTGAAACCAGTTGTGTGCGCTTAGCCGACGTGAGCAAGGCATCACTTAGTCTTAGCATTGTCCCGCTGCAGTCTGGTGTTTTTAAATTGACCTGTGTGCATTAAGGAGCAGTTGATGAACAGTCAAGTGATGCGATTGCATTTGTGTACTTGAAGTGATTTATGGGTATTGAATTGTAAATATAGATATTGTAGTAGAAAATTGAACCATGTATGATTATTATTTCTTAGACACACACCTTTCACACTGTATGTGTACAAAAACATATTTGTGTAAATATGGAAGGCTAAACAGGCAGTCTGTTCCTTTTACTAAATCAGCAAACCAACCCAGCATTGCTTGTTTTAATCTCAATTGACAGTGACCAACCTTAAGTCAGTTTATGTTGCACAAAAGGTCAGCCTTAACTAAAACATGGAAACATTTTATTTTTTCTTGGATATCTTGCAGCTTGTCCATTTTCAAGATGTTTTGTAATCAGTGTGGATGAGCATCACATCTTCACTATGAGTGCCACTCACGCAAAGGGTCAGGGACTTAGATGTTCTTCGTGCTACACTGCTCTCAGCAAGCCCAGTGGGGCCAATGTGAAACTTTAAAAGGACTCTCAATGCATTCACTCGAGTGTGTGTGTGCCTTATGGATCCCACATAATGGCACGCAATGGTTCATGTTACTGTCTCCTTAAGATGACTCACATGTTGTAACCTACCTCATTTTGTAAGTCACTTTGGATAAAAGTGTCTGCTTAATATATAAATGTAAAATGTAAATGTGTTCTCTCATGGCATATTTTGGACACAAACATATTGCAGCAAGAGTATAGGTTTACATTGTAGACATGACAAAGTATAGCGTACACGGAATCGTTTTCAAGATCTATCAGGAATTGTCTCTTGTTTGCTTTAACTTGACTTTGCATTGTAGTTACTCTTTTGCTCCTGCTTAATCTCTCTTTTTATTTGATTAAATTTTATGAGGTGCTTCTGTTTTAATCATCTTCATCAACACATTGTAGCTCTGATTAAGTCCTACACAATAACCACTGTAGGGGCATAACATGAACTGAATTATTTATTTTAATAACCATATTAATGCCTTATTAGACTACTTTGTTAATACAATATTTGTTTTTTGTTTTTCCCCTTCTCCCCATTATAAGAAATATGCCGGGGTTAATAGAAGGTAAGCTCACTTTGCAGCATTTATGGAATAATGTTGATTACCACAAAATCAAAATCGAGGTTACAGTGAGGCACTTACAATGATAGTGAATTGGGCAATTTTTGGAAAGTTTAAAGGCAGAAATGTGAAGCTTATAATTTTATAAAAGCATGTATATTAATAATATTGTTTAAAATTATGTATTAATTAAGCTGTAAAGTTGTTTACATATTTTATGGTTTACGGCATTATGTCGTCATGGCAACAAAGTTGTAAAATTGGGTATAACTTTACACACAAAATGTTAGTAAGTGATTATATCAAACTAAAATCATGTTAACACGCATATTGTTTACGTCTTGTGGCTATACTTTTTTTTGTGGTTTAACATTTGTGGATTGGTACCATTTTTGTGGTTATCAACATTATGTCACAAATGCTATCGACTGAGCTTAACTTATTTTGATCCCTTTTCCTCTAATATGACATTGAGCAGGAATTTAAATTATAGTACACATATAGTACAGTTTTACATATCTTGCCGTAAATACAAATAGCAAACAGCAAGCCTTTGGAATTGCATAATGTACACTGTGTTCGAGAGAAAAGTAGTAAATTGTCTACAATACAAACTCTTCCAGTAGCCTAATAAACAAGAGAAAACTGTCAGTCTGGGAGTGTCGGAGGTTCTGTGTATTTTCCTCTTAGTTACAAAATCCATCAACTTGAGTCTCCTAACAATGTGCCAGTGCAGTGCTGTTCACAGCTCAAATTTACATTTAAATGAATCCAAATGACTGAACATTCACAGATGTGAGTCAGTAAAAAAGCACCAGCTCCTCGCTGTGTGGAAGGATGATACTCTATCTGAAACTGTTAGGACCTAACGGGATCTATGATAAAGAATTAATGAAGAATAAATAATGAAATTACATGATCCTTGTTTTTATGAAATAAATTAAAGTGTATCGATTGTTCTGGCAGGAAGATTTGTAGTAACATACACCATTAATTCAATTCAGGCGTCTTGTCCAATCATAATCCAGCATCATCTTTATAACTCTGCAGCTGACTGTTATAGCTTGTCATGCGTGTTGTTTTCACATGTGCGTTATTTAACTCACTCGCACATGAGGGAACACACATAATCATAATTCATGATATACCTTTGCTTTTCAAGCAAACAATCGCTTCGTATATGGATTATACATCGCTGATTTACTCACCTCGACGTTCATGCTCCTCAGCGCAGCAGCCTCATTAACATGATACGCAAGTATTGTCATATACATCTAACTGGTGGTCAATGGGGTTTAGGTTTTGCTATCAGTGATATCAAATCTCTCTTCATCATACACACATACTGGATCAGTATGGCTTTTCAAGCAGCAATGTTTAGTTTCAAGAGCACTCAGTGTGCGCCAATCTACATGGTGTAACAAGTGTATGTGTTTTTCCAGCATGGCTGCCATGTCACACAAGTGAGCCTCGTTCACATTTTTTATATGTTTACAACAGTGTTTGCAGGCCTGATTATTAGGGGTATAACGATCCATCGATCTGGAGCGATACATCGATCCAAGGACCAACAATCCAAGGGCCAGTGGTGGCTCAGCGGTTAAGGCTCTGGGTTACTGACCGAAAGGTCTGGGGTACAAGCCCCAGCACCGCCAAGATACCACTGTTGGGTCCTTGAGCAAGGCCCTTGGCCCTATCTGCTCCAGGGGTGCTGTTTCATGGCTGACCCTGTGCTCTGACCCCTGCTTAGTTGGGATATGTGAAAACAACTGCATTTCATTGGTTCTGTACTCTGCACAATGACAATAAATTTGAATCTTATCAATACAACACCTAAATATCGATATAGACATTTTTTAAGTTGTACCTTTATTTTAATACTCTCATGTCAGCCATGTCTGTATGCATTTCTGTCAGGCGATGAAGCAACCTTATTTCATTAATTTCACTTCATGAGCACTAAATATGATTTTTATATGGGACACGGGTGTGCGCAGGGTCATTAAAGCCAAATTATGCTCTGCTATCCATGTGCACGCGTCAACCTAGCTTCCCAGGAAATGCCAGCTCCATTGACAGGATCAGTGTGAGCACATCAACCAAGCACTCCTTAAAATGTGAGCTCTCGTGACAAACGCAGAGTTTCTCACATGCACGATTAATTTGGGCCAACATCGATATCTTTGTGCATGCAACCCATTTGAATTTTACATGAGAATTTGCTATTTTAAATTACCATGGAGAAGATCAACCATGTGAAACATCTTGACAACGCCGACATTCTGAACAGCACTGACTAGTGAATGAGAAACACCTGCTCAGCTCCAGCATCAGTTATAAGACTTAACACATTACACATCAAGACCTTTACTAACATTTATCCCAGTTAACTGTAACATAATTTTTCATTACAACTGTTGTAGGCAAGAAAAACACAGATAGCACGTGAAAGAAGATCCTGGGTCTGAATGTATGTAAGTATTTTGAATTGGACTAAACTGAAAAATTAACTGTCATGAAACGAGTGATGATCAATTACTGTGAATGTATTTTTTATATTATTTATCTGTATTATTTTTTCAACATCTGACTTATTTTGTTGTGGATGTCCGAGTGTGGATACAGAGAGCTGAATATATAATCAAATTATATTTTGGTTGCATTTGAGGGCAAAATATTTTTAACTGATTTTGTAAAATAGGAACATAATATAAGAATATCGATTGGAGGCCCCTGAATCGAATCTGTTCGTGTCAGACTTTGAAATATTGGCAAATATCATATCGCAGGCCAAGAGAATCCATACAAGATCGTATAATGATGAAACGTACTGTTTACACCCCTACTGATTATACTCCTGCTTTGAGGAATCAGTTTCAATATTCATACACATTGTTCCCTGTCTGTCACTCACTGTCAATGTAATGACACTAGGGGTTCGATCTTGAGAGCCCCAATCACCTTGGTTTAAAATAGAAAAGGCCAATGAGAATTAGCGAGCGGTGTTTGCATGCCACTCTCCGCCCTGGACATACGTGTATAAAAGGAGATGGCATGCGTCACTCATTCAGATATTTTCTTAGGAACCGAATGCATGCTTGTGTTCATCCTTTCACCTTTCGCTGCTAGATTTTACGGCGCATATCAGCAGTCACCCTCACATGGTCGAGTGTTGTGCTTTCCCTGGGCACTTCGGCAGTTGAGTCTGCAGGTGCTAAAAGAGAATATTCATAATAGTATATTTCTTTCTAAAAGAGCTTGCACAAATGCCTCGCGTCTTTATAAAGATGTCCTTCTGCATTTGCACTTTTGGATGTGGCCGTTATATTTCCCATGTCTCGAATACTAGGGGCACCAGCACGTCGAGGCAGCTTTCGTGGCAGGGTCATATTCTCATTGTGAGAACAGTGTCATGAGAACTTTGCGGTCGTGGCTCACTTCTTTCTTCATGAAGCAAGGAGCCACCAACGGCTGCTCCCCAACCTGGTCCGTCCTGGGCTGATGCTCAGCTGGCCAGTTCGGCAAGCACCATGGGCGATCTGGACATGGGAATGTTTCCGCTAACTTAGCCACCGCGGACCACCCATCCCCCAGCACACTTGCTCTATCCAGAAGAGCTGTCGAGCGATGCAGGCGGCCCGCCTAAGGGCAGGTTTAATATGACGTTCGCGGCTTGCGACGAGGATGAGGTTTTGGTCACAGCTTCGGAGGGTGGGCTTCCTATATCGGAAGTCGACGAATCTTCTGAGCTCCCGCCCATGGGCAGTAGAGCACAGGATGAGGTGGACGCTGAGATGGCAGCCGTGCTTGCCCTGGGCAGCTGTGAACATCGGGCTAAATTGGAACCCTCCACCCTGCCCTGAGCATTCACGGCTGGATGATTGGTGTCATAATGATAATTCATTCCTTTCTTCCCGGAAGTGCACGAGGAGCTATTAAGAACATCCTGCTGCCATGTGACACGGCCGCCTTCAGGCCTCCGATGTACCGAGTCCCGTCTGCTTCTTGCCAGAGCTGTTCCCCTGCGGTGCTGGCCCTGGCTCCTGTACCATCGGAGCCCATGAGCCGGCCTTAGAGAAAGAGATCCTCCTGTGGGAAGTCGGCTCCACCTGCCCATCAGTCGGCCCACAAGAACCCCAGACTGGCTTCTGACCGGTCTGATCTTTCCAGCTCCACCATCACCCTTGGGCCAGTGCGTGGTGAGTATTCCATCGCAGAGTGCCCTCTGGGCCTTGACACCCACATGGTCAATTAAAGAGCAGTTTCTTCATTCCCTGGGCCAGCGCACTCATGACAACCAGGCGCTGGAAGTCTTTCTGGTCAATCAGGTGAATGTGAGTACCTCCCGTTCCCTCATTCTCTGTCAAGAGATAGCTGGTGAACAGGTAAGTATGTTGGTCTCTGGGGACGCTCACCATTGCTGGGTTGGGTGCTTGCTCTGCCTTGCCATGAACCACCCTGCCCAGACACGGTAAGTCCAGTCATCCCCTTGGTGTCGCTGTCACGGAGGCTGGAGGCCTGGTTAGCAGTCTCCAGCTGCTCATGGTGGCTCATCAGGGCGATTCGCCTCGGCTAAGCAATCCAGTTCACCAGACAGTGGGAAGGGAGCAATAGAGCCCATCCCCATAGCAGAGTTGCACAAGTGCTTTTACAGCCCTTATATTATTGTGCCCAAGAGAGGGGGAGGGTTGTGCCCAATCTTAGGTCTGTGTGCCTTGAACAAAGCCTTACTCAGGCTTCCGTTCAGGATGTTAACGCAGAAGTGCATCCTGGCGTCAGTACGACATCAGGATTGGTTCGCGGCCATTGGCCTGAAGGACACGTACATTCACGTATCAATCCTTCCTCGACACAGACCCTTTCTTCAGTTTGTTTTCAAGGGATGAACATACCAGTTCAAGGTCCTCCCCTTCGGTTTGTCCCTGTCCCCTTGCATCTTTAACAAGGTTGCAGAGGCTGCCCTGGCCCCGCTGAGCGAAAATGGAATACGCATTCTCAATTATCTCGACGACTGGCTAATCCTAGCTCACTCGTGAGATCTATTGTGCACGCACACAGAACTTGTGCTTCAGCACCTCGACCGACTCGGAGAAGAGCAAGCTCTCCCCTGTGCAGAGCATCTCTTTTCTCAGTATGGAGTTAGACTCTGTCACTCTCAAGGCACGTCTTATGACTGACAGTGCTCAGTCAGTGTAAAATAACAGCTCAATTTGACTTTGGTTTTACAATTCTTTGCCTTGGGGCTTTGAGAGTAAATATTTATTTTTTGGACAGTGCAGGGCAAATTTAACTTCATTAGTCTAAATAGCAGCAAGGTGGGCTGATCTGTCTGCAGGCTCTTCTTTGTTTTTTATCACCTCCTCTCCCACCTTCAGAACAGTCAGCGAAGTTCCCAAACTTAGTGCTTAATCATGTGCAATGAGGAGAACCTAGTCCATTAATCTTCACAAATTAATTTTCTCAGAAGAGTGTTTACATGCTATAAACAGACACATATTCAAAGATACATAGTACTAATGCCCCTTTCAGACATTATCACTATTTTCAGCATAATTGTTGTCATTAAAATCTCCTTTGCTCTAATAATATGCAAGCTTGTATTTTAACATTTGCAAGATATATTTCTGACAAGCCTATATTTCTGATAATATCTGAAAATGTGTGGTATTATGTGTCAGTCCAAAGTGTTAGTAGGTTAGTAGATTTGTAAGGCAGCTAGCTAAAATATTTAAATTTAGAGAGTTATTTGGTGTTAGAATCCTTTTATCCAGAAGTCAAAAATAATGCTGCAAAATATATTTAGGCACGGCAAATCATCAATTGTATAGTTCTAACTCTAAGCTTTGATAAGATGAACCACATTCGAAGCCATGTTAAAATGACTATAAACGCACAACTGTGCACTTACTGTACACTATACTGTACACTATGCACTCAGCCATGTAATGTATGAATGTTCACAGATTAGTACTATCACAAATGCAACACTAAAGTTTTTTAAAAATTAAAAAATCAACTAAAAGTATTTGCTGTTTTTCAGCTGAATTAAATGACATTTAAAATGCACACCAACACACAAATGGGCTGGATCAGGTGTAGTTTAATTCTGAGGTTTTGTCCTCTTTCTCACCATCTGCATCCTATTGTATAGTCCATTCCCTCAAGCACCAGCAATATAAACAAAGGCAACACATTCATAAGAAGTTGGTGGTGTAAATGGACTGCATGCAATGAATTAAAATTATTAAAAATGATTCTCTTTTGTGTATTAACTGCGTCCTTTATGAATGTCAGGCATATATCTATGAAAATGAAACTCCTTTTATATGCAGGAGAAATTTGATTTTCATTACAATTTGGATGTAGACTCAGTTCAATTACAGAGAATATACTTATTATTAATAATTTTTATCATGGCTAGTATTAACAGTGATTGTATCAGCAAGCACTTCACTTCTACCAGTCGATTTTGATTTTGAAAAATGTTATTAAATTATTCAAACATGAAAAAAT
Source organism: Xyrauchen texanus (assembly GCF_025860055.1). Classification (NCBI taxonomy): domain Eukaryota; kingdom Metazoa; phylum Chordata; class Actinopteri; order Cypriniformes; family Catostomidae; genus Xyrauchen; species Xyrauchen texanus. Next base: position 17,808,736 of record NC_068279.1, read on the forward strand.
TAAACCAAAAATATTTATAAATTGAAATAACACTTCAAACAAAAGAAAATATAATCAAAATAATTAAGTGGTCAAAAAATTATACCAATTCAAAAACATTTCACTCTCTCCAACTTCTTCCACCTGCCCATTTTGCAGTGACTTAAAAATCACTCTACAGCAACAGGTGGAAAAATACCAAAACAAATTACATCATAAATACAATTGTAAATTGAAATATAATAATAATAATCGGAAAATAAATCATGACCTATATATACAGTTGAAGTCAGAAGTTTACATACACACAAACGGCAAATACATTTAAACTCAGTTTTTCACAATTTTATCGTAGAAAACATTCCCTGTCTTAGGACAGTTTGGATCACTAATTTATGAATGTGAAATGTCAGAAAAATAGAAGAGAGAGTTATTTATTTAAGCTTTTATTTCTTTCATTATATTCCCAGTGGGTCAGAAGTTTACATACACTTTGTTAGTATTTGTTATCAATGCCTTCAAATTGTTTAACTTGGATCAAATGTTTTGGGTAGCCTTCCACAAGCGTCTCACAATAAGTTGCTGGAATTTTGGCCCATTCCTCGAGACAGAACTGGTGTAACTGAGTCAGGTTTGTAGGCCTACTTGCTCGCACATGCTTTTTCAGTTCTGCACACAAATTTTCTATCCGATTGAGGTCAGGGCTTTGTAATGGCCACTCCAATACCTTGACTTTGTTGTCCTTATCCCATTTTGCTACAACTTTGGTGGTATGCTTGGGGTCATTGTCCATTTGGAAGACCAATTTGTGACCGAGCTTCAACTTCCTGACTGATGTCTTGAGATGTTTCTTCAATATATCCACATAATTTTCCTTCCTCATGATGTCATCTATATTGTGAAGTGCACAAGTCCCCCCTGCAGCAAAGTATCCCCACAACATGATTCTGCCACCCCCATGCTTCATGGTTGGGATGGTGTTCTTCGGCTTGCAAGCCTCATGCTTCACATGTCTAACTTTTCCTCCAGTATCTTCACAATGTCCTTTGGTGTTGTTCTGGGACTGATTTGCACTTTTCTAACCAAACTACATTCATCTCTAGGAGACAGAACGCATCTCCTTCCTGAGCAGTATGATGGCTGTGTGGTCCCATGGTGTTCTTTTGATTTTTCCATGATGTCAAGCAAAGAGGCACTGAGTTTGACAGTAGGCCTTAAAATACATCCAGAGCTACACCGTCAATTGACTCCAGTTAACCAATGAACCTTTCAGAAGCAAATTGGCTAATTGCCTAAATGCTTGACATCATTTTCTGGAGGCACAGTTAACTTGGTGTTTACATTTTACATTTACAAGTTTACATTTCTGACCCACTGGAATTGTAAAATAGTCAATTAAAAGTAAAGCAATCTGTCTGTAAACGTCTAGGTTACTATTGTAACCTCCGTTCCTTGATGGAGGGAACGAGACGTTGTGTCAAGTGAAACGACACTAAGGGACTTTCTTGAAGGCCTCGGTTACCTCTGAACTTGAGAAAAAGCCAATGAGAATTTGGCAGACATTTGCATGTCCCTCCCCTGGACATACGGGTATAAAGGGAGGGAATCATGCCTCTGTTCATTCAGGTTTTGAACTGAGGAGCCGAGAATAAGGTTCAGCCATTGCAGTGGATCGGTTCAGCATCGTGGCCAGGGGGACACAACTTCAACAACAGTAACCTAGACGTTCCCCATCTGCCGCTCACTTCGACGTTGTGTCGAGTGAAGCGACACTAGGGGTCCCTATTCAATAACTCCATGCGCTGAACCGTGTATGTACACTGCTGATGCAGGTGCGGGAAAGCAGTTGCGTTCCAAAGCAACAGTCCTCCAAGTACCCTTCCCCAATGCCCCATAAAGCACATACATGGAGTCCCCGGGGTGGGGACAAAACGCGCCAGCCACGCCTTTTCTCTCTCTGTGTTTCTCGCATAGAGTTAAAGCGGCTGGGGCCATCGTAACACTATCATACGCATCAGGGAAGGCATTCTTTTCCAACTTCTATTCTTTCAGGGGGAAAACCACCTGCCCAGGTTGGGGGAGGTAAAGAGTGGTGAAATACATAAAATGGGTTTGAGGAAGCGTGCCTTGTCCACGTCCCGCATCTCGACCAGGTTTAGCCAGAGGTGTCGTGGCCCTGAGGGCAAGGGCGGTCACTGAGCGCAGTTCCTGGGTCAGGACTACCCAAGTGCAGATCTTTGAGTGCCTTGGCCTGTTGAACTTTCAGGAGGGCCATGGCATGCTGGGCGGAGGTGGCCTGTCCAGTGGCACTGTAGGCTTTGGAGGTCAGTGATGACGTCATCCTACAGGCCTTGGTGGTGGCGTTCTTGGGACGTTCCGCTGTCGAGGGTAGTCGAGGAGGTCGGTTGTGGGCAGTTAAAGGTGCCCTCCACGACCTCGTCAGCTCATCATGCACCATGCATCATGCCGAGAAAAGAGATGCTCTGAACTGGGGAGAGCTTGCTCTTTTCCTAGTTGACCTGAAGCCCTAGACGGCTGAGGTGCCTAAGCACCTGGTCCCTGTGGGTTCACAGAGACTCTCTCGAATCAGCCAGTCATCAAGGAGGTTGAGTACCATTCACAACTTTCGAAGTTTAACCTACAATCGTTTACTTCTAGGGATGGGCGATACCACTTTTTTTATTTTCGATCTGATACCAATAATTTCAAGTCCAATATCGTCGATACCGATACCAATACCGATACTTCTGTTAAATTAATTTTTTCATGATTACTTGGGATAAAATGGGTAAATTAAAATAAGATTTTTAGTCATTATTCAAGTCTATTTTATTTAGCTTAAACAGGAAATGTTTAGACAAAAATTTACAATTTCACTACAGACAGTAAGGAATAATAGACGATGGACCGTTTAATTGTTTAAAAATAATGCACACGTATCATCACTTATTTCAGGTGGGCTTACACAAAATCCATCCAAAATTCAACATTAGTATCAGAAGTAACGATACTTTTAGGACCCTAATTACTTCTGCATTTCATAAACCAGATGTGTAAAAAGGGCCCATTACTTGTTGGAAGTATTGCTTATTCTGATAATTGTTAATAATAAATGATTTGATGCAAACTCTCTTATCAGTGGTCAAATCAATTTAATACACAACCTTTCATGACTTGTTGCATTAAATAACAAATAAGGAGTTGCATTTCAGACATTTCATCTTTCACTTTTGGAGATGCTTCAAAGTCATACAATATGCTCTGACCTAAATGTCAAACATGCATATTTTTAAGCTTTTGTACATTGACTAGAGAACAGCACAAATCTTCTTTCATAAATCTACATGTGTTCTTATACAATCTAAATTACATTGCTGATGAAATATGAAAAATGCAGTCTGCATCAAACAGTTATTTAGTTCAAACTTTTAAGAGTGAAGTGAGAACGGCACTCAGAGCAAGCATTGCCACCAAAAAAGGACTTATTTGAAACTCAAAATTAATTCATAGATATTTATTCATACAAGGAATGTTTTGGGTTTAATTCAAGGTAAATTGTTGATTACCACATTGTGTCAGATTACAACTCATTGTGTCAGCTGTACAAGATCAGAGCTGCTGTCACATCCATGTGCGATTTTGAATTATCTGCTGTAATGCGAGTTCATGCATGAGTAAGTGCATTGATTGGATGGAAGCATTACCTCAATATTATGGAGAAACACTCAGAATCGAATAGCGTAGACACATATTTTCTAACTGATCATCTCAGACTTTACGCATATACCTAACATTGTGTGATGTTACATCAACTGTAATTTTTAAACTGGAAGAACGAAATGGCTAAAAATAATGAAAATGTACCTCTTTCCCCTTAGTATTGAACATATGTACTTTCATTGTTCTTCTTCTGTCACTCACTCGATGTTGTGTCGATGTAGTGACAATTGGGGTTGATCTCGAGAGCCCAAGACACCTTCAGATCTTTGAGAAAAGGTAAATGAGAATTGGCGAGTAGAATTTGCATGCCATTCCCCTGACATACGGGTATAAAGGGGAGGCTGGAATGTGGATTCATTCAGATTTGTTCTTCAGAGCCGAGTGGTTGTATTTTAGCGAGCTTAATACTACTACTAATCCATTCACCTATTCAGAAGCATATGCTGTTATATAAATGGCACATTCCAGCGGCTTTCACTCCCTCTGCACGTCAGGCGATTTGACAGTGAAGAGTGTATTTTCTCTAAAAGATTAATACTTCCTCTATTAGAGCAAGCACATGGATGTTGAACATATTTTTAAAGACGCGTCTTTTTAAAGATGCCTTTCCGTTTTTGTGCAGTTCCTGGGCGTGATCGTCACCTCTCCACCTCTCACGGCCACGATCACTCCTTTACGTGTCTGGGCAATAAACACGTTGAGGAAGCGTTGGTGGATTGTTCATGTTCTCATTGCAACAGCATGGCCATGGCAACATTGCGGTTTGTTGGTCGTTCTACCTACGGGTACGAGGCCGCCTCGGTTGATGCTGGGTATTTCCCTACAGACCACTCATTCCCAGCACGCTCGTTTGCTCCCGTCCAGCTCTGGAAAGAGACAGTCAGCTCACTTCAATGCCAGCCTAATGACACTTTGGGAGCTTGCGGGTTGGATGAGATGTCGATTGCTGCATCGGAGAGCATCTTGGTGGACTCAAGGACTCGATCGATTGGTGTACTGGCCCGGCCTGAGCCCGATGCGGAGCTGACCGCCATGCTTGCCCAGGCCGCATGCCCTTGACGGCTGGTTTGTGGGTTCGGAGCACCTCTCTCATCCATGCCCCCCCTCCAGTCTCCTTGTTCCTGGAGGTGCACGACAAGCTGACGAGGTTGTGGGTGCTCCATTCACTGCCCGAAAATGATACTTGTGTTTTGCCGCGATATCCCAGGTGGACAAAGCGATCAAGGCACACATGTGCCCGCTGAGCGCTGCCACCTGGCAGAATCGCACGGCACTCCCTTCCCGCACCTATAAGACTACAGCGTCACCGGTCAGGCCGACTTCACCCTTCATTCCATGGCCCTCCTACAGGTCCATCAGGCCAGCGCTCTAAAAGAGCTACACGAGGGTAGTTCTGATCCCGACATGCTACAAGAACTGCGCTCAGCGACTGACCTTGCCCTTCGTGTGGCTATGGTCACAGCATGCGCACTCGGGCAGACAATGTCCACATTTGTGGCCCAGGAGTACCACCTGTGGCTGAACTTGGTCGAGATGACTGATGCAGATAAGGCACGGTTCCTGAAAGTGACCATCTACCAGGTCGGCGGTTTTCGGTGACACCGTCGAGGACTTCGCCCAGCAGTTCTCAATGGTAAACCAACAGACGGACCCAGTTCTCAGCCCCGGTGTAGAGCCCCCTGCAAGAGAGGGACGCCCCCCGCTTCTAGGCCGGCCGCGATGACCCCCAGGGGGTCTCGCAAGTACCCCTGAGACGAGATTCCCATGGATCGAGATTGATTTGCTGCTGTTTGGAACATCTGCAAAATCGCAACTGTTTGGAACATCTGGAAAATCGATAGTCCGGAGAAGAAAAGGTGAATGCTACCATGAGTCCTGTGTCGTGCCAACAGTGAATCATCCTGGGACCATCCATGTATGCGGTTGCTTTTCATCCAAGGGAGTGGGCTCTCTCACAATTCTGAATACACTACCATGAATAAAGAATGGTATCAAAACATCCTGCAAGAGCAACTTCACCCTACGATCCAGGAGCAATTTGATGATGATTCATGCATTTTCCAGCATGATGGAGCACCATGTCACAAGGCAAGAGTGATAATGATGTGGCTCATAGATCATTACATTGAAATTTTGGATCCATGGCCAGGCAACTCCCTGGATCTTAATCCCATAGAGAACCTGTGGTCAATCCTCAAAACGCGAGTGGACAAGCAGAATCCCACAAATTGTGATCAACTCCGAGCACCAATAAGGCAAGAATGGATTTCCATCAGTCAGGATTTGGCCCAGAAGCTGATATCCAGCATGCCAGAGCCAATTGCAGAGATTATGAAGAACAAGGGTCAACACTGTAAATATTGACTCTTTGCAAAAATGTTATTTTTTTGCCAATAAAGGCCTTTAAATCTCATGAAATGCTTATCATTGTTTTCCAGTATACATGTGAAAAAATTATCTACAAATACTGAAGCAGCAAAATTTGCAAAACAAAAAATGTATGTCACTTCCAATACTTTTGGTCACGGCTGTAGACGCTCTGAGCAGCTCTTTGTCTGCTTCAGTGGACAGCGGAAAGGGAATGCTGCCTCCAAACAGAGGCTTGCCAACTGGATTGTGGACGCCACTGTTTTGGCCTTCCAGACCCATTCCATGCCCTCCCACTTGCGGGTTCTAGCACACTCTACAAGGAGTGTGGCATCGTTGTGGGCACTGGCCAATGGCACCTCTCTAGCAGACATCATTAGAGCAGTGGGCTGGGCAACACCCAATACCTTGCGAGATTTTATCATCTCCGGGTTGAGCCGGTTTCGTCCCGCGTTCTTTCAGGTACAAACAGGTAAGTTTCGCTACGCGGGGCAGCTGGGTGCGGGTGTACCGCTTGTGGATAGCACCTTTACCCTCCTTGAAGGTGAAGCTGTGCGCTCTACTCCCATGTGTGTTCCCAATCTGTGAACCCTGGATGACTTTCCTTCTAGCCCTCTGGCTCACGAGTTCAGCGGAGGAATTTGTAGTTGGACCCAGTACTGGGGTAAGTGCTCCACAGGTCTCGGTTACCCCGGTATCCTCCTGTGATGTATCTTCCACGGTACGGTCTACCTTTTTCAGTTGACCCGCATCTCCTTTGGCAGTTTCCTCTCTGTCCCGGTCGCTGCGTTTGTAGAGCTTTCTAGAGAAGGGCAGGACCTACCGCCGCACCTCTTCCATGTTCAGCCTTAGGCCCATATGACGTATTTGCCACTTTTTTACCCTCCCCTTCAGGGCAGGGTGTGGCCTCCACAGGGTCTTTTACCCCTGAAAGAATAAGAATGGAAAATAACGCCTTCCCTGGTTCATTTAATGAGCGTTTAAAAGCCCCAGCCGAATCTAAGATTCTTTGGAGAGAAAAATTTGACAGAAAAGGCCATGGCTGGTGTGGCCTGCTCCCATACTAGATACATCTCCCGGGTTGTTGGGAATCACGTGACATTTTGGAGCATCTGGGGAGGCTACGTTCAGTCCGAGTGTATCTGTTCCTATGCTCACAGTAGCTTGCCTACATCTGCATCGGCAGTTCACGTAACACATTTTGAATAGGGACCCCTAGTGTCACTACATCAACACAACGTCAAGTGAGTGACAGAAGGGGAACGTCTCGGTTACTGTCGTAACCTCCATTCCCTAATGGAGGGAACGAGATGTTGTGTCCCTCTTGTCACAGGCTGAACTACACTGCTTTAATGGCTGGGACCTTGTCTCGGCTCCTCAGTGCTAAAACCTGAATGAATCCGCATTCCAGCCTCCCTTTTATACCCATATGTCGGGGGAGTGGCATGCAAATTCTACTCGCCAATTCTCATTGGCCTTTTCTCAAAGATCTGAAGGTGTCTTGGGCTCTTGAGATCGACCCCTTGTGTCACTACATCGACACAACGTCTTGTTCCCTCCATCAGGGAAAGGAGGTTACAACAGTAACCGAGACATTTTAAATGATGTGCAGTGTGCACATTGCTCTTGCGAGCAAACCTTTTCTTCAAGTTTTTTGCATCTGCGTGTTCCAGATGATGAATCTTGCACCGACATAAGGGCTGCATATCTGCGTGTTCCAGATCTGCGTGTTCCAGCTCCTGTGCTTCCAGGAGATCAACATTCCTCAGCTACTTTATGTCCAAGGATGTTGAAACAAAGTCCATCTGCTTCCCCACTGTAATGTGGTCCTGATCCCCAGTGGAAGACGTCACCATCACCGAACACCGAACGTAAATATCACTACTAAACCTGTTTCCTGAGACCTTGGCATTAGTGTATACTGTCAGTTTATGATTTTCTAATGTTCTTAAGATGATAAAACCTGTGTGTCAAATGTATTGCAAATTATCTTTTAGTTATTTGTTTAAATAGAATTAAGGTTTCACTTTATTAATGAACAGAGAAACATCAATTTATCTTTCCATAATATAATAGTCATACTTTGCCATCCAGTTCAACCACTTGCATCTTTACATCCTATGTACTTTTATTTACCTATTCATTTATATTATTCTTTTAGCATATTAGTACCATTTTGTAGTTTCATTAGTTATTCTTGTTTAACTTTTTGTAAATAAAACACATTTTCTTAAAACTGTGTGTTCCTTGTGTTGATGATACTGAAGAGCTCTAATGTGTTAGGATGAATTGTATAAATCCTTCAGATTAATCAGATGACCAACTCCCTCCAATTGACATATTTCTGATTTATTGAATGGTCCATTTGGATAATTTATTTTACTGTTAATGTGAATCTCCTTAGCTGGTGCCCCGAGGATGGCCATCTGATATTAATAATCACACACACATACATCTTAAGTGAAGTGTGATCAAAAATCACCAGATACTTTGGTGTCTTGTGTGAGTCCGAGTTAATTTCAATTGGTGCCAGGATGATTCTCACTATACCCTACCTTACAAAAATTAACCATGGTTTTACTACAATAACCATAGTATCACCATGGTATTTTTCTAGTAAAATCATAGTAACCACAAAATTAAACATGGTTACTATTAACTACTATTAACATCATGTTACTGTAGTAACACCATGGTTAGTAAATCAGGGCTATATAGTGTCCACCAAAACACATGGTTACAACAATATTACTACAGTAAAACCATGGTTAATTTTGTCCAGATCAAATCCTTCTCTCAACTTCCTGACCTTCACTGTGACCAAATCACTGCGAGGAATCCTTTTATTACTATAAGTAAATTACAAAAAGTTTGTCAAGGGGTGGGATTCAAACCTGAATCTCTGCATGAAAACACATACACATACCGTCGTTACACACAGAGCTAATACAGTTGCTCAAGGTAGCGTGGTTTGTCTTAAAATCCTGTGTTTCCACCTGACTATTGACAAACCAGTCAAATCTGTTGTGACTGTCTTGAGTTTGGTCTGAGCAGTGGAGGGCAGAGTTTGTGTAAATAGACTTTGACAACAAGATGGGATATTTACACTCAGTGTTAATAGACAGTCAGCAATTATTAATTGTTAATTTGTATGCAACTTCTTGAAAAGAAGCAACAGAAACAGATGACCACTTGTATATAGGATTGGATTTTCCCACCTGGATTTCCCTCCTACCTGGACGGAAAGACAAGGCCATCTTTGCCTTTTTTTTATTTATTTTTTAGCAAGATTGTTGGGGTTTTAAGAAATACAATTAACATAAACACCAGTAATTGGTAGTACTGTTTTAGAATTCTGAAAGTGATTTCACTCTTGGTGGAATTTTTGTAAAAAAAAAATTGGGGGGTCGTGGCAATGAGTCTGTCTGCGGGAGAGGGAAAGCAGTAAGGCTCGTGACCTGGTCTGTAATGACTCTAAGACCTGTCTCTCATTATAGTGATGGCAGAGTGAGACCTGATAAGTCTCGCCAGAGTGGCAGAGGAGAGAGAGACAGACCAGAGTTAACAGAGAATGAGTGTTTTTGGATTTGAGCTGAAAAGCAGACTTTTTGTTTTATCTAATAAAGACTGACCTTAAACATGTTTCGTTGTCACCTGACTCCTCCACTGCCCACAAACTCAATCTTATCACAGTGGTGTCGAAAACCCGGCTTTGGAGAAGTATACCGTTATTGAGTCCTCACCGCTGGGCGAAGTCTTCAAAAACCTCGCCAGCATCCAGCAGACTCAACACCAGGCCCTCATGGATGTACACCTGGAGCAGAAACAGTGCTTCCTAGTCCTGCTCCAGGCACAAGTGGAGGACTGGCAGGTGATCCGGAGCCTGAAAGCCAGAGAGAGGGCTGGCACTGCGACCTTACTCTATGGGGAGGTGCAGCAAGTGACACAGCAACTTCCCACTGCCAGACACCTTAATTACAAACATCTGAAAAAGGCCACGCAGCAACGGGTCGGTCATAGCCCAGAGCAGATCCAGCAGCTCTTCAGGTCCCTGAGCTTTGAGAAGCATGGCCACCCATTTGTATTTGCCAGAAATGGTTGCTGGTGGAGGTAACCCTTGGCGCCATGGAAGTTGTTGATCTGGTGGTGCTGTAGCAGTTCATCTCCCAACTTCCTTGAGGCACGTCCAAGTGGGTCCAGTGCCACTGCCCGGCGTCACTGGAGGAGCCCATCCAACTGGCAGATGACTACATAGTGGCATTTCCAGGAGGCAGCAAAGCAGTGTTTTCTTTTCTCTCTCCTCTCTCTTCTCTATCTCCACCCCTCTGTCTCATGTTTCTCCCTCCAGTCCCTCTCAGTCCCACCCAGTTCAGGCTCCTTGGATGTGGAGAGGAGCCCTGCTCAAACCCCATACCCAGTCCAGGGGACCCTTCCCCTTGTCTGTCCCTCCTACACCCACTGTCTCCTTCCGCTATCACCCCAGGTTGGAGAGACCGCCCCCACGAGTGTGGAAGGAAGGTCTGGGCCAGTCTGCTGGAGCTGTGGGGAAGCTGGACACATTCAGGATCAGTGTCCGGTGATGGAGGTGAGGACACTGGTCCAGATCCCCGGCGCTCCACAGGCCACCCCCGATCGGGCAGGGGCGTATCGGATACCGGTAAGAGTTAAAGGGGATACACGTCAAGCTTTGGTGGATACAGGACTTTCTCAAACCTCAATCCACCAACACTTGGTGCAAGTTGGGGCATTGGATAGGAATAAGTGGGTGAGGGTGAGGTGTGTACATGGTGACATTCACAAGTATCCAGTGGTTACCATTGAGATACGGTTAAGGGGTAAAAGGCATATAGTCGAGGCTGTGGTTAATTCCCGCCTCACCTATCCACTAATTGGCCTAGTGGATGGATCCTGCAAAATAGAGTCACGGTGTGTGACTATGGCAGGTTAGGCGGTGCCAGGGCCTTCGACGTCTGCTCCGCATCCTGATTACGCAGACGGGGGAATTTCTGTACTCTGACTTCCCTGAGGGGCATTTCCCTCTGAAGCAGTTGCGTGACGAGTCCCTCAAGGACGCCTTTGACCAGGTAAAATTAATTGATGGTCAACAGCTCCAGCCTAATGTTGTGCTTGCATACCTGTACTTTTCTATTATTAAATAGCGGTTGTATCAAGTGACACAGGGCACTCAGACCAAAGATAATACAATGCAGCTATTAGTACCAAAGAGCTGTCAGGAAACACTTTTCCAGGCGGCTCACTATAACACAATGGCTGGTCACTTAGGTCATGAAAAAAACTTTTGCTGCCCACTTCGAGCTCCAAATTACTTGCCAAGTGGCAAGGACCCTTTGAGGTCACACGAAGAGTCAGAGATCTTGATTATGAGGTTAGGGGAACACATATGAGAGGATCATGTAAAATCTCCCACCTCAACTTCCTCAAAAAATGGTGGGTGGCAGTACCTTTTGCCTTAGCGAGGGTAGAGGTGATGGCCTTGGAGAGGGCAGAGCTCGGTCCGGAGGTATCTCCTAAACCAGATTCATTCACACCGGTCCCTTGCGGAGACCACCCCTGTCACCACTGTTGCAGCTTACAGAAATTGCCAGGTTGAAAGCGGAATTTACAAATGTGTTTTCACCCCTTCCCAGTCGCACGAACCTCATAGAGCACCATATCGAGACCACCCCAGGGGTGGTGGTTCGTAGCTGCCCCTATCGTCTTCCTGAACACAAAAAAGATGTTTTTTTGGGGCCAGTGCCCAGGGGCCCTTGACTACCAGGGGCTTTAAGTTTGGCAATCCCCCCCACTCGAAAACCCATCAACAATGAAAACCGTAAACTCAACATCAATTTTTTAAGCTTATTTTAACCATCACAACTAAGAAAAACTATTTTTCAATATAAATGTAACAAATTCACAAATCACCTCTGTTGCATTTCATATTCACATTTTATGATTAGTATCCTGCTGAAAAAACATGAAATTTGTTTCAGAACGAAAGCATATGCTTAAATGTATGAAGAAAAACTGTCCTTCAACACACTTCTTATTGTGGCTGTTGACTTTTTCAATTATTTATTGACGACCAGAGTTATTATTATTTAACATATTTTTTTTAATACTTAATTTTCAATTTGTACATTAATAATAATAATAATAATAATAATACATTTTATTTATAGGCGCCTTTCAAGACTCTCAAGGCACCTTACAGACATAATCAATTTTACAATAAGAAAAGATAAAAACCTAAAATCACATATAAAAATGTGCATTATCATAGGAATATATACAGTCATAAATAAGAGATATTTGTAGTAACCTAATTTAAAATGGTGGGTTTTGAGGAGGGACTTGAAAGTGGAAAGACGATCACAATTATGGATATCTGGCGGTAAAGAGTTCCAGAGTTGTGGAGCAGCACTGCTAAAGGATCTGGACCCCATAGAAATCAGACGAACAGAAGTTATCACAGAGAGAGAGAGAGGAACAGGATCTAAGAGTGCGGGTAGGAGAATATATATGAATAAGATCTAGAAGATAGGAAGGTGCTAGGCTATGAAGAGCCTTGAATGTCAATAACAGAATCTTGTAATCAATACGAAGTTTAACAGGGAGCCAGTGAAGTTGTTGAAGAATTGGAGTTATATGGGCAGAGTTTGTAGTTTGTGAAATAATCCATGCAGCCGAGTTTTGTACCAGAGCATGTACGAGAGTGGTAGTGCTGTGAATTGAGAGGGAGGGGCGAAGACGATTTATGTTGCGCAAGTGGAAATAAGCAGACCGGGTAATATTATTTACATGTGCTTCAAAAGAAAGAGAGCTATCCAGAATGACACCCAGACTCTTCACTTTCAGACAGGGAAGTACAGTGGAATTGTCAATGGTCAGAGCAAAACCTTTTGATTTGGCAAGATTCGATTTAGTACCTACAAGTAGAACCTCAGTTTTATTACTATTGAGTTTGAGAGAGTTACAGGAAAACCATGATTGTATTTCAAGTAAACAGTTATGAAGGGCTAATAAAAACAATTCTGATTCTGATTCTGTTGTGCGTTCATGAAACCCTAAACACTTTTAAATCATACAAATGATGCATACATTGTGGCCAAAATTATGTAATTTATATTTTTTAGGTATTTTTCTACATAGAACATTTGATATGGTAGCGCTTAATGTTATATGTGAAATTCTATTTTCATTATTAGGTTCCAAACTTGTGAGCATTTTGGCTTAAAAATTTTATTTCACACAGAGACAACAGCTTGTATCATTATTATAAATGGAATTTCATGAGTCCTGATGCCCTTAATTATATATATATATATATATATATATATATATATATATATATATATATATATATATATATATATATAGAATTTGTATTTTTTTATCAGGCAGCAAACACTATAAAGACCTACTTACACTTTCTTCGATGTTGTTTGAGTAGTGTATAAAATCATATATTTTGTATATTGCCTGAAGCGATTTTTGCTCATTCCTTTTTGTTCTCTCCAAGTTTTGATCATCACGAGTGTCTTTTTTCTTTTGTTCTAGTGCCAAGTTTGTTTCTGAGTCTGACCTATAGTGGGCTCAACCCACATCTCACTGACATTGTATTCCTCTCATCCATCCCAAGAGGATGCTGAGCAGCATCTTTGTTAATTTATCCTACACCTACATTGTTGGTCATGCTAATTCTTTTTGCTTTTTGATGCTGTATCTAAGGGTCACATTAACCATATAATCTCACTACTGTTCAAGGAACTACTCTAAAATTAAAGTTATTCATCAGGATACCTCTTTGTCTTATAATTTACAACTGTTGATTATTCACAAAGTAGTTATTTGGAGTATGATATCCCTATGAATCATAAACAAACTATAGGCACCCCATTTCAATACTTACTCTAGCCTTTATATCCTTGAGGTCATTTGAACAGAAACAAGAGTGAGTGGGAGGGGTTCATAACTTCAAAATAACAGATCAAATTAAATCAATTTACAATGTTTAAGTTTGAAATTAAGAAATACCTAAGATACAGTAACATGCATTGAACAGACCCTTTAAATGTAGTTTTGACTAGAAGCAGGCAGCACACAGAGTTTTTTATTTCTCTGAATCTAATCAGGAACAGACACGCATCCACATTTAGACACCGAATAAGAGTCAGAGAACAGGGGTGGTTGATGGGGCAGATGGGATTTAGCTGGCTCAGCAAAGGTTCAGCATGAGAAAGGTAAACAATATGAAAACCCTCTGGATAATAATACTCTCACTGCAAGTCTACTGTAAAGTGCTCTACAATATCACATTGGACAGTAGGTCAGTGTTAGAAATTACCTTTTTTTTTATTTATTTTTTTATTAATGGGCAATATTTCATGTTAATTTTTCTGGTAATTTTAATTTGACTAACTTTTTCTTCCTAACATTTAAAAACACATAGTTGAAAGTAAACTTTCACATGAGCTATGGCTTAATAAAATTGCATTTTTCACTCTTAATATGATTTTTTTAAAGTTACGTTTGTTTTGCAACTATTTTATCAGTGGAACAGTTACCCATTATGACAGCTCACCATATGCGCACATCTATAAGCATGTTTTGAGGCTGCTTGCGTGACTGAGGTTTACTGCATGCATACCTTGTCCTTCATTGTGCTTTTAATTTTTGTAAAGATCCAGCAGGCTTGTTGTGATTTAATGTTACATGCACTGGAAGGACGCACACAGATAAAAGCCATCTATCCAATCTTGATGATCCCACTGCTCCCATTTCCATACTACATGTATAATGCTTGACCTTGTTGTGAATAAACTAACCACTATCTAAGGGTCAAATATCAAATAACAAACAACCTTCAAAATTGCACCTGAGCTGTTTGAATGTTAAAACAGGCAGAAGGTGATAAAGAGATTTTAAAGAAATTGTTCTACTCTCGTTAGAGCATCTTATGGTCAGAATTCAGAGACTGTTTGCATGAATGCAGAGAAGACATAAATGGTAGCACTAATGGATGTGACATTTTATCAGAGAAACATGAGCCATTACATCAACAGAATGGGCATACGTGTCATTTGCTTGTGTAAATGTTTGTGAGTGGGAAGGTAAATATGAATTTTGAATAAACTGTAATTAATGGATACACATTGATTGTGCTTACAGGGTTCAAATAATTAATGAGGTTCTTTGAAATATTTATGCTGTTTAGATTAAGTGCTTTGTTGAAAGCAGTCAGGCTAAAATGTAAACTGCAGCCCATGTACTAAATATTAAAAGGATATTTTTCCCCCAAAATTAAAATTCTCTCATCATTTACTCACCCTCATGCCATCCCAGATATGTATAACTTTTTTTCATCTGCAAAAAACAAACAAAGAATAATAATATTTCAGCTCTGTTGGTCCTCATACTGCAATTGAATGGTGAACAGAAGTTCTTTGAAGGTCCAAAAGGGACATAAAGGCAGTATGATTGCACGGTGTACCAGTGCTACAGTAGTATCACAATACTAAAATTAAAAAATACTGCCGGGGCCACAGTATTTTAAAACGTTAATACCATCAAAATGGTAGTACTGTAAGCTATATTGTATGTGTGGTAGTAAATATTATTTAAAAATACTGTTATTAAAAACAGTGCAGATGCAAACAATGCATGTTTGAACAGCCTCTAACTTGCCCTGTACTTGAAAAACTTACCCCAACCCGGACGGAAAACTGGTGGAGGTCTAGGGTGGAAACCGGAAACAAGGCTTGATTTTGGGCTCATGAAAAAACAGATGGATGCGTCTCAGTGCCAGTGGAAGCTTAAGGTGTGTGGACACCAGACTGAGAACCTTGTAGATGGAAAAAGGGCCAATAAACCTGGCTGCAAGTTTATAGAATGTGACTTTGAGTGGGATATCTTTTGCTGAGAGCCAGACTTTCTGACCGACCGAGTGCCTAGGCGTTGCTGTTCCACCAAATACTTTCATATATTCATCCCATTCCTTAGCAAAGCCCATGTAGCCTGTCTCCACATCCGGCAGCAGCATGATATAAAAGCATGGGACGAGGGTACTGCCACATTGGGTTCTTTGTCAAGGAACAATGGCGGTTGATAACCGATGCAGCACTTAAAGTGGGAGAGACCCATAGATGACGCCAGCTGAGAGTTATACATGTACTCCACCCACATAAGTCGCTTGCTCCAAGAGGAGAGATTCTGGGCGGCCACGCCACAAAGCATCCACTCTAGACTTTGATTGGCTTGCTCTGTCTGGCTGTAGGTCTGGGGACGAAATCCAGAAGACAAGCTAGCCATAGCCCCCAGCTGCCTGTAAGACTCCCTCCAGAATTCAGAAAAAACCAGGCGCACCTTTCGGACCCCATCCAATGGAACGCCATTGATCCGAAAGACATGGTTCACAACATCGACCGCCATTCCATGGGTTGAAGCAAGCTTTGGAAGCAGGATAAAATGGGATGCCTTTGAGAACCTGTTCAGCGTCGCCATGATGACAGTATTGCCACGGGACGGGAGAAGTCCTGCGATTAATTCAAGGGCGATGTGTGACCAGGGCCTTGAATGCACAGACAAAGGTCTAAGCAGTCCAGCCCCATTGCTGGCCACCAAAATCGTTGCCAAACAACAGCCTCCATGCGCCTCCCTCCCGGATGACAAGCTACGTTGGAGGAATGGCCCCACTGCAGATCCGTAGTTCGGACTAATCGGGGCATAAAGTGTAGACCTGCTGGCATACCCTCTGGGGCCGTCACTCCCTGATGTGCCCTCCGTAGCTTCGACTCAACCTCCCAATACACAGCAGCAACCATGGTGCTGTGTAATGACTGTGCAGAGTGGGGTGGATTCATCAGAAACAGGCAGGAGAGCGCATGGCCTGGGATCTACTGAAGACCGTGCTAAGGTCATTGCACACTGCCAGAATCCCAGGCAGATCGACTGGATTTGCCTGAAACAGAGAAACAGAGGAAGGCACAGATCCTAGACAGTAGGAGGAGCAAAAAGTACTCCAATCAGAAACAGAATTGAAAGCCCAATTAATGTGTGGATTGTGTTTCATCAGCCACAGGTGTCCCAAAACCACAGGGGTGGAGGGAGTCCGAAATAGATAAAACACAATCATCTCCTCATGGTTGCCCGAAATTCTCAGACTCACTGGAATCGTAGCCTATGTGCATTGCCATATCCTGCCTGGTCTAGATGTGCTGTACAGAAAATCTGTTTCACAATTGAAAATATCTAAAAAAATATATATAATAATTTCAGCCAAGATTGTTTAAGACGAAATTCATGAAAATGTTATGGACTGTCTAAAGTTGTGGCATATCTTGATAAATGACATTTTCCATTTGCTACTGCAGCCCTGGTATTAGACTTTGATAAATGTTACTTTCCTTGGGTTGTCTTCAGTCAAAGGCCTTTCTTAAAGGCCACCTTTGTTATCATCACCGCTTCCTTTTGATGAGCTCATGCTTTCCACAGTTATAGGGATAAAAAAAAAAAACACAGAGACATAAATGTCAGGGTAAGTGTCACATGCATCGCTAGAATTAACTTCTTATGCTGATCTAGAACTGGTTTCTCTTCTCAAATCAATCACATCTCAAACAATTGTTATTTTTTTTATCATTTTTAGATTGTCTTAAAACCTTAAAAGGACAACCAGAAACATTACTGGCACTTCCCATACTTTAGCTACAGTATACTAAATGTAGCTCTAGATTAACGTATCATTGTTCAAAGGGCAACAGCATTGAGGCTTATTACTGCACCTGGTTAAATCAGAGAGAACTGGAGCCCAAAGCAAATGTAAATACTGCAACATAAGATTCTGATCTTGGACTGTGAGGCAGACTGCTTAAGAAGTAATAAGGTGTGATATCACAGGGGAGAACAAAGTGGAGTGATTACTTTTATCTCCATTGGCCTGCTACAGGCCAGCTAAAGGAGAACAATACTTGAGCAATCTTTTTGTGTAGCAGGACCATAGGCCTTTCTTGCTCTGTTTTTTATCTATGGCTTATGTGAAAACCATTTACTTTGCAGCAATTTAAACAATTTCAATCAAATATACAGTTGAAGTCAGAAGTTTTTTGACCACTCCACATATTTCATATTAGCAAACTATAGTTTTGGCAAGTAGTTTAGGGCATCTACTTTGTGCGTGACACATAATTGGAGTCAGTTGGAGGTGTGCCTGTGCATGTATTTTAAGGCCTACAAACTCAGTGCCTTTTGCTTGACATCATGGGAAAATAAAAAGAAATCAGCCAAGACCTCAGAAAAATAATTATGGACCTCAACAAGTCTGGTTCATACTTGGGAGCAATTTCCAAATGCCTGAAGGTACCACGTTCATCTGTACAAACAATAGTTCGCAAGTATAAACACTATGGGACCACACAGCCATCATACCGCTCAGGAAGGAGATTAATTCTGTCTCCTAGTAATGAACGTAGTTTGTGCAAATCAATCCCAGAACAACAGCAAATGACCTTGTGAAGATGCTGGAGGAAACAGGTAGACAAGTATCTATATCCACAGTAAAACTAAAAAAACATATCAACATAACCTGACAGGCTGCTCAGCAAGGAAGAAGCCACTGCTCCAAAACCTCCATAAAAAAGCCAGACTACAGTTTGCAAGTGCACATGGGGACAAATGTCTTCTGGTCTGATGAAATACAAATTGAACTGTTTTGGCCAAAATGACCATCATTATGTTTGAAGAAAAAAGGATGAGACTTGCAAGCCGAAGAACACCATCACATTCGTGAAGCATTGGGGTGACAGCATCATGTTGAGGGGGTGCTTTGCTGCAGGAGGGACTGGTGCACTTCACAAAATAGTTGGTGTCATGAAGAAGGAAAATTATGTGGATATATGGAAGCAACATCTCAAGACATCAGCCAGCAAGTTTAAAGCTCGGTCACAAATGGGACTTCTAAATGGACAATGACCCCAAGCATATCTCCAAAGTTGTGGTGAAATGGCTTAAGGACAACAATGTCAAGGTATTGGAGTGAACATCACAAAGCCTTGACCGCAATATGATAGAGAATTTGTGGGCAGAACTGAAAAAGCATGTGCGAGCAAGGAGGCCTACAATCCTGTCTTGTTCTGTCTGGAGGAATAGGCCAAAATTCCAGCAACTTAATGTGAGAAGCTTGTGGAAGGCTACCCAAAACATTTGACCCAAGTTAAACAATTTAAAGGCAATGCTACCAAATACTAACAAAGTGTGTGTAAACTTCTGACCCTCTGGGAATGTGATGAAAGTAATAAAAGCTGAAATAAATAATAATTATTATTCTGACATTTCACATTCTTAAAATAAAGTAGTGATCCTAACTGATCTAAGACAGGAAGGTTTTCTATGATTAAATGTCAGGAATTGTGAAAAACTGAGTTTAAATTTATTTGGCTAAGGTGTATGTAAACTACTGACTTCAACTATCTATAACAATTTTATTCAGTAGGATTTCTCTACAGAAGCCACAGCCAGTTGTATTTTTATTTATAGACCACTTGATACATGTCACGTCACACGTCACTGATATCAAAAGCGCATTACATTATATGATATTCATTTGCAGAACCTGATTTTTACAGCTTATTAAAAGTGCTGAAAAGACCAACATTTCTGGTCATTAGCCTATGTGTTGTTTTGGGTGCTGGTGCCCGAGCATGGGATGCTGGTGTGCTGGTAGTCTGCACCAGGCTTTTAAACTATCTTAACCAGCTTCTCCAGAAAGGTCAACCAACTAAGTTTTGCTGGTGGGCCCTCCAGCTAGTCCAGCACCAGACCAGTACTTTCAAACATAAACCATTCTAGACCATCATGGAAATTGCATGCTGATTAAGAATGAGGGGTCTGTCTGCATCCTGCAAGACTACTACAAGACACACCCACTACAAGGCACACCCACTACTCATTATGCCCCCTCCAAATAACCAGTGAAATCCTGAAGTCTTGGAACAGATGGATGCCACATTCATTCTGTATATTTGCTCTTTATTTGGAGTCCTTTAGCAGCCATACACCTACACCTATACATAACTCTAAACCTAACCAAACCACAAAGATTAAAAAAAATGAAAAGTTTGTAAAATCATTAAATATACAGCAAATTATTCTTTTGAATTCAATCATACCGCCATATCACTAGGTGGCAAAATTGAGGATAAATTTAATGAAAGTGGAGAGAAGAAGCTAGCACTATGCTAAGCCAATATGCTTGTAAGCTAACTGGAGAAAACAGAACAGATAAATGTTTATCTTACCATTTCTATCTCTATTTTTATTATTATTGAACACGCAGTAATTGTACAAACACCTTCAGGAATAGAGCAAAGATAACTTTCACACAATTTCACATTAAACAAGTAAGTTCAGTTTACCATTTATATCTTCTGTTTAATAATATGATATGTGACATAACTTAAAAGATATTCTTGTCATATTTAAAGCGTTAAGAGAAAATGAATGATACAGCGATTGCATAGGATTTTAAAAGTTCTTGTAGCCAATAGAATCGCTTGATGATCCAAGGGTGGTGTTACGTGTACTGGGCATGTCATGATGTGGTTGTTCCTTGTAGTCTTGCAGGCATTTTTGGGGTAGTATTTTTTTCAGTATTGTTTCGTACTTTCTTTGTGGACATTAATTCATATAAGCATTAAAAAAATGTGAAGACGAAAATGCCAAAAAGAGACTCACTCACAGCAGTGATTACGTGAACTTCTAAGTGTTCTAACTGTAAATTAAACCATTGTAAATTTTTATGTCTAGCGGACAGGGCACGGCTCTCTCTAATCCTCACTGATGTTTCCAAAACAGCATGAGTCTTCACCCTTAGACAGTGTTACAAGGGTAGACTAATGTCAAGGTTGTGTTCTTGAGTTTAAGAAATGTAGCAGCTCAACAAATGACAGCTCATTATGTTCCAGAATAAATTGGTATCTTAGCAGGTATGACTACTTCTGATGTGCAGTCTTTCAATTATGGGTAAAATTATAAACTCTTTTTTTTACAACAGGTATTTCCAACAATCTGAATTGTCAGTTATTCTTGATTAACCTATAATAGCATAAAAGCAATATGACAGCAAAGCAGTGATTACATGATATTCAATACAACAGGATTGCTTGTGTGATTTAACTTTATCAACTGAATTTCAGTGGTATACCACACCAACATTTCCACTGCATGTTTTTTAATTTTTTTATTTAATGAGATGTAATAGTCAAAAGTCCTACTTTCTGGATATTCCACTTTCTTATTTCTGTTAAAACTTCTAAGCCCATTTCCACACTAATCCATTCTGGTTTAAAAACACATTAATTTCTCTATATTTATGCCTCTCATCCACACTAGAACCACACTTTCCTCCTTTGAAAATGATGCATTTTGAAAGTGTTCTCAATAATTTGAAAACCAATAATGTTGAGGAAACTGAAAACAGAGTTTTCAAACAAAAACAGATTAGTGTGGATGTTGCCTAAAAAAGTTTGTTAGTAATTTTAAACTGAAAAAACAGTGGTCTGAAGGGGCAAGGTCATGATAATATAAACTGGGAGTGGGCATTTTCAAGTAATTTTGAAGTCGAGTACTCTAACCCACAAAAAAAATTGTAATCGATTATTCGTAATTAAAAATGTATGTTAAAAATAACAATATGATGTACTATACATGAAATCATTAAAAAAAAATGTTTTCAGACATAAGCAAGAGCCTATACTTTTCCTTTTGGAAAAACAAATGAAATGAACAATATACATAATAAAAAACAGGGCAAAAAGATTTAAAAACAACAGCGAAAACATTAGCAGTCATGTATCAGGATCTGCCATTGCATCCACGGACAATACACCACGATAGCAAGAAACACATTATGGCCACCACTTGGAGGTTAACACAATGTGACTCTACCCACCCTAGCAACCAGGCCATTTGGAAGGCTTTGGAAGGCTTAGGAAGCCTGACTGGAGCGTCTTTACTTGCTGAGCTACCCAGGCCCCCCAAACATCACTGTCTTAAAAAAACTTCATTAATCTGTTATGGATCTCATGAACATGGGATTGGGATTACTTTAGTAAACATTTGTCAATCAACACCACTCACCGCTGCATCCACAGATGCAAGTTAAGATTTTACTATGCAAAGCAGAAGCCTTATATCATCACTGTACAGAAGCACTGCTGACTTCTCTGGGCTTGGTCTTATCTTCACCCATGGAAAGTTGGACAGTGAAACCGTGTTTTTTGTCCACATTTTAAAATGTTTTTGAAGCAAAAACAAAGTAAAGTCACTATGGATGTTCAGAGGTGGTTCTGGCTTAATTGGTTCCCCTGGGTAATTTGGCATTACATTTTTTGGTGAACTATCCCTTTAAATAAAATGATGAGAGATGAGAGAGTGAATACAGAAATTAAGTAACTATAAATATATAAATGTGTGTGTGTGTGTGTGTGTGTGTGTGATAGGGCTGATGATTTAACTCGTTTATTCAGAGTGATTATACTTGGAAGAAGCATACTTGGCAATAAAGCTCATTTTGATTGTTTTATTAAACATAACGCATTAAAACTTGAATGCAATTTAACACAATTAATCTTGTCCATGGATCATAATAAGGAAGATTCAAGCTAGAAGTACCACCTGTTTTCTCCAGGGGGCAGTAAGTGAATGCAACGTGCAGCTAAAACAGAGAACAAAACGTCTCGGGTTATGACTATAACCCTTGTTCCCTGAGAAGGGAACGAGACACTGCGTCGTTGAAAACGACTCTTTGGGGAACGCTCCTTAGTGTGCGCCTCTGAATTATGAATGAAACTATTCCAATCTTGATTGGTGTTGCGTCATGACGTAACATGTGACAGCATAACCGGATGCATAAAAGTGACGCCGGCACACAAACACATTAGCCTAGCGATGAAGCAAGCCGCTCTCAGGCATTGAGGGGCGTGGCAGGACGACGCAGTGTCTCGTTCCCTTCTCAGGGAACAAGGGTTATAGTCATAACCCGAGACGTTCCCTTCTGAGGGAACTCGCACTGCGTTGTTGAAAACGACTCTTTGGGGAACGAATGCCCACTAGGCCACGCGCCGAAAAAGGCCTGCCCTAGAGTGAAACTGAACTCAGGCATTCAGCTAGGACGAGAGCACACGTGCGCCAGGCGTACTAGGGAGGTGTAGAAAACCTGATGAAAGTGTGCGGGGTAGCCCAACCGGCTGCCTCACAGATCTCCTGGAGGGGCACTCCCGATAAGAGAGCCCTAGAGGACGCCATGCCTCTAGTTGAATGAGCCCTTATGGCCAAAGGTGAAGGCAAATTGCGCACCTTATAGGCCGAGATAATAGCCTGAACAATCCAATTACTAATGGTTTGTTTCGAAGCAGGGAGCCTCTTCTTAGGTGACCCAAAACACACTAACAGTTGGTCCGACCTCCTCCAAGAAGAGGACCTCTCAAGGTAAACGCTCAAAGCTCTGACAGGGCAGAGCAAATGGAGCCTCTCTTCTTCTGCCGACACATGAGGTGGAGGATGAATGCCTGCAGGACCATAGACCGTGCCGTGTTAGAAGGCACCTTAGGCACAAAGCCAGGTCTCGGGTGCAGAATGGCTTTAACTTCGCCAGGGGCAAACTCCAAGCAAGCTGGTGTTACTGCCAGGGCTTGAAGATCTCCCACCTTCTTTAGAGAGGTAATAGCTAAGAGAAAAGCCATCTTGAACGTCAGGTCCTTGGGCGAGGCCGACTGAAGGGGTTCGAAGGGGGCCAGGGATAACCCTTCGAGAACCACCGCCAGGTCCCAGGCAGGAACCCTGGACCTGGTTGTCGGTCTCATCCTCCATGTACCACGGAGAAAACGAATGACCAGCTGGTGCCTCCCCAGAGGCCCAGCACTCAATGGTGCATGGAAAGCCGCAATGGCAGCCACGCACACCTTAAGTGTGGAAGGGGAGAGACCACGAGAGAAATGATCTTGAAGAAACTCCAGAACTGAAGCCACCGGGCAGTTAACTGGATCTACTTCATGTTCTCTACACCAAGTGGAGAACACATTTCACTTGAGGCCATATAATCTCCTAGTAGATGGAGCCCTAGAGTTAAGTATGGTTTCAACCACCCCGCTGATAGACCAGCATTTAGGTACTGAACCCCTCAGGGGCCAGACCCACAGTTTCCACAGCTCTGGACGAGGGTGGAAAACTGTGCCCCCTGCCTGAGACAACAGATCCCTCCTCAGAGGAATCTGCCATGGCGGAGCTATCAGGAGTGAGATTATGTCTGAGAACCATACTGGGCCGGCCACATCGGGGCAGCCAGAAGTAGACTGATGCCCTCTTGGCGGACCCTTTCCAGGACTCCCGGAGCAGAGCGATCGGGGAAATGCGTACAGGCGAAGCCTCGGCCAGGCCTGTACCATGGCATCCAACCCCAGTGGGGCTGGATGTGAGAGGAGACCCAAAATGGACAGTGGGACGCTCTCGAGACGTGAATAGATCCACTTTCGATGGTCCAAATTTGTCCCATATCAACTTCACCTCTGGATGAAGTCTCCATTCCCCGGCCTCAGCCCCTGCCTCGACAGGATGTCTGCTCCCTGATTCTGAACCCCGGAACATACATGCTCTGATAGACAGTAATTTCCCTTGGGACCAAAGAAATTATCTGATGCTGCCGGTCTGCACAGAGGCGCGATCTGAGTCCCCCTTGTCGGTTCAGATAAGCTACCACTGATGTATTGTCCGAACGTACTAGGACATGGTAACCTTAGATGTCTGGAAGGAAGCTACTCAGAGCCCTGAACACAGCCAACATCTCTAGACAGTTTATGTGCCAAGAATGATGATGGTCCTGCCACAGACCCCTGGCAAAGCGGCCGTCCATGACCGCGGCCCAGCCAGTGAGGGAGGCGTCTGTCGAAACGGTTTCCCGGCGACATGACACTCCCAACACTGGCCCTTGGGACAGGAACCAAGGTTTCTTCCATATTAGCAGAGAACGAAGGCTTCTGCGCGTTACTCTGATTTTACCAAATGGATTCCCCTTGGGGGAAAAAACCCCTTGGCTTTCAGCCACCACTGGAGGGGCCTCATGTGTAGAAGGCCCAAAGGTATAAAGTTGGATGCCGCTGCCATGAGGCCCAGCAGTCTTAGAAACTGCTTTACAGTGATGGCCTGGCCTAGCTTTAACCCGGACACCATCGCCAGAACGGACTCGATACGTGCAGGAGACATGCGTGCCTGCGTCAGTAATCGAAGTTCCACACAACACCCAGAAACGTTGTGCACTGGGATGGTTGTAACACACTCTTTTTGTGTTGAGTCTCAACCCCAAACTTCGAATGTGGCCAAGGATGACATCTCGATGCCGAACCGCCATTTCTCGAGACTGGGTCAGAATGAGCCAATCGTCGATATAATTCAGTATGTGGATGCCCTGAAGTCTCAGAGGAGCAGGAGCTGCATCCATACATTTGGTGAATGTGCGGGAGAGAGTGCTAGGCCGAACGGAAGAACCCGATATTGGTAAGCTTCGCCTCGAGCTGAACCTCAGGAACCTCCTGTGACATGGAAGGATGGATACATGAAAATAGGCATCTTTTAGATCTATCGTGACAAACCAGTCCTTGGATCTGATCTGGCTCACGATGGCAGGAATAGTAAGCATTTTGAACCTGAACCTCCTCAAAGGCCGGTTCAAAACTCTGAGATCTAAAATCGGCCTCAACCCCCCATCCTTTTTTTGGAACTATAAAGTACCGGCTGTAAAATCCGGACTCCCTGTCTGCATGAGGAACACGTTCTATGGCCTCCTTTAGCAGCAGAGATTGCACTTCTTGTTCCATCACCTGAGTCTGCTCCGGAACCACTGTAGTCTGCACCACCCCAGAGAATTTGGGGTGGTGCAGAATTTCTTGTGACCACAATGGATACTTTTTTTTTTTTTTATTTTATTTTTTTTTTGACACGAACGGCACGGTGTGCGTTCGCTGGAAATTGATGTGGCCCGAAGCGTCAGAGACGGCGGGAAACCGACACCAATTCCCTGAGGACGCCGCTGCGAGAACAACCTCGGTTGCTCTGCAGCGGGGGGGAACTCTGTGGTGCGAGGAGCTGACTGATGGCTGGGGCTGATCCGCTTGCCCTACTCGATTTAGACTTACCTTACGGGGGAAGCATCAAGCAGAAAAGATCTAACCTTTTCCTTTATCCCCGATAAATTCAGCCACAGATGCCTCTCTGTGGCCGCCATAGCTACCATAGAGCGGCCAATAGCCATTGAGTGCAGGCAAGAACCAGCCCGACCTGCCGCCATGTAAGCCCTACTTATTAAAGCAGATGTATCCCTGCAGGGCTTACTAGGCAGCGCCGGGTTTTAGCCCATATCCCGTGCCCCCAAAACATCGCCTGTAATCACCACACTGGGGCTGGAGACACAGGACAAATGCGGTTTACCCCACGATCTCGAGATATATATTTATATATTTTTTTGTGGAGATCGGGGAAAAAACGGCAAACCCCGGCGCTGAGGTTGTGATCTGTGCCGCAGGAAACGCTCGTCTAATTTGTCTTTCAACTTGCGTTTCCTGCTCATTTTGTGGCCAGCTGATATCAAGTCTGGCCACGGCACGCGTCACAACCTCAATCAGCTCCTCATAAGCTTGGCCGAAAACTGGCGTGCTTGACTCACGGTCGTCCGCATCAATGCTGAGCATATCCACTTCCTCGGAAGCAGAGAGCTCAAGCATTGGGACCTGATCGTGGGCAGAAGGAGCCGCGACGCGGACTTCTGCACCACTCACAGTAGGCTCGGGATCCTCAAACGAAGAATGAGAAAGTGCCGCAGCAGTCTCATTCTCATCTGCAAGATCCCGGTGCGAACCCCACGATCTCAACCACCGCGATGCCTCAACAGACGCGGAACCAGATCCGTGGGGAACGCGAGCCTGACCGTGATCATCAAAGCACGCCAACCGGGGGCGCAGCACTCTCATGGGTAGTGCTTCACAACTTTCACAGGCAGATCCCTCGAGAGCTGCCTGTGCGTGCTGCGCTCCCAAACAATTCACACATAAAGTGTGCGTGTCCCTACCCGTAATGAAACGAGGGCAGGGGTGCACGCACTTCATGAACTGTTGGGTGGCCATAATATTTTTAAATCAGACAAACAACACCAAATAAGACAAACAATACACATAGAGCGCTTGCTGAAGAGCGAAAGCTAATGTGTTTGTGTGCCGGCGTCACTTTTATGCATCCGGTTATGCCGTCACATGTTACGTCATGACGCAACACCAATCAAGATTGGAATAGTTTCATTCATAATTCAGAGGCGCACGCTAAGGAGCGTTCCCCAAAGAGTTGTTTTCAACGACGCAGTGCGAGTTCCCTTGGAAGGGAACAACCATTTAGCAGAAAGCACAACACAAGGATACATTCTTATGTTCAGAACGCAGCTTGATAGAGTGTAAATCTGAACTAAGTGATCTCAAGACGTGTTCTTCTAAGTATTAAACTATGTTTAACTTGACATTGTGACCCAAAAATGCTATGTTTATGATACGAGGCAACCAAAGTGAAATGCTCCAAATGCATCCGTCTGATGCAGGTTTACATTGATGGGTCCTTATCTTTAAAAAATCTAAAGGTAACTTTTAATAATTATATAATTATATATTTGAGGGGCTTTCTCAGCAAATATTTATAATTTTGATGAATTTGATTAGTTAATCGGGACACCATGTAATTCATTCAGTTAAACATTTGAAGCGATTGACAGCCTTAATATATATATATGGCACATTATATTAACATTGACATTATACAGTATATAGAGTACATAACTTAAATTGCACAACTAAATTATAGAGTCAATAAATAAACTATTTGGCAGAATATTTACAGATTGATGCTACTCTGTGCTATTACATCTAATCCCAAATTAAATTGTAACCCACCACTCCTAGTTTTCATTGATGCAATTGGTCAATGTCTTTGCCATATCTGCCCAGCAATCACTTGGTTGATACGATACCATATCATGATTCCAAGTAGTATCACGATACCACACGATAGTCTGTAAATTTTTAACATAGTTTGCCATAGGGGTTCTTAAAAACTAGCCATTCCACTCTCCAGAAGTGGTAAAAATAATTGATGGATGAACTGGGAGAAGGCTCAGATGGACTAACTTTTTACCTAATACATTCTATTGTAAGGTTGAAAAGATTGTTTTGAGCTACTGTTTCATTATAACACACACCAGTTTGATCACATGCCTAATGCATACATGGATATAGCCTTATAAAATTAAATAAAATTAATAATAAATTGGATTTCTGAGTGAGTTGAATTCATATTGATATAGCATTCATCTAGTTTAATGATACAATGTATTACGCACTGCTGCAAATTATATAAAATGCTCTCCCCAGCAGAATGTTCATTATTAGAGGCAAGAGAATTGATTCCTTGTCAAATTAGAAAGATATCTTTGTTTTATCAGTAGTATCATCTGTTATCAGCATTTCAAAAGCTGACATGGTCAGTTGTGCATTCCACCAATAAACGAAGAGTGGAGGTAGCAGTAGGAATGCCCACTAGCGACACAGATTGCAGAGTCTAGCGACACGTCACTGGTTTTTATGATCTACTTAGGCTTACAATCCTTTTGTGACATGCAGCCTTAAGCGCTAGGTTACCGCCACCATGCATTTGTAATTGGAAATAAATAAACAAGTGCAACGTTCGAATTTTCAGAGAAACGTTAAATCTGTAAATGTTAAGATAAAGCATTTAGGCTCAATGAAGTGGCACTAACCAGTGTGTATTTTACAGAAGCAGTAGTATGTGTCAGAAGGTGTTAATAAGGTTGCTGGTGTTTCCCCCTTTGGCTTGAAATCTTTGAAGACATTCACAGCAGATGGGTTGTCCCTGTCTCATCAGGCAAAATCCATAATAATTCCAAATCTCATTGTGTTTTTAAAAAGCTTCTCTCTCTCCAAAGTTTTATTTAAATCAACATTATCCATTAGGAGACATGAGCTCCAAATTAACATGCTGGGATTCAGATGTGTGTGTTTGAAGCATGGGAAAACCACACATTAAAAAATAAACAATACCATATAAGGGGCAAATTCTAAACAGCATTTTGCGCTCTTAAAGGGCACTGTGTAAAGGAGACGCAACTCGAAAAGACTATTTTTAATTCTATTGCAGACATAGGTCTGATTCAAATAAAGGTTTTAGCAAAAATAATATTTACTAATGCACATAAAACATAACTTACAGTACTACCTACGGTACTACCATTTAAAAAATACTATGGCACCACCAGTATTTTGAAGCTTTATTATTCTAGTAGTATAGTAAAACTACCATAGCACCAGTACTAATTATAGCAAAACCACTTGAAGATCCTGTGTCATGGAGTAGCCTACCTATAGGCCTACTGTTGATCATGGTTATCTTATGTTAATGTAAGAATACATTATGAACATCAATAATCCTAACCATATAGAGCCTTCAAGGCTGAGACTATCGGGGCTTCTTTCTCATATCCTGAGCTGTGTGGGGGTGGGGTGGCACGATTTGGGACACCTATCTCCCATTGCGATTTTGCAAGGTCTGTGCGGGGCGGCCGTGCATGTACCCTGTCATTTTGCCACCCTAGGTGCCTGCCTATATCGCCTAGGCCAGGATCCACTACTGTGGATGTTTACACATTTGAGTGATTTTGAAGTCTGTGCGTGCTTGCAAGTTATTTTTCCACTGAGCAGGCTTTTTAAGATCAGGATTGTTGCCTCAGGTGAGTCAAGTCCCGTTTTTCATCATGTTGATGTGTCAATTTTGCTCATCAAAATATGTATGCTTTTGAGTAAGTGGTCTAGAAAATGACTGTTTAGGCTTGACTGTTTTAAGCTGCTTATAAAGAAGCCTATTTTCAACTAGGTGCCAACTGCTTGATGGGTTAAATAATCTTTTATTCTGTGTATGTCATGTTTAGAAGAAATTAGGTTTATTGTAGGCTACATTACAAGCCAATTTATTTCTATCCTATAGCTTTTTTTTTCTTTTCATTGTAACTGTTATTGGGTAGCATTCTTTACCAAACTACTGTCATATTATATCAATGGCTATGACTGCATGTAGTGAAATACATACTTTTTAGCTAATTTTACATGTTAATTATTTTCAACAAAGCCCTGACTGTTTTAATATGTTAAGTAACTTTTACTTGGTGAATTACATAAAGAACAGGCTATTAGTGTTGCTCTAGTGGTCCTGCACTATTCATTAAATTGTTTTCAATAAATATGCCTGTATTCTCTAACATTGATTCAGTTGCGGCTGCTGTGGTGTTCGGCCCCGTTTCGCAACTGGCACACCGGTAAAAGTCCCAGTTCTCTTTATGGCCAGTCTGTTACCTGTTAATGAGTTTAGGTTTGTTTCCGCTTGAGTTTTTGCTTGTCTTCACCACTTCTTTATGCAGACGATCTCTGGGAAGGCAACATGACAAACAAGATGGATTCTCCTCCATTATCAACGGCACATTTTTCTGTCACCACATCCCCACTGGACAGTTCCAGTGTGATGATTATTAATTGCATGTGTATAATTTTTTAATAAAAGGCTTTAGCCCAGTACTAGCTCTGCTGTCCTGAGCACTGCAATAACAAATCACATTAGTGTGCCAGTCCTCTTCCCATTAAAGAGAGGTATTTCTTATTCACCGTGCAAGCATTTTATTTTTTGTTGTTGTTGGAAAAATCCACTTGTAGAATTGGAAACTAGTCTACATGCTTTTTAGTTCATATAGATTGAGAGAGTGGTAAGGGCTGCATTATTGCACTAATGACAAAATGGTGCAACTAAGTATGACATTTATGTGCCTTTTCGGTTGTCATTGTTTTTTTTCTCGCTGTATGTTTTGTCACAGGTTGTCTCAACTTGTTAACTCAGCATTAAGAGAATATGCGTGAGAGCGTTAAAGCTAATTTAGTTCCGTTTTCAAGAGGTGGGAGGTCTGTTGATGTGTGGGCAGCCAAAAAGAAAAGTTTTCATACAAAACTTTTACTCTGGAATATATTATGGAGCTTTACAGCTTTACAGCCACATAACAATCCATAAATTCTTTCATGACCATTTCAGATAGTAATGGAATCAAAAGAGAAATAGATTGGTTGACATATTTTTGAATATGAACATTTTAATGTTGATAAAGCAGCACAGAAACACTCAATAATCCTGATCTATGTCATCACTTCTCCCAATTTAATGCAAATAAACATACAGTAAGACATTGAAATAAGACATTTTTTCACTCAGGACCTTAAGGACAAAAATGTCCCCATTGAAGCCCCAAACACCTGAACATTCTTTTGAGAAAAGGCTAATGAGAATTGCAGAGTGGAATTTGCATGCCACTCCCCCGGACATACGGGTATAAAAGGAGAAGGAATGCCCATTCTCATTCAGGTTTGTGCTGAGGAGATGAGACAAGGTCCGGCCATTTCAGCAGCTAAAACAGCGTTGTGGCAAGAGGGACACAACGTCCCGTTCCCTCCATCAAGTAACGGAGGTTATGACAGTAACCAAGACGGTCCCCTTCTGTCACTCACTCAACATTGTGTTGATATAGTAACATTAGGGGTCCCTATAGAAAAACGTGAAAACAGCTGAACAGGGGGTTACCTGAGTAATAGGTACCTGTGGAGCACCTATCACAGTACAGGGCCTATTAGTACCCGTAGTGGGTCTAACTGCGAACTCCTCTGCTGAATTCGTGAGCCACAGGGCAAGGGAGGAAAGACATCCAGGGTCCACAACTTTGTGACTCGACTGTTGGTGAAAGCACACTCTTTCACCTCAGGGGAAGGGAATGGCGCTACACCCAAGCGATACACCCGGCCAGTTGTTCCGTATTACCAAACTCTACATTTTCGTACCTGACAAAACACAAGAAAAAAAAGTAAAATCCTGAGATTGTAAAATCTCTCAAATGCATTGGATGTAGCCCAGCCCGCTGCTCTGCAGATGTCTCTCATGAGGGGAAGAGGTGTGGCCTAGGAGGATTCAGCCTCTGGGTGCCTCTGAGCAACCTGAGGATCAGGTTGTGCTTCCCTAGGGACTTACCTTCCACTGTGCCATGGTGAGCCGCTATAGGCAGTTGATGTGCCAACCCAGTCATTGTCCTGTCCAGGAACCAGCGGCTGCGTGCCCATTGCATATGGCGCCCCAGCCCAACTCGGAGGTGTCTGTGGTGACCACGACGCATCTGGACACCTGCTGTAGAACTCCTGCCCGCAAAAACACGAGGTCTGCCCAAGGGCTGAATAAGTGGAGGCATAGTGGCGTGATGGCTACGCGATTTGTGCCGCGGCGCCATGCCAATCTCAGGACTTGAGTCTGAAGCCAGTGCTGAAGCGGTCTTATATGCATCAACCCGACTCTGTAAGTCAGACCGGTGGCGCCCCGGGCTGAATCAGGCGGGGGAGGAGTGTGACGAGGAGGAGGGTGTGGCCAGGAGAGTGCACTTCCAGCACTGAATCAAATGATCAGCAGGGGAAGCGAGATAAAGGGGGGACGTATCTGCTCCCTCACTTCGTCCTGTCAAATGCATAGAATGTTGACTTTTCAACCAGTTCCCGCCTCCTCCTTACCCATCCTTTTAATTGTTACAGTGTGTAATACCGCCCCAGTAAATGCCCATTTCTCTGCCTTCAATTTCACTGCACCCCCCTAATTATTTTAGATTTGCTTTTACTGTCTCAAAAGCAGAGGACAGAAACCCAAAGCTAGAGAGAGCCAGAGAGACTACAGTATTTCTGAATTTCGAATTACTTGGTTCTATTAAAGGGCTGTGTTTGAAGCAATGTAAATTAGATTTCCTTTTGCCTTTTCCCTGATGTAGTTAAGCACTGCCTGTGCTCCTAATATTGAATACTAATTCCCCTCATCTTATCAGAAAAAGTGCTCAATTGTCCTAAAGGGATTACAGCATGGTGATTTTGTAGCGGCATAATATTCATTTGTTTTTATTTCACGTCATACTTAAATCGCTCACAGCCTCAGTAAGCATTTTCCTCTAATTGCTGCTTGCATAAGAGTGCTAGTCTGGTTTGATTGAATAGTTTGTTGTCTCCCAGTTTTCTCTTGGTTTTAAAAGCTATCTGTTCTGTCATGCTCACCTAATGTATATTTTCAGTTGTGTGTCCTATTGAAATTTTTTTAAAAATGTTTAGATGATGGACATTGGACGACAAGCAGGTCATGTTTCAACAGTAAGAAAATAGTTTTATAGCTGTAATCAGATAGGAACAGAGAAAGTAACACTACCCAGCCCTAATGTTTCCAGCTCAAATTAACTGCAGTTTTTATTTGTTTATTTGTTTCACATGCACCAGATTTATATGGTATTTCTCTCCATTATGTGCCCTTAATTTAACTGAAATGCATGATTCCAGCTGCCTTGACACTGACAATGCGAGTCAAGGTTTAAAAGTGACTAAAGTCCCTTAGTTAAGTGGCTTTGAGCAGCAGAGCCACTGTTTGTCTCAGGATGAGTGAGAAGGGTTGCTATGCCATAACACAAGGTCAGTAGTCTCAGAGATAGAGGACACAAGCAGTGATGGGGGCCATAAGTCCTGCCTCTTCCGTTTAGTATTGCCCCAATACATGAGGTCAGTCATAGTTTTACACCAACTTTGTGGCTGCAGCTTAGCTAAAGGCTAGCTAAACATTGGATTGCCACTTTCTTTTAACTTTCTCTGATCTAATCTGCCAGCAGAGATGAAAGGATATTTCTCTGGATGTTCCTTTCATATTCTAACTATTTTTGTCGCTATCTAGATAACGTTAGGATGATTACTGTTTTTCATTACTGATTTCAATGTATATTTTGGATTGGGGCCTGTCATCAGTGCTTACTAGAGCTATTTGCACCACAATATGGCCCTTATCACTAATTTATGGGGCAGACTTGAACTATATCTTAATGGGTATATAGTATACTGTATATTGTAATACAGTCACATTTACATTTACAATCACATGTAATCTACTTAGAGTGCTATTACAGTTTTTCTCAATCGCTTTGGCTCATCTTTTGAAACAGACTTAACATTCCCTTAACTGTAAGTTCAATTGTCACAACTGTTTTATGGGACATCACGACTCTATTGCATGTCTGCAAAATTTAGTAACTCACCCAAAACATTTAATTCATGCTTCAAAACCTAGTTATTGTGTCAGTAATTTGGCCAATGCCACCAAAATGAAAAGTTTTTTTTGTCATTGTGTGAGCCATACTGGTCAGAATGTTTAGATGTTTTTTCAGCATGGCAGTCAACCCTGGAAATATTTGTTATATACAATTAGATTTTTTTGTTGACACTGACTGCTTACTGTACTATACAAGAATGTCAGTTTTGTCTAGCTGAATGCTATTATGTATCACACTGAGCTTTTTAAACACAGATTTCAACAGTAGGTAAAAGTTTACTTCAGAATGAAGAATAAATACTGTACAATACTGTAGTACACAGAAAAAGGATATGCACATTTGTATGTATACAGTAAATGTATTTTTGTAGCAATGTGTTACATGAAAACAGACATCCACATTTACATGTCCATTTTTACACATTTATTACATGTAAAGTCATATATAATGAACAGAAAATTACCACAAAATGACATCCATGCAAAAAAAATATATATTCCCCTGGTTTTTATATCTTATATAGTATTTTATGCAATAATATGTGTAGTGGAACGACCCGCCCCTCCATCTTGTCATCATCATCATCATCCTGCCTCTTAGGGCCATCCTTCATCCTTCAGCATTTGATGAGATACACCTTATGTTAATAGAGCCTTTTCACCGCTGCCATTAAAATGCAGAGCACACCTCTCCTCAGAAGCCGGCTTCTATCTCCTTCTCGCAGGTCCAGCAGCAGAGCGGGGAGGGTACCGGCTGAATTAGATGCCGCCTCTCACTCGTGGAGCCAAGGAGTTCAGTGAATTAGATGCGTGCCGGTCCTACTCCCTCGGAACCCCGACGCGGATTAAACAAGTCGCCATGGAATATCGCTTGTCTTTTAATTTATTGAAGTTCTCCTGGGGGAAGTAGCGAGAGAAATTCCCCATCAGTGCATCCAGATGTGACTGAATGAGGTGCATCAGGCCAGCAACCAATTTCTTTGACACACCGTTTTCTTCATGAACCCCTCATACTAGAACCATCAGCAAGAATAGCATAACATTTGGCAAAATATCCAAGGAAAGGAGACTCCTGATCTGAAGAGGGGTATCTCAGAAGTTGATGCATCTGGCTGCTTAGAAGATCTGGTCATGATGGCTGTCACCTGGAACATAAAGCAAAAAATTTAAAAGTGCACAGAACTAAGCCTGCTAAAGCTATAAACCATTAACAATGGAGAATAATGCATATAGAAGGTAGGTGGGAGGAGGTGGGTTGATAAGAGTTCCTCTAGCATTGACCACAGCATAATACTTAGCAGGTATAATACCAGAATATAGTGATATGGCTTCAATCACACAAACAGAGGTGTCTACTTCAACGACGAAAGGAAGATTGTGGTTGAGGTGTTTCAGTATAGGAACTGTCATGAAGCTTGACTTGAGGGAGACAAAGGCTTGGTATGCGGTGTCATTCCATGGCAACTTGTTGGGTTTTCCCTTGAGCAATTACTTGAGTGGTGCTGCAATGAGACTGTAGTTTCTGATGAAGCGGCAGTAGAAATGGGAAAAACCCAGAATCCGCTGTAGTTCTTTGATTGTGGAAGGTCAAGGCCACATCACTGCTGTGATTTCTACACCTTGGTGGCTGATATTGTAACCTAGGAACGTGGTATGGGTAACACATTTTTCTGCCTGACAAATAACTGGTGTTCCTGGAGATATGATAGGAATTTCCTGACATGCTGTATATGCTGTTCCTTGTTTTGGGAGTAGATGAGGATGTCGTCAATGTAGGCCACCACACACACTGATTCAGTAGGTCTCTGAAAATCTCATTAACAAAAGACTGGAAAACAGAGGGGGTGTTAGCAAGTCCATATGGCATGACCAGATATTCATAGTGCCCCCTGGTGGTGAGGAATGCAGTTTTCCACTAATTCCCTTCTCTGATACTGATGAGGTTATAAGCACTTCTTAGATCGAGCTTAGTATAAATCGTAGCCTCACGGAGTTGTTCAAGGGCTGAGGGGATAAGTGGCAGTGGGTAATGGTATTTCAAGGTGACAGAGTTCAGACCTCGATAGTCAATGCATGGATGTAGACCTCCATCCTTTTTCTCCTCGAAGAAAAAACCTGCAGCTGCTGGAGAGGTGGAGGGATGGATGTAACCAGAGGCAAGGGCTTCCTTGATGTTAGTTTCCATATCTAGGGTCTTGGGGCGTGACAATGGATAAGCCTTGCTTCTCAGTGGAGCTGTATTAGACAGACGTTCAATGGCACAGTCCCATGGATGGTGAGGAGGAAGTTGAGAATCTTTGAGTTTACTAAAAACTTAATTGAATTCTGCATACTCCTCGGGAATCATGGTTACTTTTTGGAAATCAGGGCTTTCAATGCTGGTGGTAAGACAAGTCATGGAGACAGCAACATGGAGACAATGTTTATGACAGAAACTTGGCCATTGTGTGAGCACACCCCAATTCCAGGAAATAGAAGGGTTGTGGATGTCCGCCAAGGATGACCTAGGATAAGAGCATGATTGGGTGAGTTTATGACATATTGTAATGTTCTCCACATGAAATAGTCCAATCTTGATGGTTTTGGGAACAGTCTGTTGGGTGATACCAGTACCAATGGGAGCGTTGTCAACTGTGGTGATATTAATTGTTGGAATGCATTGAATGGTGGGTATATTGAGTTCTTGAATGATCTCTTGATTTATGGGATTCACAACAGCCAAAGAATCCACTAAAGCCATAACAATTTTTATATGATCACCAATGGAGATCTCTACAGGCAACAAAAAAAAAAACCGTGAAGGATAGGTTATACAAAGTTTGAGGTACTTACTTTCAGCTTTGATTCATGGGAGCTTGATTTCTTGTGTGCGCATGCAGGATTGGGATGACCTGGTTCACCAGAGTAATAGCAAAGTTTTTCGTTACGTCAACATTGGCGTTCCTCCATATAAACATGGCGTAAACAACTTGCATAGGTTCGGGTGATTCAGTGGATGCCTATGCCTGTACTGAGACTGTAAACTTAGAAACGGTGTGAAACTGGGGCCGTTAACTTTACAAAGCAGGTTATCCATCTTGATAGCCATGGCAATTAATTCTGACAGAGT
The DNA here is from genome assembly GCF_025860055.1 of Xyrauchen texanus. Taxonomy (NCBI): domain Eukaryota; kingdom Metazoa; phylum Chordata; class Actinopteri; order Cypriniformes; family Catostomidae; genus Xyrauchen; species Xyrauchen texanus. Next base: position 17,846,153 of record NC_068279.1, read on the forward strand.
AGAACCCTCACCCTTGCATGTCAGATCCGCCTTGAGTTCTTGGTGAAGCCCCTCACGGAAAACAGTTTTCAGATCGACATCATTCCACCCACTTTGAGCAGCTATGAATGTAGTGAGTCAGACATTCGTTGGCAGCTTGTAGGTTGTTCAGCTGGTCTTGATAACCCTTTAAAACCTTGCACTGTGGTATGCAAATGCAGCCTGGAGCTGTGTGACATCTGCTGGATCCATGGTAGGCGAAGTATTCTGTAATGAACTGGCCATGCAGACGGTGTTAGGATCCATGTGCAGAAAGTTTATTGAAAGAGACACAAGCAAACAATCCAAAACAGCAGGCAGAGAGACGTAGTCATAAAGCAGGCGGATACATCCAATAAATCAAATAGATAGTCCAACTAGGTAAACAAAACAAAGGGTAATCCAAAAAGCAGTAAATCTAGAAAAACAGGTAACGGTCATAAAATGAATCAAGAAACAATGGCAATTGAAAAACACTCGGTAAGGCAGGGTAAACTGGCAATACTTCACAATGAACAATGGAAATGCATGGCTATATATACATGTGGTAAACAGGAAATGAGCAATGAAGAATGGGTGAAGATCAGTATTTGTTAGAGGGCTCCATCTGGTGGTTGGTAGGAGGGGTAACAACCTCAGACGTTACACCTAGGTGAACAAAAATGCATTTGGTGTAAGAAAGTTGAAGAAAATTAACCAGTTACTTTTAGTCTTTACTATCTGTGTAAATTGGGGGGCATGTCAGACGGTGCCCAGGACTGTCCTTATCAGCGCCTGATTTCATGCATCCTGCCGGCAACGTTTAGGAATGAATGGTACTGTATACGCTCAGCCAATGAGTTTATGAAATCGTAAATGATTCAAGATATTTATGGCCAGCGTGTACTATAAAGCAGCGTGATGAATGTCTTTTATCACTAAAGCTGGAATTGCTAATCTCAGAGAGGTCCATATTCAAGTTGATAATGGCGGCACCCTGATTAGCTGAAATAAGGAGGATAGCATAATATAGATGCAGAAGAATATAAAATACCATTGTTGCATCGCTATGTACCTCTGCCGCTGACTGATAAAATATGTGTTATCGGCAGTCGTGTTAAAGGAAAAAGGGGCTCTGGGAAACGTATTGACTCTTGCTATACCTTAATCCATCAACTATGATGAAACTCATGAACAATAGACGCAATACAGCGATTATATACTTGAATAGAGCTTGGAGAGTTATTTGACATTGACTGGTGAACTTCTTGTGAAACGTGCGTGTGAGGGGCATGCAAACTATGTAATTCATCCCACAACACTGCATGATATAACAGTTAGATCGCAAGCAATATCCTCATGAAGCTGATGTTGCATGGAATGTTACAGCTAGGTCTTTTCGGGGACAGAGAATGAGTGTTTGCTGGGGATGTGCTACCTTTATCTGTGACTACCATCCACTGCGGCCCGTAAGAAGTGAAGAATCGGTGGTGGATGAATGACAATCGCAGTTCTGAGTGGGGGTTGCAAGCGGCCAAGGTGTTGAGGCTGTATGGTGCATATCTAGCTGCCAACGGAGCTTCACCTGGGTGCGGAATATATTCCACTTCTCTGAATTAAGAATTGTGTGTCCTCAAGTAAATCCTTGAAGATCGAAGGTGGTGCGAGTATAATTTCAGTACACAGGGCCTGGTAATGCCTTTGCAAATGGCCCAATCCAGACTACATTTTGTCATGGAAGCATTTCACTTTTCAAAAATATGTGCTCCTGATGTGCTGGAAGGCAATGTTAGACAGCACAGAAGATCTTCAACAAATTCACCTTGCCAAACATACTGAACATAAACTAATATCGTTGCGCTTGATGCAATGTCAGTGAGTACCTGAGCTGATGACTGAATTTCTTGAGCCTTCCTCAGAAAAAAGTTAATGGTTTCTCTGCCAGATCAGCATGACGTGTACTTCAATATCTTTCCAACTTCGCTGGTTTCAAACTTTCATTTGCTAAATATTCTGCATACTATGCACATTGGTATTGCAGCATGACCTGTGTTGGAACAGTTGATAAACCCAAACTTCAAAAAAATCATTTTTATATGGCCTTACTCCAGATTTCTGCTTTTTCTTTGCTGGGCAAGAAATATCAGTACTGATACTGCTATGCTGTTCGCATGCATCGCCTTCACAATCTTTTCAGCTGATCTCCGCTTTGTGCCACAGGGTTGGATGGCTGACAGCATTTTCTGCTGCTTCTTTGAAGGGGTCTTGGTTTCAGGCACTCTTTTTCACATGAAAAAATCATAAATGTTACTTTTTGACATTGGCCTGCTCATGTTCAGCATAAAATAAATTAAAGACTGGCTAGTAATGTCATGCTAGTGAAGCCTTTGCATATTCGCTGTGGGTAATAGAAAATTACTTCATCAACGACATGTGATAATGTTCTGAGCACTGTGCAAGGTTAAAAAAATTGTAAGAGTCGATTGATTGCATGTACATGGTTCAGTTGAATTATGTATTTTAATATGCTTCTATTCAAAGTTCTTCTTCTTCTTCTTCTTCTTCTTCTTCTTCTTCTTCTTCTTATTATTATTATTATTATTATTAATAAAATGTAATAAATTTATTTTTGGAACAATATCCTTAAATCATCCTGGCTACCCATTTGTTAAGTCTCACGACCCAGGGTTTGAAAACATGTGCTATAGATACATAGCTAAATTTAACATGAAATCGATGTCTTTATATTTAAATGGTCATTTTGCCACAGGGCCTTGATCATTATGGATCAGTACATACCAACAACTTATCTTGTTGAGGCTAATGCTAAAGTATGGTTAGACTTATTTCAGTCAGCTAATATGCTACAACAGGAGTATGCATGTTTTTTTTTCTGGATAGCATGCCAGTTGCTAATATGTAGCTAGGCGCTTGCTATAAATGTTGTAACTGCAAATTAAATTTAAATTTTTTTTATTTTGTATGGAACCAAAAATACTTCCACACTTCCGAATAAACCCTTATAGAAGGCAGATAAAGGGTCAGCTGCGTTCCTCCTTCAGCCATGCTTCTAGTCCACGTTGCTTTTGTTTACATCATAGTGCGAATGTGTCATTTGCCACAAACTCGCAGAAAATTTTAAACAATTTGCTTAAAAGGTAATCTAGAATTATTTATGGTATTTTGAAGGGCCTACAATAACAATTTCATTCATGTTAATTACTGTGATATACTGTATTACTGAATACTGTCACATGCCTACAACCCTCTGAAGCATAGGTGATTCGTAGACATAAAAATACACTTAAGAATTTGTAACGGTGGCAGCCCATCAACTTTCAGAAATAAAACAATGTCCTTGGTTTATTTTATTTATTCGTTTGGGTGCTAGACAGGCCTTTAATCCTGTCAATAAATAAAGATAGCTTATTAAAAACCACCAGTTACATATGAAGGACTTGAAAGGAGGGAGAATCAAATTAAACACAGGAAAACTCCAATTAATTTACAAAAAACAAAATTATCTTTTATTTTAGTTTCAAATGCACTTAAATCACCCCTCTATGGGGATCAAGACAAAGAGAAAAACATAAAAAACAACTTGAATATGAAAGCTGCAATGGTGTTTCCTCCAAGTTTTGGCTTACTTTCATATATTTTGTCTCAGTCCCAAATGTTCATAAACTCGAAAAAAAAAAAAAGGAAAACGAGATGAGAAAAGATTAACTTCGTCAGAGCAAACCCATCAACTCATTTTCACTTTTATACATTTTACACACTAAAGATAAACAAGAAAAAAATAAAGATTGGGTGTTTAGTATGGGTGGCGTGTCTGTTTGTATGAGATGCGAGGCGTGTGCATGTAATGTGGGGGCGTCAAGCTCGTACCCGGTACCGCTGGTCTTCAGTTGGAGTCTCAGGTAAGTAACAGGAGCTTCGTTTGCAGCACGGACCAGGGGAACAGTCAGGGAGGCTTAATCCAAGGCACACACCTCCACCGTTGCTTCACAGCTGCACTCTCGATGACACCGACATGGCATCAAACCCAGGAAGGCATTAGCCTTACAATCTGATCACTGCGCGCTTCCATTCACACTTCTCTTCCAAGTAGACTCATTTTTCGCACCGCAGCAAGCAACTTCTTCCACCTTTCTCTAACAGACAGCGCACATCTCCGTAGCAACTTCTTTTTTTACATCACAAGTTCACTTCCGATTCCTTCGACTTGACGATATCCCTCCTTAAATAGATAGTCAGAAATTATCTCTAATTGGTCAACAGCGTAACAAATTAGAGTGGCTACCGGATTCCGTTCTGCCACAAATTACATACAGTATTCACATCAACTCTAATTTTCTCTTTGTGTATTAAATGGAGTGGAGTGGTGGGGTTGGACCACTCAAGTCCTCATTTGCAGATGGAAGATCTCGTAAACTCGTAAATTTAGATGTCCTTATTTGACAACATTGGACCTTACTTTTTCAGGCAAAATAATAATAATAATGAAAACAATTTGGGAATATTGTAATGTTAGGAAAGACTACTAAAGTCATATTGCAAAATGCTAAGGGCCTTTTTTTTATCAAATGAAAACCAAAAAACAGATACCCCTCATAACTGAGCACTGACATACCTACTTCAGCATCAGATATGACTTCCGTGTGATGGCTTGAGTGATCATTGTCATTTCCTCCAAAGAATACATGACAGTGCGTCCACTTACAATGTTATCATTTAACTCTCTGTTTAACTTTTAGTGGTAGTGGGAATTATCCCATGACTGTGTCTCTAGACAATTTTACTTGATGTGCCCTGAGAGACTGAGGATTTGAAGAGAACATTTACCATTGTGTGTAACTTTTCACTGGTGGCCTGAGGAACAGTTTCTTATCAGAGAAAGGAGAGCTGAAACCCATTACAGATGTCAGTCTGGCAGATGCAAAATTCATTACGTGATCAGAGAGATCAGTTGCAAAAGGTTGCATTTTTGATGTCTGCATTTAAAGTAGCTGATGGGTGATGTATATTTTTCAGCTCCTCAGTTTTCCAGGAAGCTGCTTGAAATTCCCTCTCAGGTTTAACTGGTGTCCATATGAACTATGCAACTGTAATGCCGCAGAAACAAAGAATGCCTCAGGGGTAGATGGAAGTCTGGTTAAGAGGAAACGTGTCAAATGCTCTGTAAAAATTAACTGAACTAAAAATGCGCTGAGATAGGAATTTAATCAGCCCTCTTACCTCAACTGGCCTGGCTTCTGTCTCTATGAAGGTTTGTTCATTATATCCTTTCAATGTGTTGTTTAAACAGCAGGCTATCTCTGCACCCAAAAATAGGCTACTTTTCATTTGCATACACAAAATGAGAAGTTGTTTTCGATTATTTAGAGGGAGAACTATTACATGCCCACTGGTTTCAAATCTGTTTTGCTTGGAGATCATCTCATTTTCTCTAAGTAACAAAGCAAGACATGTGATTCAAGGCCAACTTGGTTTGACATTAAGATTCTGAGTTGGAAAACAGTAAGACTTCAAGTGTCTTCAAAGAGATTGACAGTTAAAACATGTGTGTTGATGGTGGGGGAAGCAGTTCGTTAATCCATGGAAAATCCCCAGCAGTTACCGAGGTGGAGATTCAATTTTCACATCTCCAATTCATTTTCCCTATAGGATTAGAGACTAGCTGTTGCCAGTAATCTCACACAGATAGCAGTGGACTATGTAATTAGGTCATTTAATATTCTAGAAAGAGTACTAATTATGGTTTCTTAACTTTCCCTACTTTTGAAATTGATATTTTTTTTTAAATATACCTTTAATGTCCCGTTAGACAAAAATAGTCCATTAAGCTTTAATTGCATTTATTAAGCATTTTATTACCCATTTCAATATTTTCACAACCTTATAAACTTTCAAGTTCTTTTTTAAAACAAAAAATGTCATAAAGCCTAAAACAGTAATTTTCTGAGCTACTTACTCAAAAGCATATTTTTGATGAGCCAAATTAATGCCAACATTGTCTTGTGAAAGACGGGAACTGACCCACCTGAAAAAGCTTGCTCAGTTGGAAAATAACTTACAAGCATGCACAGATTTAAAGAAGACTCAAATGTGAAAACATCCATTGCGACTTTCAAGCCAATGTTTCAGAAATCTGCTTCCCACACCACCAAAATTATTTCAAAGCTTACTTTGCTTATCTTGTGAGAGGACATTTGCCTGAGGTGAAATTAAATTTGTATCTGCTCCAAATATCCCCTTTTTTAATAGTATTAGTATTATTAATTATATTTAAAATGTGTAACATGAACATGACAGTAATTTAATAGTTAAAATATAAAGCCATTTTTATTTGGCTATTTTATATATTTGTGAAAATGTTCAACAGTTTAATGGGGACAAATATTAACAGACTAGTTATTCTAGTGTCGACTAGCCACAGCAGTATCGTTTAGTCAACTAGTCTCGCACATCCCTAGTAACATCATTATCTGGACAGTAGTTCTCATATACTTCAAACTGTGGTACCCACTACCAAAGCATTGTAAGGCTTCCTTGCCATATGCTGTGTTGTGTCAGGGCAATAGAGTTAATTGTACCTCAAGCTCAGCCAACTCTTCCTAATAGCCCTAAACAAATGGATCATTGAAAGTGCAGGACGATACCTCTGTCCTACCTCTGAACTGATTACCCATAGCTAATTATCACTCATTTAATGATTGAGTAAATTAGGATCATAAAATGTGGACTCCTGTTTATGCTCATTGGAGGCCTCAGGAGGACAGCAAGCATTAGGCAGACTAATAGAAAGAACCAGTTGAATAAGGTTGGGAGCAAGAGCAGGAGAGGGCAAGGGAAAGAGATATTCAAAAAGAAAGAGAGAGGAGTAGGAGAAATCCGTGCTCAACGAGGTGTTCTGTGGAAGTGAATTGGCCTGTGCTGTTTGGCACACTTGTCTGCAATCCATGGCACAGTTTGAATTGGAGCTCCAGCTTATCCCAAGACAACCTCTCAATCACTGGAACAATCTCCTCTCTGCATATCATACGGTCTCCTGGACACACAGTCAATGATTTCCACACTACCGCTGATCCATGAGTCTAGACATATTTGATTTGTACAACAGTACAAGCAGTTCCTCCTTGGAGAAACACTACCATTTGTGCAGTGGTCCCTGTGCCACTCTCTGGCTCCTTTAAGGTTACTCTGGAGTTTGTCAATTGTTATATTTCCAATTATGTCCTCTTCGAGGGCTTATTTTGGAGCTGTGCTGGGCAGCACTTTATCCAGCAAAAAAGCACATGATTCATGCAGCCTGGCACAGGGTGGGTGGAGTATGTGAATAAGGGGCAATTGCAACTCTCAAATTATGTGTTTTTGAGATGTTTGAATAGAAAGTTTTTGACAAATAGCATTTGAGCTGTTTAAAGTTTGCTCTCTTACAAAATTTTGCATTAAACACATAGCATAACATTTTCTGTACTTCAGGGTAGATGGTTCACCAAGCTAAGAGAGACAACAGTGATTTTGGTTTTGAAATGTTTGGGCAAGCACAGTGTTTCATTTTCAAAATGTTTTCAATTTGGTCAAATGATCAAAGTTGAAACTGTATAAAAATAGTCTCTAGTCAGTAACTCTCATGATCCTAAATTACACACAACACAGTAGCAATTGTTGGTTTACTTGTAGTGAGGCAATTAATTCAGTCAGCTTCAATGGACTCATAAGTCTTTTTGATTCATTAAAAAGAGTTGGCTCATTGATTTGTAGGTTTGGGAATTGGACAACAGTTGTTGATTCACTAAAAAGAACCAGCTAAAATGAGTAATTTGTTTCTGAATCAGATTACACTGTCACTTATGTCTCGCACTGTAGTTTCAGAAGAACCGGCTCAAAATAGTAATTTCTTTTGGAATCAATCTTCTGGTAGCACTTTGTCTCTGTGACAGGGCAGCGGGCGGGGCCGGGTCGTGATTTTACACACCCGGTCCTTTATCAGGCTAATCAAGCCTCCGAGAGGGATAAAGGCCGACACGGAGTGGCAGAGAGAGAGAGAGAGAGAGAGGAGAGAGGAAAAAAATTCACTCACCAGTTCTCTGATGCACCATTGCATGGTCCTCGATCACTCCTTCACCCTCTCAGGCGGATGGCAGCCACTCCACCCCCGGTGGACAGAACGCCCCTCTTCATTCCCGGCGACTTGTGGGGACAATACTCTGCCCCTGGCAGCGGCCCTACTGCTCCAGGCGGTCAGGGGGTTGCTTCCCTCCTCCCCTTGCAGACGGCGGTTTTCTCTTGACCCCTCCACGTTTCTGGGGGATGGCAGGGCACTCCTCTGCCCCTGACAGCGGCTCCATCACTCCAGGCGTTCGGGGAGTCCAGTCCCCACTCGCCTCGCAGACGCCGGCCTTTCCCCACGTCAGGGTGGTCGGACTACTCCGTCCCCCGGTGGATGGCAGTGGGCTCCCCTGGGTGGACGGCAGTGTCAAGGACTCTGCGACGGCATCCCTCTTCCCTCACGGGTTTCGCACAAATGTAAAGCGGGTTAAGGGAAAGGAGGTGGCGAGAACCGGCTGGACAATATAAATAATATTTGAATGTAAAACTGAAACCAAAAGACACAAACACACACATAGGTTGGACAGCTGCCCGTAAACATTCTCTCTCTCTCTCTCTCTCTCTCTCGCACCACCGTCCGCAGTTGACCTTTGTCCTTCTCGGAGGCTTGATTATCCTGATAAGGGACCGGGTGTGTAAAATCATGACCCGGCCCTGCCCTCCGTCCTGTCACAGTCTCGTCTCGTGCTGTAGATTCAGTAGCAATGTTCCTGTGGTGCTTAATGGTAATACTGTTAACACTGTCTGAATATTTTAGTCTGGTTTTCTGTCCGCATCACCAGAATAATCATAGTCATTTTTTATTATAATGCAATCATACTAGATAATTTGTATGTGTCGTTGTGGGTAATTAAAACTTCCACTGTAAATCCAAGAGTGGTCTTCCCTTCATCCTGATGGTATGAACGCTCCTGTTTGTCGCTCCTGTTTGCATCAAGTTTGTCCTCTGCACCTAGAAATCTGCTCACCACAAACTGCCGCTTCAGGGTGTGTTTGTGATTTGCAAAGCCAGTGTGTATTTTCTACTATTAGCTTTCAGTATCTGAGCAATGATGTCATCTTAAATATTCTCGAGTACAGTTGGAAAATCATTTTCAAATCCCCAAAGTATACAAATAGTGTTGATTTATTAAACATTTATTTAACCAGCAACAGAATTGCAACAAAGAATGCGTGCAATCATCTTTTGAAGTCTAGATTAAAAGCACCGAATCCACCTTCACTCACCACATGCCAGTGGACACAGCGTTTGAGGCTATTGATGAGGAGCAGGACTACAAGCTAATAAGAGACATTCTATGTACTGTAGGCCTACAGAGCCCCCTTGAGGACAAAAATAGAACATGTTTGAATTTATTTTACAAGCTGACATAAACGGATAGAAATCAAAAGCCAGGCCTGTGGTGCTGCGAAATTCACTGGCCAAACAGAAAATGTACCTGCATTTTGCTCTTGGCAGGTGTAAATTTCGGACCCTGTCTCTACCGTAACTCGCAAATCTCAATTGCGTTCAGATTTTTCAAATTCGCCAAATCATGATGTGACATTTAAGAAACAATGGCTTTTAGTGTCAATCAGTGCTGCTTGATTATGGAAAAAATCATAATCATGATTATTTTGGTCCATATCGAGATCACGACTATTTAACACAATTACTCATTGAATTTTTTAAACATCATGCATTTATTGAACTTAAAAAAAACATATTTTAACAGTAAATTTTTGAACTTGTAATGTACACTGCACTGGGTAGGGTAGGAGGCTGTTGTCATATGCTAATTATTTTATGTTACATATGTATGGCAGGGCGGAGGGCAGACTGGGTTGGGATTCCACACACTCGGCCCCTAATCAGGCTAATTAGCTTACATTTATACTTATACAGTAAGTCTGACATTTTAATACAAATCTGCTTTTTTATCCACTGTTTACGTTCACTTTAGACATCACTGTGGCAGGGCAGAGGGTGGGGCCGGGTCGTGATTCTACACACTCGGTCCCTTATCAGGCTAATTAAGCCTCCGAGAGGGATAAAGGCCGACTGCGGAGGATGGTGCGGGAGAGAGAGATCATTTACGGACATGTCCGTCGTGTGTGTGTTTGTCTTTGGTTTAAGTTAATCATTAAACTATTATTTATATTGTCAAGCCGGTTCTCGCCTTCTCCTTTCCATTGAACTGCTTTACAATCGCTCTCTGTGTTTACACGAAAATGTTGAAATGTATTTGACCATTCAGGTGCGCATTAGCACACACACATACGCCGCCTGTCAATCAAACAGGACTCAACTGTTACTAGATCGCTAGTGAATCATAAAATTACATGCTCTGGGTTACTTTCAACAGCAGAATAAGAATATAAACTTTCTAATAAGTGACACAGGCCTAAGCTATGACAAATATAGCAGTTTATATATATATATATATTTACATCAGTCTGCTTGTCCGGTCGGACAAGTAAAATTATTTTTCACTTATCCCTTCAAAAATCCACTTGTTCCTGACAAGCTTTAATGTCGAGCCCTGATTAAATATTGTATTCAACATTCTCGGATTACAATCTGCAGTATAGCTCCTAAAGGAAATGTACGTTGTACGTTGTTTTAAAGGACTTTTAGATATTATTTAGGAAAAAAGCCAAAAAAGACTAATCATAAACATACTTTGTTCTAGTGTATAATGGGATAAGACTCTCTCACCTCACAAAAAACAAACTTTTTCTTCTTAATAGAGCTGCATATCACCGATTTTCTTCATGATAAGATACACACAGTGAACATGACACATATATGTTATATGATTCACTACGTCGCGAGCCATTATGTTATAATCTAACTGCAGGAAACATGCTAGAGTGATCAGCGTTCATCAGCGGGAGAAGATTCAATCTCTCCCCCGGTCACTTCTCGCAACTCATATACGGGGCGCTGACCGCACAGAGAAATGCCAATTTCTGAGTTTATTTCCCTAACCTGCTTGAACTTTAATAAAGGATACTTTAAATATATAATACTGGTTTCATTGCAAAATGGAATGCACACAATAATCGTTTTATCCTTTAATCGATTATCTTGCTTTCATAATCGTTGGAAGCCAAAATTGTAATTGAAAATAAAATGGTATTAATCACACAGCCATAATGTCAATAGCCTAGTTTCCATCCACCTTTCACTCTATTTTGTTATCGACAAAGTGAAAATGTGAAATCGAGTGAGGGGACAATGGAGCGGGAGGTTGGCCGGAGAATCGGGGCAGTGGGGGTGGTATTGCACTCGCTCTATCGCACCGTTGTCACGAAAAGAGAGCTGAGCCGGAAGGCAAAGCTCTCGATCTACCGGTCAATTTTTGTTCCTACCCTCACCTATGGTCATGAAGGCTGGGTAATGACCAAAAGAACTAGGTCGCGAGTACAAGCGGCCGAAATGGGCTTCCTCAGAAGGGTGGCGGGCTTCTCCCTTAGAGATAGAGTGAGGAGCTCAGTCATCCGTGAGGAGCTCGGAGTAGAGCCGCTGATCCTTTGCGTCGAAAGGAGTCAGTTGAGGTGGTTTGGGCATCTGGTAAGGATGCCCCCTGGCCACCTCCCTAGGGAGGTGTTTCAGGCACGTCCAGCTGGGAGGAGGCCTCGGGGAAGACCCAGGATTAGGTGGAGAGATTACATCTCCACACTGGTCTGGGAACGCTTCGGGGTCCCCCAATCAGAGCTGGTTAATGTGGCTCGGGATAGGGAAGTTTAGGGCCCCCTGCTGGAGCAGCTGTCCCCACGACCCGACTTCGGATAAGCGGTTGAAGATGGATGGATGGATGGACATTCCTGATATTCAATATTTTGAACAATCATCTAATCAAAAGCATCACCATCACAACTGCATTATGTCCCGGATATTTCTCCAGCAACTTTTAATGACCAACTGAACTTGATTATCATCTAAATTACATTTTAGCTTCAAAATGCAAATTTATATTTTCTGATGAAGCAGTAAATGCCATCCAAGTTTTAAAATTTTCAAAAGCTCCTTTTCTGAAAGTGAACTCAGCATTGGAAAAATTGTTCTGATAGTTTACAGAACATTCTGAGAATGTCATTCAGCTACAGGGTAAGGCTAATTTAAGTTTGAGAAAAGAAAAGGCATATATAGGTCTAAAAAAAAATTTTTTTTGTTTGGTAATTCATTTTTTATTTCATGCTTTTTTATTTGGTGATTAATATTTTTAATTTAACGCTTTTTGGTTTGGTAATTTCTTTTATTTAATACAGGGGATTTTGCCGGCATTTTTCCAAAAGTAGTCTAAACAATTATTTAATACAACTGGGCTCTAAGTGTTAAAATAAAAAAAATAAAAAAAATCACGCAGAAGCTTTTCACCTAGTATTGTGTATTTATTCTTATTTAAAAAAATCTTTGTGCACAGAAATTATATGATTTATGTTTTGTGGGCAAATTCCATGACTGCCGTCTATTATTTTGAATAGTGTGGAAAAGAAACTTTAATAAATAAATGGATGTATACTGTGATTAATCGCAACAGTGGCCATTCATTTGTTACATGTGCATGAGATATTTGTGTTGGCACTCCTGGAAGTGTCACGTTTGCAGATCGGCTCTATATGCCATAAAGACCATGTCATCCATAATCATCCATAATCACGTACAATAAATTGGCTTTCAATAATGTTGCCATGATTAACACAGGCTAACGACTGGGGCAAACTCTGTCATATGACACTACATTTTTGCATTAATGGCAATTTTATCGACAAAAAGCATTTTTTCAAAACATTTTTTCGCGACATTTGATGTATCGACATAGAGATTATGTGCTTGAGTTACACATAAAAATATTATGTCGACATTTGTGACATTTTTGTGATTATGTCCATTTCCATCAACTTTATTTTGACGCGCTAAAACCTTTTAGCAAACATCCTTGGATGTAGTTAGTCAGTAGTTAGTGACATCAAGCCTAGCCTTTTTCTGTGTTAAAATACTTTCTCTTAACCCAGCTTAATATGTAGAGACAACTATAAGTAAGTAATTTTTAGGGAATTTTATGGAAAATGAAAACACTGTGAAAGGGTGATTAAATGATGACAGAATTAAAAAAAAATGTGAACTACATGCAGGTTGGACACCCCTATATAGCATAGTGTATGTTGATGATAAAACAACTAGATTTTCTGAACTGGAGTAATATATATTTAGCCATTAACGATATTTTGAGATACCGTAATTTCCGGACTATAAGCCGCAATTTTTTCCCACGCTTTGAACCTCGCGGCTTATACAATGACGCGGCTAATATATGGATTTTTCCAGCTTTCAAATTTTATAAAAAAAAATAAAAAAAAACATTCTGTGACGTGCTCAGTTTTTTGGTGGCTTGAAGCTTTCATTAGACCAATGAAATTGCCGAACGGGTTAAGGTCAAAACAACTTTTTTTGTTTACTGTTTAGATTAAATCGAGCGCGCTCAAACTTCCCATCATTCTGATTACGGTAGTAATTTTGTCAACCTCACCATGGCAAAGACATGGAGAAACGAATATGATGCTGCTTTCAAGTTGAAGACGATTGATCTGGCTGCTGCACGGGGGCTTGGTCTTAATGAGTCGATGATAAGACGTTGGAAACAGCAGCGTGATGAATTGACTCAGTGCAAAAAGACAACTAAATCTGAGGCTATTCAACTCCGACACCGAAGGAGATGACTTCAGTGGTTTCATGTGCACAAGAGGAGGAAGATAGTGACCAATGACTTTCTTGGTAGGCTACTATTTACTGCAAATATTTTATTACAAGCCGTGTGTGGCAGCGGGGGCATGGTCAAGCGCCTGTCCGTGAGAGAAAAGCTGTAAGGGCACTTACACTTGCGCTAAATTATGTCTAATGGCGCTTTTCCACTACACAGTACCAGTTCGCCTCGGCTCAACTCGACTCGACTTTGTTTGGTTTTCCACTGTGTAAAAGTTGTACCTGTACCTGCTTTCGGGTACTTTTTTTCGTACCACCTCCGGCGAGGTTCTGAGCGGGCTGAGGCGATACTAAAATGTGACGTAAAAACAATGCCGACTGCTGATTGGTCAGAGAGAATCGTCACTATTCACTGCGTCATCATTGCGCGCGCCAGACGGAGTATCCAGAATAACTCCGCCATTTTTAAATAGTTTGCACAGATATAGCCTACAAAACTATTATTATGGCACAGCGGGAGCGCCATTTACAGATGGCACTCGATGATGCAGCACATGCCCGAGAACTCGAAGCGGCTTTAAGGAGAGAGGAGATTGCTGCAATGTCGTCCTTCAACCAGGCCTTTCTGGGAACCCTGAGCCAGCTTGTCCAGGCACTGAACCGACGGGATGCTGTTCCACCGCCCCTGGACTGAAACCCCTTTGTTTATATTAATTAAATGTTTTCACTACATGTAACATATGTATATAGTTGGATGTGTGAATTTATATTAATATTATATTTTTTTCTATTTGTATGCGTGTTTAAATAAAACTTTTTTGAAACTTATTACAAACAGTGTCTTTTTTTGATGGTTTGCTTTTTACAAGGGTTTGAACAAGTATTTTCAGATTGTATACTGTGATAACCTTTAATGAAAAACAGCAGAGACAACATATTTAATGATAATGTATTTATTTAGCAATTAAAATAACGCATCAGACCCTCTCGTACATCTCTGCCCTCCTCCTCAACACCCTGTGCCACTGCCACCACAGGCTCTGCTGCTGCAGGTGCATCCCAGTCATTGTCATAGTCCTCTCTGTGACTCTTACAAAGGTTATGCAAAGCACAGCAAGTAAGAATCATAGATTTCACAATTGTAACATCACAGTCATTTCTTTTCATGAGGCAACGCCACCTTCCCTTCAGTCTACCAAAAGCGTTTTCAACCACTACCTGTGCTCGACATATTTTCTTGTTGTAGATCTGCTGTTCTACTGTCAGCCGTCCAGTGTCAGTGAATCGGTAGCTCGGTTGAAAGCCCAAACAGACGGTCTGCCGCGGCGACTTTGCAAAGCTAAACAGATCTGAAACGCATAAACCATGCACATTTTAGTACGTAATACTGGTAGCTATAAAGCTGATTAAATACTTTGCATATAGTATAGTATTTACACATATGCAAACGTTAGCTATGTTAGCATAACTTAACCTCTTGCGTCGGCTGTGAACAACCGGATTCGTCTCGTAGTCTGAACTCTGTAGTAATTCCCAAACTCTCCTGTTTTTTTCAGCAGTGTTTCGTTTTGCTGCCCTCAGCCTCTCATGAAACAACGTTTGTCTTCTTGCTGTGAGAAACAGCCACATCCCGAGGATCAAAAACAGCATACACTCGATTTCCTCCATTGTCCTGTGTGTGTGGGTAGCGGATGTGTGTCGCGTATAAGATTACGTCACGGCAGTTTCCTGCGGTGTCGCTATGACGACCGGGTATTATTTGTGGCGGTACTGTCTGCAATGGAAAACGGAGTGAAAAGCGAGCCGAGTCGAGGCAAGCCGAGGCCAGGCAAGCCGAGGCGAGCTGGTACTGGTAATGGAAAAGCGACATAACACCGGTGTCTAATTTCAAGTGCCCTGCTTCACGTGTCCTTCTTGGGAAAACTGTCACACGGGCACCAGTGTGACAGTTTTCAGCAGGGCACTTGACGTTCCAGGTAAGGCTTTTAATGGCCACAGCAATGTTTACAATCAATTTTATAAAGTTTCTCAATTCTTCTATGCGCCAACACTAGACTGACGTGTGTCACTTTCTCAGCTCTGTGGCTGCTGCCTTTTTATGCCGCTCTCCCCATGCTTACTGAAATTAGACACCGGTGTTAGACATAATTTAGCTCAGGTGTAAGCACCCTTACCACTTTTCTCTCCCGGACGGGCGCTTGACTACATCCCCGCTGCCACACCGTGTTTCCGTTAAAGCCTATTTATTTTTGTTACAAGCCGTGTTTCGTTAAAGCCTGAGTAAAGTTAACTTGTTTCAATGTACCGGTAGGCACCTGCGGCTTATAGACAGGTGCGGCTTATTTATGTTCAAAATAATATTTTATTTAAAAATCAGTGGGTGCGGCTTATATTCAGGTGCGCTCAATAGTCCGGAAATTACAGTAAATTGTGATAAAATAACTTCCGCGTCTATAAAGCACTAACCGGAAGTGACGATGGGCGAGGGAGTCTGGTCAAGTTCAAGCTCAGGTTACAATGAATGCGAATGAAGAAACCGAGTTCTCCGGTGTGGACGAACATGCCTATGATGGTCCACAGGCCTATAATTATGAGCAAATTAAGAGTTAAAATAATTAAAAGTAAGACTTACTCTGCTAAGTCCTCGTTTTCGTTGCACAGAATGTCTGCTAACGTTAGCACTTTGTCCTCCAGTCCAGCCCGCGCCAAAATCCGGTGTACACTTTGACGGTGGACTTGATTCCATCGAGTGCACCGAGGGAACAGCATCAGTAATCAGCCTCACGTGGTCCTTACTCCGAAATCCCATCCGAGACTCCAACAAATCTCCAGGTCGATAATTCTCCGGAGTGAAATGTGCCTACAAACGACCAAGTGTGTGGTAACAGACACGGCAGTGAAGTCTGCTCTCTTCACCTGCACAAAACGCACTCAAGACCGAAAAGCCTTGTTTTTTCTAGAAGGAAAATGATGGACACGATGTCCTGACAGGCTGGAATTCGTGCAACCAGCACAAACACAATAATTTACCATTATGGCTTCTCTAAAACTTTCTGTACTGCTCTAACTACATCAACACCCACAATGAGAGCTGACCATGAGCTCTTTTGTTTGCCTCAGCCCTACGTCATATGACGCGTTGATAGCGGGAAAGGCGTATTCCAGAGCCTAGCACATTTTCATCAAAATCTCTACATCAAATGAGATTTCATTAGTAATTTCTACATATGTGTTTTTAAAAGACCTCTGCAGACAATATATAAAGTATTAATTCAGTTATAAATTCAACCTGCATGTTGCTCTTTAATGACCTCTTCTTAAACTGCTCTTATTATACCATTTAATGCTGAAATCTTTGTGGGGGTTACATTTCAAGAAAAGTGACAGTCCACCATACCCAACTAAGAAAATGTGCATGGATCAGACACCTGAACATGATTCTTTATGGTAATAAATCTGACCCAATTTATCAAAGCTTCATATCCACTTTGAATGGCCATATCAAGATGAATGAGGTGTGTCATAACAATTACATTAAATCATCATTAGACTGCCTGCGCCAAACAACATTTGTCATGCAGTCCTAATTATACCCATTATTCAATCTGTAAACTTTTTGACACTTTCATTTGTTTATTAGTGTGTGCTAATTTTTTACAGCCCATTGATCTACTTGATAGATTCATTAAAACAGGTGCATGCTGGGATTTTATTAACAGACAAACAGTTACACTACTGTCAAAGTTAAGTGCTTTTGTGCTTAAGATAAGGTTCAACAATTACATTTTAACAGTCAGTACTTTATTGCTCACACACATCAATTGTTCTGTAATTGTTTCCACTGATCATATCTGATCTAGTGCAAATCAGTGTTGTCAGTTTGTAAGCACTGAATGTTTAAAAAGATACTGTTCTATGGTCTGATAAGATATTGTTCTTTAAACACAGATGAAAACCATAGATAATAATTTAGTTGGGAATTTAGCTGTAGTGTTAGTAAAGAAGCTCAACCAAATACTATAGAGCAGGGTTGCTCACACTTTTATGGCATGATATCTACTTTTTCATAATCCTATTACGGTATTATCTACCACACACAATTTAAATAGATATTGTGTTGTTGTCACAATACCAACATTTCAGCAGTTGGAACCATTACCAGGGAAATTTGATGATAATTTTTGTTATTATTACAATAATAACACTTCGACATTGTGTCGAAGAAGCAAAACTAGGGGTCCATATTCAATCACACCATGCGGTGAACCGTGTACGTGCACTGCTAATGCAGGTGCGGGCAGGTAGTTGCGTGCCAAAGCGACAGGCTGCGTCAGACAGCACGTACCCTTCCCCAACAACCCATAAAATTGTCATAAACCTTTAAGGTTCCCGGAACCCGAAGGGGGGAACAAAGCGACGTGCCAAGCATGGGAGCAGGACGCACCAGCCACGCCTTTTATTTTTCTATATTTCTCGCATAGAGTCAAAGCAGCTGGGGCCATCTTAATGCTATCACACACATCGGGGATGGTGTCCTTTTCCAACTCCTATTCGTTCAGGGGAAAAAGACACGGCGACCGGGGGGCAGCGGGGACTGTCCAAGGGAGACACTGGTCCGCCCGTAGGGGGACCGTAGCGCGGAAAATACACACAGGGGGATTAATATACACAGGGGGCCCATCCTGTGGGGCTTCTATTCCAGTACAGAGTAGTTTCACTACCTGTAGTGGGTCTGGTCGGGGAATTCCTCCGCTGAATTCGTGGACCAAAGGGCTATGGAGGAGTCATCCAGGGAGCCGAGTTAGTGGGATCTCCTGGGATAAGAGCACACACGATCACCTCAGTGGAGGGGAAAGGCGCTAGGTGCAAGCGGTACACCCGATCAGTTGTTCCGTGTTACTGAGTTTTACCGGCTCAGATCTGAGAAAACACGGGATGAGACCAACTCAGCCCTGAGATTGTAAAATCTTATAAAATCTTGTGAATATTGGGTGTTGCCTAGCCCGCCGCTCTGCATATTTCTGCTAGGGAGGTGCCATTGACAAGTGCCCACGAAGACGGCACACTTCTCGTTGAGTGTGCTCGAACCTGCAAGGGGCGGGAAAGGCCTGGGTGTGATAGGCCAATGCGATGGCATCAACAACCCAGTGGGAAAGCCTCTGTTAGGAGACAGCGTTCCCTTTCCGCTGTCCCTTTTCTGAAGGGAGTCGTAGGAACCTTGGGCATGTAGCCCGGTCATGGTCTTAGCACGACATGGGTTTCTGCTGGACCGAACTCCAGGCAGGTGTCGCTGACAGAGAACGCTTGCAGATCACCAACCCTCTTGATGGAAGTGAGCACGATCAGGAGGGCCGTCTTCAAGGAGAGGGCCTTGAGCTCAACTGAGTCAAGCGACTCGAAAGGGGGTCCCTGAATGCCCGAGAGGACCACCAAGAGATTCCAGGAGGGGAACAGGCTTGGCCAGGGAGTATTCAGCCTCCGGGCACCTCTAAGGAACCTGATAATCAAGTTGTGCTTGGCCAATGGGTCTTGCGAACTGAATCCCATATCTCAACCAGGTCCAGCCATAGATGACGTTCCTGGACCACAAGGGTTGCCATCGCCCATCAGAGTGCCGGCGCTGTAACCTTCATGGCCCCGGGGGCGCGATCAGTCGTCGAGCGCAGTTCCTGCAGCACATCAGGATCAGGACTACCCAAGTGCAGATCTTCAAGTGCCTTGGCCTGGTGGATTTGCAGGCGGGCCATGGCATGCAGGGCGGAGACAGCTTGGAGCTGCTCCAACTTCGAGGGTAGTGAGAGCAGAGGAGCGAGGAAGCCGGTTTCTGGCAGTAAAAGGTGCCCTCTATGGCTTCTTCAACTACTCATTCTCAACGTTGCTGTGAGTGGCACCCTGACCTGGGGAACCAATCGACTAGCCGTGAGGGGTGGGGGGGGCAGCGGGTTCCAGTCCTGCCCCGCACTCACTGCGGTCCGGGCAAGCATTGCGGACATCTGCGCGTCAGGCTCAGACTGCATGAGCAGACCCGGAGGTGGCAGCACAGTCGAATCATCAGCATTAGACGCCGCAGTGACGCTCTCCGATGCTGCGGTTAAATCATCATCCAGCTATCGGGGTCTGAGGTAGTAAACAGACTGGCCATTCGGGCTCTCATCTCGAGCCCGAATGGAAGCAAACACACGTGCTGGGGCGGGAGGTTCGTGGGGATTCATCCGGCAAAACCGATCCTGCTGTATGCCCCAAATCGCCTTCAATGCCAGCCACACCGGCCCCAATCCCATAGGAAGGAGGTGCGGGAGCTGAAGTGGCTTTCTCTTGTGGAAAGAAAGCCGCAACATTGCCATGGATATGTTCTCGCACTGAGTATATTAACCATTCATAAAACACTGCCTGTGTGTGATCGCAGCCCAGGCACGCAAGGCAGCTCTTATGACCGTCAGAAGCAGAGAGAAATCGACCGCATACAGGAACTACATGGGGCAGAAGGGCATCTTAATAAAGATGTGTCCTGAAAAGGACGTTTAACGCCAGCTGTGTATTGCTCTTTTAGAGAAAATAAACTCTTTTTCGAAGCGCTGTCGAAGCGCCCAGGGGCAAAGCTGCACTGTTGAGCAGAGAAGGTGAATGCCACTGATATGTGCTGTAGATCTAACAGCATACGCTCTGTAGAGATGAATGGAACAGTCAGTGAATACAGCTGATCACACAACCGCACGGCTCCGAAGGAAAAATCTGAATGGACAGATGCATATTTCCCTCCCTTTATATCCGTATATCCGGGGGAGAGACATACAAATTCTGTCTGCCAATTTCTCATTGGTCTTTTCTCAAGTTCAGAGATGCGCAAGGCTCTCCAGAGAGACACTTAGTGTTGCTTCTTTGACACAACGTCGAAGTGAGCGACAGATGGGGAACAAGATTTTCTTTCATTCCTGAGGAGGGAGTTAAATAGTCAGGTGAATTATTGATACCAGCTTTGTTGTTACATGGTGAGGAGAAGGACAAAGTTAATTTTAGCACATTTCTGACAGCAGTGGAGCAATGACAGCAAAACTTCAGTGAAGCTGAGACAGAGGGCTTTCTGTTTTTTGTTTGTTTCTGAGCTTGGTTTGACAGTGTCATTTATACTAGGGTCTTTATTTTGAGAACCAAATTCATGTGACAATTAAGTAATGATTAGGGGGCCAAGCAGCGAAGCTGCTGGAATTCTGTTGTAATTGTACTGATATTAATTGAAATAATTATGGATTTACCTTTAAATAGTAACTTGAAATTTAGCTATGATATCCTAGGGACACATATGTTTATTATAGAAATACATATTTGTATGTCATAGGATATCATAGCTAAATTTCAAGTTACTATTTAAAGGTAAATCCATAATTATTTATCTTAAGCACTCGCATTTTAATGTTTATTTATTTAATATGTATTTCTGTTCATTTAATAATTGATTTATCTGATTTACAATGAGTGGCTGAATGTCAAAATATAAATGTGAACTGTTGTGTTTAAACTCTTATGTGCTAAGTTTTTTTAGATCTGAAACTAGAACCATGCAAACACTAACACATATATTATCAGCTCAACTGGGTACACAGCTTTTGTGTTTTTGTTCATTGGTGTGGCAATACATATGAAACTACTTACTGGTGTGCATAAAACATGCAACAGTACACCAAAATGTACAAAGTGGGGGTGGCCACTTGATACGTTGGTACAAAACCTGTAAATCAGTACGTTCCAGTGGTGTTGGTTACCAAGACGCCAGAAAATGTAAGACGTGAGTCTTGTAAGAAAATGTTATGCAAATGAAAATGTAAGAAAATGTTATGTTGCTGAGTTCACTCCACGAACCTATGTAAGATTACGAGTTGGGCTCTCTGCATCATTATACAAAACGATTTACAATTGAATATGTTAATATTATTTCCCCCTTTGACTAAAACAGTTTAACCACGAACTGAACTTAACTTAAACAAATGTGAGTAGTGGGTAGACGATCAGTGTCAACAAAAACACTCGTCAGCCCATTAGGCAACATAGGCGAGCATCTAGGGTGGCATTGCTTCGTGGGTGCCGATCAACCAAGACAATAAATGTGTTTAATCTGTGTCGAACAAAATGCGCCCTTTGTGTTCTGTGGCGCCCTCCACAGAACAAATATACTGTGTACTAAATGTCTTAACTACAATACTACTCTTACTGTTTCTGTTATATCTGTGTTTGGCAAAAACAGTGAGAGTGGTATGGATAGTATGGCATTGTGAACACAATCACAGACTCATGAGTGCGGGGCTGGTGAATTGGAGTTATTCCCTTTTGAGTTGGTTCATCTCAATGCATTTGTCTAACTTGTGGGCTGAATTGTTTGAAGGGCTTTGTCACACAGTAAAACATTAATGGGATGCTTTAAAAGATAGAACAAAAACATGATGAAGTTAATATTTATTTACAATTCATTGAAACAAAACCTGCAGCTGCATTCAATAATTTGCCAGTGAACGATTCTCTACTGCATGTAAAGATACTTTATATATAAAGTGTATCAAAACACTTACATTACATGAAAGTGCTTAAAAGTACCAAATCCAAACCAATACCATGTTTTTTGGACATGTTCTTTGGAGTAGCCTTCCATATAAATACCATAATATAGGCCTACTGTATTATAAAAAATACCAATACCATATTGTACCATCACTGTACCATGATACTGCCACAGCAAGCTTTTGAGAAAGATAAGATAAGATAAATTTGATATACTTCAACTTGTTCTTTCTAATGTGAAAAAAGTAGCAATACATTTTTAGTCCACTCATTAATGCCACACAGTAAATATATTTTCTGGCGAGAGTTCTGAGCGGCTCTTGTCTGCTTTGGTGGACAGTGAAAAGGGAACCCCGTCTCCAAACTGAGGCTGCCCTCTGGGTCGTTGACGCCATTTCCTTGGCCTTCCAGACTCAGGAAGTGCCCACCCCCTTGCGGGTTCGAGCACGCGCGACGAGAAGTGTGACATCCTCGTGGGCACTGGCCAATGGCACCTCCCGAAGCAGGCATCTGCAGAGCAACAGGCTGGGCAACACCCAATACCTTTGTGAGATTCTACAATCTCAGGGTTGAGTCGGTCTCATCCCATGTTTTGTCAGGTCCGAGCCAGTAGAACTCGGTAATATGGAACGGCCGACCGGGGGTTCCGCTTGCACTTAGCGCCCTTCACCAAAGTGATCCAGTGCGCTCTCTCTCTCCCAGGTTAGCCATTAAGCACTCTCTTCCTGGATGTTCTTCCTCCCTAGTCTTCTGGCCTGCAAATTCAATGGAGGAATTTCCGACCAGACCCACTACTAGCCTCAAGTGCTCTCTACTGGGGTAGGGCTCCACAGGCCTTATTCCTTCTTCAGGCCACTCCCTGTGATGTCTTTTCCCTGTGATTTGTATGGTTCTCTTGTCGGCGGACCCCCGTCTCCCTTGGGTAGTCCCTCTGCCCCTGTTCGCTGTGTTTGTAGAGCTCCTCCCTCACCAGGTAGGACCTGCCACCGTGCCACTTCCACGTGTGGCTTGACAACCCATTGGCCACGTTACCTCTCCTCAGTCTTGGCAGGATGTGGTCTCTCCTGGGTCTTTTCTCCCTGAAAGAATAGGATCGGGAAAGACAGCCTTCCCCGACGCATTTCATAGTGTTAAGATAGCCCCATCCACTTTATGCTCTATAACGAGAAACATAGAGAGAGAAAAGGCCGCGGCTGGTCGGCTTGCTCCCATGACACAAACACACGACAGACATGTCCGTAAACTATCTCTCTCTTCCGCACAATCCTCCGCAGTCTGCCTTTTTCCCTCTCGGAGGCTTGATTAGCCTGATAAGGGACCGGGTGTGTATAATCACGACCCGACCCCGCCCTCCGCCCTGCCACATTCCTCCCTCATTCTCTCAGGCAGGGGAGCCCCTATTATGACGTACACCCCCCCCCCCTCTTTCCCTGGGGAGGGGTGTGCCTTTTGCCCCGTCTGCTGGCAGGTCATCCCCGGCTACCTGGACGAGGGAGGGGACAAGGGGAGGGAAACAATTAATTAAAAAGGGAAATAATTAAATGGGGGGGTACTTCCTGTAACAGTGTAGTCCCCCCCCCCCCAAAAAAAAAAAACAAAACAAAAAAAACACGGTAACATTTAAATGAGAGGGAAAAGGCCAATGAGAAGCGGCAGTAAGAGAGAGAAAAGAGAGAGAGATAAAAAAAAAAACACTTACTCGCCAGTTCTCTGATATGCTATAGCTTGTTCCTCGACCACTCCTCCACCCTCTAATGGATGACAGCCTCTCCGGGCGGATCGGAGGCAGACCTCCAGCCCCTGGTGGACGGAACGCCCCGCCGCGTTCTTGGGGAACAGAAGGGGTCTTCCCCGCCCCTGGCAGCGGTTGTCCCGCTCCAGGCGGTCGGCAGCGAGCCCCTACCTACTCGCGGTATAAATAATATTTTAATGAGAAACTTAAAATTGAAGACAAAAACACACATGACGGACATGTCCGTAAACTATCTCTCTCTCCCACACAATCCTATGCAGTCAGCCTTTATCCCTCTCGGAGGCTTGATTAGCCTGATAAGGGACCGGGTGTGTATAATCACGACCCGGCCCCGCCCTCCGCCCTGCCACACAGTGATTTAATGAAACACTGGGTCTGTTCCAAAACTTAGTGAGCTGCCTTGCTGTCTCTAAGTGATTAGTAATCATATCTAAGGCCTATAATATCAGGCAGATATTCTATGGGGATGTGGAGTTATCCTTGGGGGTGTTTATTTATATGGGTCAGTAAGCAACCACCTGGCAATCACAGAGAACACTGTAGCAACCATCTAGCAATGCCCTAGCAACCACCCGAAACAACATGGGCTGCATTTCCCAGAAGCATTGTAAGCCTAAATGGATTTGGTCTCTACATTCAACTTAAGCTTGCAATGCTTTTTGTCGTATACACACAGCACACATATTTTGGGTAAAATAGTCAATTTTGTATCATATTAATCTGTTATTTCTCGATACTTTTCAATATTGCATGGATTTATTTTTCTGCCAAGCTCATCGTGCATTCTGGGATTGCCTATACCGGGGAAGGATGCATCCGATGCTACCTTAGAATTTGGCCAAAACAAGATATCTTGAGAGGCAGCATAATAAATAAAGATACCTACCTTTTGAAACAGCCTTCGGGTTGGGAGATCGTCTAAAAATGCTCTTTCCAGAGGATGTTCACTAGATTTTGGAACAGACCAACTGTCTGCCTGTCTGTGTGAATTTTCACAATTTGAAATTTCCAGGTAAGCAATGTCATACAAATGTATGGACAATTGTAATTGAACTCATCAAGCACTAAATGATTGATATAAACCACAGTGATTCAATTATAATATAATCAGCCTATCTGACCATGCTTTGTTAACTTTCGTGCCACTTTGTCTTAACTCACATTTTAAAGTAATCTAATTGCACATAGTTTGAGAACAGCAGGCTATCGCTGCGTCCCAATTAGCCTACTTTAAAATGCTCCTAAAATGTTGAATCTTTTTGTGATGGAAAAGTGTTTACTTTTTTGTGTGTGGCAAAAAAGTGTCCAAGTATTGGGACATAGACTCAAGTCATAAAATACACCGACCTGTCAATAAACTTGTTACAGTTGTCATGCCATGCAGATTTCTATTATTCATTCATTCATTCATTCATTCATTTTCTTTGCATTTAATATACAACATCCTGCAATGCTTCCTACCGTATTGGAGAAGAAACAGCATGTCATTGAAGATCTGTTTTGGAGTGTTTCGTGTTTTATTATTAATCACTCATACCCTTTTCTGATAACTGCGTATGGAGCAGTTTAATTGCTCACAATTGAATGAGCCAACTTCGTCCTACAGTGAGAAAGTCTCTCATAACAGCTGTTAACTAAACTTATGTACAAACTTATGTCTCAGTATTGATTTTATGTTGTAAAAACATGATGAACAGATGATGTGCCGTCGGTCTCACTGCCAGGTTTGTAGTTTTTCCACATACAGTATGACAGTTTTAGTTCTGAAGTGAATGGACAAAGCTTCTACCTAGGGGAGCTTACTAGGCTAGCAAAGCAATACATAATGCAGCGGTCCCATAGATATTCTATGAGCGGTACACTGGTGAGGAGGCAAGAGGCCATTTATCGCTGGCAGTGTAATGCCCCACAGCTAGAACTATGTCTTGGAGCCTTTTAGTTTTTCTTTATAACAACCCTGACTTATAATAGTCAGTAGTTTAATAATAGTAGTAGTTTTTTTTGAGACACCTACAGCTGATTTTCTATCACGTTTTTGTACTATCTTAACTTTTTTTTATCATATAGAGTAATTGCACATTCATCTATTCTGCTATGAGATTCATCTCAATCCTGAGGTGATGTTCTGTCCTCCATGTTTATAATTTAGCTTAACATATTTTTTCTGCATTGCAGGCAGAGAGGGAGAGAGAGAGAGAGAGAGAGAGAGAGAGAGAGAGAGAGAGAGAGAGAGAGAGAGAGAGAGAGAGAGAGAGAGAGAGAGAGAGAGAGAGAGGCTGGTCTAAAGCCTTGAGGAAGAATGGAGTATAAGACCCTAATTAAAGTTGAATCCTTTTTGTCATTCATGCTTTGAGTAAGGCTGTGGGGAAAGCGTATGGTTTGATGATTCTAATGGATTTTTCTTGCTCTGATAAAATCTCAATACCTTTGAGTTTTTCACACCTCTCTATGACACTTGAGTTGCCCTCTGCATAAATTCAGATATGCAGACATCTGCATGGATGGTAATATTTTAAGACAACTCCTTAAAGGAATAGTTCACCCAATGATAATTTACTCACCCTCAGGCCATTCAAGATGTATACTACTTTCTTTCTTCATCACAACAGGTTTTAGGATTTTTAGGAAAGTATCCCAGGTTTTTAGTGAATGGATACCAATATTTGATGGTCCAAAAAGCACATTTAGGCAGCATCAAAGTAATCCACATGACTCAAGTCGATTAAGAAATGTCTTCTGAAGTTAATTGATTCGTTTGTGTGAAATACAAATTTCTAATTAAAATGTTTTTAAATTTATATTGGCGCTTCTGCCAGCTATCTGTAGCTGTTTGAATTGAACTTACTCTCACGTGAAGTACGTTCCTCTGTGGTAAACAGAGTGGAACTTCTGAATTCTGAACGTGATGACATCACACAACAGCAACGTGAGGCATTTGGTGTTTACAGTGATTTTAATTAAAAGTTAAGTTAATAAAGTTTTAAAAAGTGATTTGTTTTTCACACAAACCTAACAATTCACTTCAGAAGACAGTACTTAATTGAAGGGAGTCGTGTGGATTACTTTGATGCTGACTAAGTGTGCTTTTTGGACTGTCAAAAATTGGTGTCAATTCACTTGCATTGAATGAAGCTAAAAATGTTCTGGTTACTTCTGTAACCGCCGTTCCCTGATGGAGGGAACGAGACGTTGTGTCGATGAAGTGACACTAGGGGTCACTTTTGGGAGCCCGAGACACAACTGATCTTTGATAAAAGGCAATGGGAATTGGTGAGTTGTATTTGCATGCCACTCCCCTGGACATACAAGTATAAAGGGGCTGGCATGCAAACCGCTCATTCAGGTTTTGTGCTGAGGAGCCGAGAGAGAAGGTCCCAGCCATTTCAGTGGGTAGTCCAGCATTGTGACAGGAGGGACACAAAGTTTTGTTCCCTCTATCAGGGAAACCGCTGAGGTTATGGAAGTAACCAGGACGTTCCCTATCTGTCTCTCACTCGACGTTGTGTCAATGAAGTGACACTAGTGGTCCCCTACAAAAATGCCACAACTAACTGAACTGTGTAACGTGAATTGGCGGTTCGAGACAGGCAGACTACTGTGTGCCTCGTAGCCAGCACACCAGGCCGACATGTAACCTCCCCCAACACTGTTATGAGCATCAAACAGCCCTTCGGGGTCAAGACAACTGCCAAAATAGAATAGGGGCAGGCTATCCCAGTCATGCCTTTTCCCTCTTTTTTATGTTTTTCTCCCCCAAAAAGAGTAAAAATGTGTCAACTGACTGGGACCACTAGTGTCCACATATGGGGGGTGTTTGTCACTCCCAAGGGGAAGACACCGCAGAGACCACACCCACTCTTGGGCCTCTGCCCAAGGAAGATGCAGTTTACCAACATGGAAACGATTTAGCGGAAGATATACTTTGCATGGTGTTACCTACGGAGAACCAGCACATACAGAAAACCTATCCCGTACAGGGCTTAGTTAGCATGTCTACTGAGCCGGCAGCGAGTTTCTCTGCAAACTCGTCTGCCACAGGGCTAGGAGGAAGTCCTCCAGGGAACACATCTTGTGAACAATACTAGGAGTCAACAGCGCACGTCTTCAGCTCAGTGGAGGTGAAAGGCGCTATGCGCTAGCGATACACCCGGCCAACTGTCCCGGACTTACCTGTTCGTTCCTGCTAAGGCACGGAACGAAACCGGCTCAACCTGGAGATTGTAGAACCTCGCAAAGATTTTGGGTGTTGCCCAGCCTGCTGCTCTGCAAATGTCTGCTAGAGAGGCCGGAACTTCCACAGAGCGAGTAGTATTGTCAACAACTCGAGGCAGTTGACGTGCCAACATGGCCGCGGGCTCGTCCAGGAGACGGCTGATGTGTGCCCGTTGCATAAAGCACCTCAGCCCGTTTTGGAGGTGTCCGTCATAACCACGATGCGCCTGGAGAACTACTCTAGGGAAACACCTGCCCATGGAAATGTGAGGTCGGTCTAATGGCTGAAAAGGTGGCGACAGACCGGCATGATGGCCACGCGATGTGTCCCGCGGCGCCATACCCATCCCGGGACTCGGAGCCAGTGCTGAAGTGGTTTCATATGCATCAGCCCGCGTCCACCGCTGAGGATGCTATATGCCCCAGGAGCCTCTGAAACAGTTTCAGTGGAACCGCTGTTTTCTGTCTGAACGCCTTCAAACAGGTCTGCACCAACTGCATCGAGAGACTCCAAGCCAAGAAAAGAGATGCTCTGAACCGGGAGGAGCTTGCTCTTTTCCTCGTCGACCCGAAGCTATGCACCAGGTCCCTGTGCGCACACAACACATACAGAGATTGAGCTAGGTTTAGCCAGTCGTCGAGATAGTTGAGGATGTGAACGCCCTCTTCCCTTAACTGGGTAAGAGCTGCCTCTGCGGCCTTCATGAAGACGCGAGTGGACAGGACAGGCCAAAAGGGAGGATCTTGTACTGGTACGCCTGACCCTCAAGCGCAAACGGCAGGAAGGGTCTGCATCAAGGTGTATCGAGATGTAGAAGTACTTGTCCTTCAGGTCTACTGCCACGAACCAATCTTGATTCCAGATGCTCACTAGAATGCGTTTTTGCGTCAACATCTTGAACGGGAGTCTGTGTAAGGCTAGGCGAGACTTGACCACAACATTGCAATGGTCATGTTCTCGCAGTGAGAATATGATGATTCCATGAGCGATGTCTCCACCCAGGCACGAAAGACAGCGATTGTGGCCATCAGAAGGCGAGAGATAACGACCGCAACCAGGAATAACACACAGACGGAAAGGCTTCTTTAAAAAGACACTTCTTTAAAAAGGCGTTTCCATGTGTGCCACTCTTTTAGAATATACTCTTTTAGTTTGTTCTGCCGAAGCACCCAGGGACGATCTCTGCAGTGCACCAGTGGAGAGGGGGGAGAAGCAGCTGTAATGCCGCCTTCAGAACCCAGCAGAGATGATTGGGAAGCCGTGGGAATTCAGCTCAATGAATACCGACCGCTCGGCTCTGAAGAGAAAATCTGAATGAGCGGTTCGCACGCCAGCTCCTTTATACCCGTATGTCTGGGGGGGTGGCATGCAAATACCACTCGCCAATTCACATTGGCCTTTTATCAAAGTTCAGAGGTGTCGCGGGCTTCAGGAGTGACCCCTAGTGTAAATTCATTGACACAACGTCGAGTGAGTGACAGATATGGAACCTGGGATACTTTCCTAAAAATCTCAAATCCAGTTTTGATGAAGAAAGGTCATATACATCTTGGATGGCCTTAGGATGAGAAAATTATCAGCAAATTTTAATTTTTGGGTGAACTATTCCTTTAACCTTACTTTATTGTGTTATGGTGATACTGTTTGCCCCCTTTAACTTAAACATGCAGGGCTCAACAATAATGATGGCCTACTGGCCTTGGGTTTGGTACAGTTAACATTACTACAGTATCACTTGTTATATCGGGCCAGTGCTGCATTGTCGCTACATCTTGTATTTGTTGGATCATATGTTTTTATGTCTTGTAAACCTTTTTTGTTAAATATTTGGGATTGTGTAATGTGTGCAAAATGCTATAATTACATAGATGATATTTTGTTGACATTGTGAGAATTAACTGATTAACTTATTGATTTTCTCAGAAGCATTAAAGAGAATGCAGATACTATAGCAATTAAAACAAATAAAATATTTTAAACAAATCAATCATCATTTATTTTTTGCATCATATGCCATTGTTTTTCAGTATTAGGCTCAGTGTTACATTGAACACCTACATTATACTGTATCTGTACAATGTGTAGCCATTATTGCAAATTACAAACCTAGTATTTAATCTATTTATTTTATTATTATTTATTGATTTATTTATTTTTACAAAGAAAGCTTTAATGAAAAATACAAATATATTTATCTAAAAATGCAATGCTAAAAACAAAATGTATGCATGTTTTGTGATAGACTAGTGGAATTTGGCTGGGTGAGTAAAAATCTGAACTATTGGCCTAAAAGATTTCTCATTGGAGCCATGATTATCATAGATCATTACCCCTCAAACTCCTCTTTATTTCATTTTGTTTTATTTCCTGTTTTATTCATCCTCTTCTGTTTTTGTTTCATTCCTTTTCATCTGCTTTTGGATTATTCAAAAAATCTTTGCTTAAAGGATTTAAAAGCAATGCCAGACACTGATATGAAGTGTTGTTTGTATTATAGAGTGAGAAGGAAGTTTCTTCAAGCCTTCACATTAATTTGGTTATGTGGTGCTGCACAGAAACTTTAGTGATCTGTGTCATATTCTCTGAGATTGACCAGCTGCTTGGACATCAGAAGCAATGAATAACTAATGAAGTCAGGAATCTGATCCACCTTGCTATGAAAAAAACAAAAATGTTCATGTTTGGGACACTTGATATAGGACACAGATGGATGGCACAATGCATAGTGCACTTGGTAGAAAGACTCTATTAGGGCCAGAAACAAACACTAAACAAGAACATTAACATTAAATATTCATATAAGTGAGATTTACTGTATTTTTGCACTCTCTCAGATTAAGGAAATTGTTATAATTGACCAAGCACATTGGTAATAGAGAGACTGACCCACATTTAGGTATCTCAGACAGATCGTCCACACTTTGGCTGCATGCAAAAAACAAACAAACAAAAAAAAAAGAAGAAAACAAAGGAAAATGCTGCTTTCGAAGGCTGTATACTTAGGTAGAATGAAAATAAGGTGCTTTTTAAACTGTCCTGACCAGGTTCACCTAGATGTCCATTCATTGAAAAAGCTGTTGGTTTAACCATTAACTGAATAAGTAGCAAGGCACCAAGTCCCCTGCCTACATTTTTGGATGCAGCCTTTAATTACACATTCTTCATTGATTGTGTTGGAAAATGTGTGGCATCTAATAGAATGGATTTAAATTTGGTAAAATGTGTTTAATGGATGTTTAAGTGTTGTGCTCATTATCACATTAGATTAAACATTTTTAATGAAATATGAAAGGGGTGGGGGATGTGTAGAACCTTGTGAGGGATGAATGTTCAAATTCTGTGGATATTCTGTACAGTTCCACCTTTTAGGATAAATACTCAATGCAGTCCAGTGTTGTGGCATAGTGTTCACATATTGAGGTCGGATTTGCTGAACAGTGGCCTTCCATTGGCAATAAAACTGTTTGTTCTCTTATCCTTAGTCCTTGGCTTAAGAAAAAGAGAAATGTGTTGGGTGTCTTGATATGCTTTAGCTGGGAGAAGATTACAGGAAATGAGGATTGCTCTGGGAATTGAATAGGGGAACTCAAAAGAAACACGGCAAGCAATAAAACACAATCAGAGCAATACCTCAACATTCACTTCAACTAAACCAGCTAGTGTGTTATCAAAGCTGTGAAACATTGTTTGGTTTAGCCTAACATTAGAGAGTCAGGAATGACCTCTCACACCTATTACACTCACTATTGCTCACAAAATGAAAAATTATAAAAAGTATTCAACACAACTAGGTTTTCTTAAGACACTTTTTGTTTAACCTGTTAGTACTGAACACAAAGACACAATGCTAGGGTGTTCTGGAAGGTTGTCAGGGCATTGCTATGAGGTTACTAAATAAGGTGTTGGCATTGCTATCAAGTTCCTATGTGGCATTTAGCATATGCTTTGTGGTTGCTTGGGCTTTGAAAGGGTGTTCTGCATAGTCACTAATTTGTTGTTTACTAAGCTCATATGCAAAGTCTATGTTTTCTTTTTTAGCCCTTTTAATCATATGCCAGGAAAATTGTAAGTCTCATCTTTTAGAAAAGTAAAAGACTGACTGCTTGACAGTCACAATGTATATAATGTGGATAGCAATGGGCTACTCTTTTGGTTGCAGAAGAAAGCAAACTCATAAATGTTACATTAGCACGTGCACATTTGCCAGAGCCTGTGAAGAGTAAATCAGATGATTTCCAGCTCAGCTGAGCTTATTTTCTCCCTCTCTTTCTCTCTCTCTCTCTCTCTCTCTCTCTCTCTCTCTCTCTCTGTGTTGTTTCACGAGGAAACACCGTCGCTGTCCTTGCGCAATGGCTTCAGGTGTGTGTCAGAGGACGGCATCCCAGTTGAAGATGTGCTCATTTCAACTGGCGAGAAAGTAGGACATGAAAATATTGTGTCCGCTTCTCGCATGAATAAAGCCGTAGTGGTGTTTTTGAAAGAGCAAAACCTTGTTAATCGTTTAATAGAGAATGGCCTTGTTATAAATGACAATTTTGTTCAGGTTACCCCCTTACATGCTCCGACAGCGAAAGTCACGGTGTCGAATGTTCCACCTTTTATTGCGAATGATGCGTTGGAACGGGAATTAGTACGGTTTGGCAAATTTGCCAGCGCTTTCAAAACAATAACGCTAGGCTGTAAACACCCATCTCTGAAACACGTCAAGTCTTTCAGAAGACAGGTGTTTATGTTTCTAGACTCCCCAGAGAATACGCTGGATGTTTCATTCCGAGCACGATACGAAGGAAGAACCTACATGGTGTATGCAACAACTGGTAGTTTGAGGTGTTTCGAATGTGGCGATTTAGGTCATAAAAAGTTTGCATGCCCACATAGAGAGCGTGCAACAGAGAATGGGCCTACTGTCTCAGGAGAGGGAGATGTGGTGGAGCACAATGCTCAAGAGGAAAAAGCAGGTTCATCAGAGGTAAGCGATTCTGGTACGGCGCCGTCCACCATAGAAACACATGAGCATGTTGTTACTAATACAGATACTAATGTGAATGAAAAGCAAAATGAAAATATTGCAAATATTGTACAAAATATTAATGCAAACGAGCAGCAAGATAACATTGTTGTAAATGCAGGGCCCAGTTCAAGTAGGTGTGACGAGCCTGTTTGTTTGGGTACAAGAAAAAGAGAGTTGTGTCTCGGTAATGATGGTAGTGCAATGGATGATGTTGAATCTGACGAAAATGGTTCTCTTCTTGATTATGAATGTGACTCACAAGGTGGTTCTGTATGTGGACCTGAAGGTGAATCTCAAGATTTGTCCTTTAAAGATTCTTCCTTTTATACATTAGAGGAGATTAATGATTTTCTTGATGAGACTTTTGGAAAACAAGTCAATATCAAAGATTTTTTTCCTGATGTTGAAAAATTTGAGAAGTCAGTGGCGTCTCTTCAGAAGACTGTGAGTCTTGACCAACTGAGCGAAAAGAAACGTTTTCTTTTAAAAAAAACATGTTACAGTCTGACTTTTACAAATGTAAAAAGGCGGATAAAAAGAAGAGGCTAAAAGCATTCTGATATGCATCATGTGGTGTGTTTGTCTTTTTTTTTTTTATGTTTTCTTCCGCTGTTATCTTTTCTCTATCCTTCCTAAACCTATATATGGATCTTTTGAGGGTGGGTTCATTACATATTAATGGTGGGAGGGATAGACATAAACGAGCCTTAGTGTCTGAAATAATGCAGAATAAAAAGCTGCAAGTCATTTTATTGCAAGAAACCCATAGTGATATAGACAATGAAACCGAGTGAGGGATGTGGTGGAAAGGTCAGCATATACCTAGCCATGGTACAAATCTGAGCACTGGAATTGCTCTCCTTTTTTCTCCAGATAGAAGAGTTAGTATTGAAAAAACAGAAGAATTTGTAAAAGGTCGTCTTGTCCTTGTTAAATCTATTATTGAAGGGACCATATTTTACTTTATAAATGTTTATGCACCAAATGTGGTACATGAAAGACAAAAACATTTTTGTATATTAACTAAAGTGTTAAAACAAGATTTTAGCCATGGAAACATCATCATTGGTGGAGATTGGAATTGTACAGAATGTTTCAATGTTGATCGTAACAATGAAGAGCCTCATATGCTTTCCTCCAAATATTTGTCAAGATTAATGAAAGAGGCTGAACTTTTAGATATGTGGAGAATCAAGCATCCAGTAGACAAACAATATACATGGGTTAAAATCTCTGATAATAGAGTTAGTGCTGCTCGATTAGACAGAGTCTATGTTTCAAATTTTTTTAAATAATAGGGTTATTGATTGTTGTATTTCTCCTATAGGCTTTTCTGATCACCATCTGGTTTTTATTTCAGTAAATATGGCACAGTTTCCAATAATATCTTCTTATTGGCATTTTAATGCTAAATTGTTGCAAGATACTTTTTTTCTCTAACATTTTGTGGTATTTTGGAATTACTGGAAGAAGAAAAACTTAAAAGCAATGGTGGGAGGTTGGTAAAACTCAAATAAAACTATGCTGTCAACAGTACACAGCATACTAGAAAGAGATATAGAGTCTATAGAGACAGAAATGCTTAAAAAACATGACCCAACCTTTATTAATAAATTGCAACAGAAAAAGAAATAGTTAAGATTTCATTTGAATGAGAGGGTGAAGGCAGCTTTGGTGAGGTCACGATTTACAACAGTCAATGATATGGATGCCCCTAGTGCCTACTTTTTTAATTTAGAACATTCACGGCACAATATAAGCAGATGACATGTTTACGTCTTCCAGATGGGAAGATTACAAATGACATTATAGAAATGCGTCACCATGCTGTTGACTTTTATTCTTGTCTCTACAAAGCTGAACATTGCAATTCTGGTTGTGAAGCACAAATTTTGCATGAACTTCCTCAAATAGACTCCATTTCTAGGACTGCTTTGGATACTCAAATGACCTTTCAAGAACTCACTATTGCTGTTGGACAGTTAAATTCCGGTCATTCTCCTGGAATTGACGGGTTGACTGCTGAATTTTATAAAATATTTTGGAAGCATATTGGAATGGACTTTTATGAAGTCTTTTGTGAAAGTTATAAAGATGGCATTCTACCTGTTTCATGTCAACGTGCTGTATTGTCCCTACTACCTAAAAAGGGAGACTTGACTTTGTTAAAGATCTGGAGGCCTGTTGCTCTATTAAAAACAGAATACAAAATCCTATCCAAATGTCTTTCTAATAGACTTAAGAAGGTTTTACATTTGATAATTCATCAAGACCAAACCTATTGCATTCCAAAGAGATCTATAATGGATCATCTTTTTTTGGTGAGCGATACCTTGGATATCTGTAAAATGTTTGATGCAGAGGTTGGATTGATCGCTTTAGACCAAGAAAAGGCATTTGATAGGGTCGATCATAATTATCTTTTCAATCTACTTG
Source organism: Xyrauchen texanus (assembly GCF_025860055.1). Lineage (NCBI taxonomy): Eukaryota > Metazoa > Chordata > Actinopteri > Cypriniformes > Catostomidae > Xyrauchen > Xyrauchen texanus. Next base: position 17,881,917 of record NC_068279.1, read on the forward strand.
CTTCTTTTGGGTTTGGTCAGGATTTTATCATACTGGATTTTTTGTATACTGGAGCTTCTTGTAAGGTTAAGGTGGGGGTGGTCTAAGTCGGCCTATTCTGGTTTCAAGGGCATTAGACAAGGATGCCCTTTATCAGGGCAATTGAACAGTATTGCTATTGAACCATTACTTTTTAATATAAGGAAAACTCTAACTGCTTTATTAATACCCACAATGCCTCAACATTTAAGAACTATAATTACTGCTTATGCTGATGATGTTACAGTCTTTGTCAATGACAGTAATGATATAAAAGCTCTGTCTAGAGCACTGTTTCTGTATGAAAGGGCATCATCAGCAAAAGTAAACTGGGATAAGACTGAGGCTTTCTGGTCAGGTCAAAGAAATTTGCTAAATCTCCCACAACTACCAGGTAACTTAAACTGGAATAAAAAAGGGCTAAAAATAAACTTGGTGTGTTTTTGGGATCTACTGAGTTTCAAAAGAATAATTGGGAGGGAGTTTTGGAGAGAGTGTGCACCCGATTGTCTAGATGGAACTGGTTGCTACCCCAGTTTTCCTACAGGTGGAGAGTTTTAGTTGCAAACAATTTGGTCGCTTCTGCTTGTGGCATAAATGTATTGTGTTACAGCATCCCGCTGGATTAGTTCAAGACATTCAAAGGATGTTGGTGAACTTTTTTTGGTCAGGACAGCATTGGGTCTGATCAGCTGTCCTTTTTTTGCCAGTGCAAGAAGGGGGACAAGGTCTGGTAGATATCAGATCTAGACTTATGACTTTTCGTCTACAAGCTGCTCAGAGACTGCTGTATAACAATAATATTGCATGGTCTAACATTGCAGTTGCACTCCTGAGAAAGGCAGGCAACATGGGACTTGATAAACACTTATTTTTAATTAACTTGAATGAAACCGTTTTAACAGACTTGACATCCTTCTATAGATCTGTGATAGAAGCCTGGAAAGTTTTTTCTGTCTCAAGACCTGCTGGAATACATGCAGATTTTTGGCTGATGGAAGCCAAAAACCATTGTTCCAGAACCCTTTTTTTACCTTCTAGATGCTTATGCTCTGCCAATTTGTCATTATGGCTGATAGCTGCTGGATGTGTAAAACTTGGCCACATTTTAAGTATCAGTCTTGATACCCTGGGAGAGAGAACTGGGATCAAATCTATTCGATTTTTGAAACAGCTTACTGATGAAGTAGTTGGAGAGCTGGATTTTGATAAACAACTCTTTATCGACAACTCTAACCATATTAAAGAATGGATAGCTGAATGTGACTATGATTTTCCATCCTTGAAGATAACCGCTGACGTAAGGGAATGGCATGAAGAGGAAAGTCTTATATTGTCTTTTAAAACCCCTCAGCTGGATGTTTTTTAGACTGCTGGAAAAAAGTTATGTATGTGACTTGTGTGAAAGTGACAAATGCACATCTTTTATCTGGAGTAATATCATCTAGATGGACTGAATTTTTTTGGAGTGGATATCTCCCCCAAAGGTAGCAGGCGGTCACTGTACAAACTGCCAATTGATAAACGGTCTGGTGACTTACAGTGGAGGATTGTACATGGTGTGATAGCTACAAACAGACATGTGGTGCACCTCAATTCTAATGTAGTGGTGGGTTGCCCTTTTTGTTCTGAAAATGAAAAAAATTTCATCTTTTTGTGCAATGTGCACGTTTGGGTAATTTGTTTTCTTTTTTACATCAATGGGTATCATCTTTAGGTGTTGATTTATCTCATCAATTGTTCATTTTTGGGCCAAAATATTCTGATAGTCGTAAAAATGTTTTGGTTCTATTAAATTTTGTGTTTGGAACTGCCAAACTTGCCATTTGGAAAACAAGGCTAAATAAGATGCTTGGTACAGATACTTTAGATTCTTTATTGATTTTCATGGGTTTGGTAGCATCAAGGCTTGGAATAGAATATGCATATTACAAACTGGTAGGGTGCTTACCAATGTTTGTGAATACTTGGGCCATAAATGGGGTGTTATGTAAAGTTAATGAAAATTATGATTTACTGTTGACTTTTTAAGTTATATTGTTATTGTTATTGTTATTTTTTTTAATTAATTTTTTTAATATTTGTTATTTTATTATTTTTCTTCTTTTTTTATTTGAGATTGTGGAATGTAGATCTTCAGTGGTAATACAGACTGGGTTTACCTATATGTTTTAAATAAAGGTGATTCAATCTCTCTCTCTCTCTCTCTCTCTCTCTCTCTCTCTCTCTCTCTCTCTCTCTCTCTCTCTCTCTCTCTCTCTCACTCTCTGATGGCTGTCCAGATGAGGAGCCTATTGGCTCTCCAGAGATTTGGAAAAGGACAAGTTAGAGGGGCCAATTAAATGGTCATGCTTGGTTTATTTTTCAGCTAAATTTATGGCATTGCTGTCTTTTAGTGTTTTCCAGCCTTTATATCATTGTGTTGTTCCTCTCTCCATGTAAGTGTAGTTCTAGTGGGAGTACATATACACACCATTATCTAGTTATCTGCTAGCCAGTCATACATCAGCCACTGCTTTAAAAGCCTGCTTTCAATCTACCTCTTTGCTGTTTCAGTGTGGCAACACGACAATTCATTTGACAGCTCACTATGTCCAACGTCAAGTCATCTTCGCTCATCTACGAGCTAATACCCAGCTCTGGACATGGATTTAGTCACTTGCTCCTTACCTTCTATCCAGGGTCAGCAGCTCTACGGCACAGCGCGCATCTGCAATTTGTGGAGTCTCAGTGGGATCTCGGCCCTTTTGGAATGATATTAGAAATGTTAGCCAGGCATCTCCGTCACTCCCAATCTCTCAAGGCCACAGGTGAACCAGCTCATTCATATAATCTTGGGAAGCCTGCCTTCCCTCCTTGACGATGCAGTCGCTCATCTCAACTTTATGCCCCACATTAAACCTACTGGGCTAAAATGATCAGAAAATCCAGAAATCGATCCAGATCTCTGTAACGTAGGAGACCTCCCTCAATCAAAGCCACCACATCTACCGCAACTGAATGCAATCTCGCCAATTTCTTCCCCATCATAAAAACATTAAGTTCTCAATCATATTCTTTTGGGGGAAACAATAGTCTAATGTATTTAGAGTATGGTTTATTGAGTTTTAGGCTTTGTACTGCCAATGTTTCTGTTCATCATAACCTGCAATATTAAATTTAAGGAACAATATTTTATTTCACACGAACATTCGGTTGTCATATTTCATGGTAGGCAATCACGCATTTCGCAGTGTGATGGCCGAATCACAGGGTTAACTGAAAAGGTTCACAGTGTTGATTCGTTCACCACGTTGCATGTCCAAGCACACACCTCTTTGGGGAATCAAGATCTATAATTTCTGCATGGCATCATGCATAAGTACTAGCATACAGGGTCTTATTACTCCATTCAGTTAAGATTATGCCTTGTTTTGTTGGTTGCCTCTATCGCATAATAAATCATGAAGTGTTTCTTACTTCATAGTTCTACTTCCACATTGTCCAAATTATGAAGCACCACTTGAAGTTGCTTGCCTCTGACACCTAGCAGTAGGCTCAATCAGACACGCAATTATTCATTATTTAATGAATAAGCCAACAGATGTCTCAAGACTGTAACAAGCAAAGGTCCAAGAAGGCCCAAGCCGACTCTGTTAAGTCTGCTCCCCCACTGATCATTATCAAGCCTTTACACTGTTTTTGCTGCCACTGGACCAGCAAATAATGGACCCCCGTGACATTCCAAGTGGGGGAGGTTAGCTGCATGCTATAGCAAAGAATGCAGAAAGATTGATTCAATCCTTTCCCCAGACATGGGGACTTGTGACTTGGTGACTTGGACTTGAGTCGACTCGAGTCGCTATTTTTATGACTTGTGACTTGACTTGACAAAAAATAAAATACTTGAGACTTGACTTGACTTGAGACACGAAGACTTGAATGACTTGAGTGTTAATCACATCATGTTTTCAGTTTGAATGTAAAATATATAAATTATTGAAAAAAATAAAGTTGATCCAGCTGGAGCGCAGGCTGAGAATAGTTTTGTCATGACTGGATTACGACACTATAGGCTATCATCAGCCATGCCCTCTCGTACCTTACACACACCATGCCCACTTAGATCAGATAACACATCAACATGTCAGCCGGAGGAGTAACGTTACCGAGGGTCATCGCTTTCAGCTTCAAAAAATTATTATCAAGATGGCAAAAGACGAACAGCGCTTTGAAAGACATGCAACGTTAAGATCGCAGACAGCCAGACGACAACCTCCAATTTCGTCCGCCATTTGAAGAGCCATTCTGCCCAGTAAGTGCTTGTCAATTTGTTAATTTATCTGGTTAGTTGGTAGTTAGCTAATGTAATAATAGCAGGGTTCCCACGGGTCCTTGAAATCCTTGAAAGTTTGTGAATCTGAAAAATAAAATTCAAAGCCCTGGAAAGTTCTTGAAAATAAACATACATAGATACAGGTCCTTGAAAGTGCTTGAATTTATTTTGTGCAAGAAGTTTTCTGGAAAAAAAAAATCTGTCCATTCATTTTTTTATTTCGCCAACACTTCGTGGCTTATGCTGCATACTAGCCTGCTTGATTTACGTTAAGTGTTTCCCGCACGAGGTACTTTGTTTTGTACGTTGCCATGATGTTCACGCGCGCTGGTACCTCAACGTTTCCCACTCACAGACATTGCAAAAATAGGCTTATGGATATACTCTGTGTGAGTGAGTGAGTGAGTGTGGGTGTGGGAGTGTGAGAGCGCGAGAGTGAGTGTGTGTGTGTGAGCGCGAGAGTGAGTGAGTGAGTGAGTGTGGGTGTGGGAGTGTGGGAGAGAGAGAGTGTGTGAGTGAGTGAGTGAGTGTGGGTGTGGGAGTGTGAGAGCGCGAGAGTGAGTGTGTGTGTGTGAGCGCGAGAGTGAGTGAGTGAGTGAGTGTGGGTGTGGGAGTGTGGGAGAGAGAGAGTGTGTGTGAGAGTGAGTGTGGGAGTGTGGGTGTGGGAGTGTGTGTGAGAGAGAGTGTGTGTGTGAGAGAGAGTGTGTGAGAGAGAGTGTGTGTGAGAGAGAGAGTGTGTGTGAGAGAGAGAGGAGAAATGTAACAAAGTTTAATGTACGTAACTGTGTTTGAGAGAGAGAGAGAGGGAGGTGTTCAGAGAGGAGTATGTTGGATGTTAAGCTGTTATTTGTTTTATGGACTCAATGTTGAAAATGTAAAACATTTCAAACACTGTTGGCAGAAGTGAAAAATAAATAATTTTATGAAGTTACAATTTTGTTTGATTCCATCATGTATTTTACTGAACATGAGTATTGTAATTTACTGACAGTTACTTATATCTTGTCTTTTCACTTTATTATGATCAGATTCTGCAGGTAAAATTACAATAATAAGGTGACTTGACTTGGACTTGACTTGACATAGCCTGTGACTTGACTTGGACTTGACTTGACATAGCCTGTGACTTGACTTGACTTGACTTGCCCAAGAAAAAAATACTTGGGACTTACTTGAGACTTGAAGGATAAGACTTGAGACTTACTTGAGACTTGCACATGTGTGACTTGGTCCCATCTCTGCCTTTCCCCCATAATAATTGGACTCAAAGCCCAGAACGACAGACTTTGCTTTATTCAATTATTTTACATTTACATTTATGTATTTGGCAGACGCTTTTATCCAAAGTGACTTACAGTGCACTTATTACAGGGACAATCCCCCCGGAGCAACCTGGAGTTAAGTGCCTTGCTCAAGGACACAATGGTGGTGGCTGTGGGGCTCGAACCAGTGACCAGTCTATAGACAAACAGTCTATAATTTCACATGTATATCCCCAGGACATTGTGTATAGTATCATTACTGACAGCATGCATTGAATGCTTGTAATATTAATCAGAGCTTTTGGGCCCTGGAGAAGATTTGACATGCCTTGACATTTGTGCCTTTTTCCGTTGCTTAAAACATATTAATGGCTAAAGTCTGATGACACTGTATTCAGCACCAACTGGGCTAAAATTATATGTGAGCAACATGGTTGTACATGTATGTATTTTTGCAAAATTAACATTTATTCGTGGTTTTTGAAACCATTGAAATAAGGCCATATAACACACACTATACATTTGTCCACAAGACGTTTGAGAATTGGGTCTTGTAGCCTAGAGTTTTTGCTACAACATTATGTGAAAACCATCCTGATTACTCATTCATACAAAACAATATAGTAATTTAACTTTTGTAAGACACTTTTAGTGTCAGAAAGGTCATATGTGAGGAGGTGTGAATTAACATGAATACTGATTGTAATTCATACCTGAGGAGACAAAGACCCCTCCCCTGGGCCTATCAATAAGGAATGTGACAGAAAGAGAATGAATATAAGGAGACTTAATGATCAAAATCAAGTTTTATGTTAAAAGAAGTAATCAGAATGTAAATTTTCTTTACATAAAGACTTTACTTAATTTTAGACCTACACTGCCATTTAAAATAAGTCTCTTCTGCAGGATGCATTTATTTGAGAAGTCTCTTCTCAAGGATGCATTTATTTGATCCAAATACAGTAAAAACATTGATATTGTGAACTCTTTTTTTACAATTTAAAAGAACAGTTTTCATTTTGAATATATTGGAAAATGCAATTTGTAATCAAAGCTGTATTTTCAGCATCATTACTGCAGTCTTCAGTGTCACATGATCCTTCAGAAATCATTATAATATGCTGATTTTCTAATATTTGCATATTTACATCACATTTGACACATTTACACCTGAACACAAATTTGCAAGCACAAGCTTTATTGATGATAACGCATAAACATGAGTTAAAATATAATCTAAACATTCATATTATTTTTATAAAATATTACATATAATATTTATATCATACAGCATACAACTGAAATGCCTGCTTTAGCTGAAACAGCATTTAAATGTAACTAAAACTTGTCTATTAGGACATATTTCAAATTTCAATACTCTGAATTCTGGCTGGCAAGTCTGGAAACAGTCCCACTAGTAAAATATGTACATGTTAATATAAAATAGCATGTCAACTAATAAGTAAAACCTAAATGACTTACTCATCCAAAATTGTATCCTCGGCTGGATCAAGTCTCTTCGCTTGATCGATCGAGTCCCGCTCTTCTTCTGAGGAAAATGTTAACTCTTCATCACTATTCAGGAGTTTTCTCACCTGTGTATCATGTGATCTTCCTAATGCGCAGAAAAGTGAATGAACTTTATGTTTTTAAGGCACAGTCGGGCCGCTTAATATTCACATTGATCGCCTCAGCACATAACCGTATGAATCGCGCCCTCTGCACGTGGGTGTGATCATATTAGGGATAATTAGCTTAGCCAGGAGAAACTGTACATCGCTTTGTTTCATACAGATTATATTGCAGTAGAATATTTGTTTTAATATTGAATTATTTTATTTAAAAGTACATATTTTAAGCTTTCTTTAGACATATGTTTCATGTTTGTGTGATAAGTATTCACAGAATTTCAGTAAATTTTTGTGACGTGATTCAGATATATGCTTGTTTACACAGAGACTGCTGAAAGCTCACTCTTTTTATTTTCTATATTTTACAAAAGCACAAGGTTTTGTTGTTATTGTGAGTATACTCAAATAAAAGTAGACCCTTTATAGTCTCTAATGATGTCTTACACTTATCTGTATGCCCCAAAATGACGGAGAATTTGATGTTGTTTCCGCTGTAATGACAAAAAAATCCAGCAGGACAAGCTGGCATGTCCGTCGACCCAAGAGGGTTAAACTAACCCCAATCATGCAAATGAGTCAGCTTCCAAACAAAGGAACATTTCCCGCTTGGAAATTGCAACTTTCTCATTGGTCAAGCCAGACTCGAGAGGAGGGACCTCCAGCAGAAGTTAAAAGACACAAACTGCCTCTTTCTCCTCTCTCTTTCCTCTGACACTTTCCCCTGACTCTCTTTTGCTGTCACACATCACGGATCACAAGTTTTTCCCTTAAACTAATTTAAGCTCCGAATCAGTGCTTCAGTGTGAATTTTGTCTTTTTTAGACAAGCTTCCATTTCGAACATCACATCACTAGTTTCTAAGCACTGGGGCTTTATCACAATGTTCCAAATTTCAAAGCGCATTACATAGTTTAACATCTACATATTCCTAACTACAGTACAGAACATTTTTAATTCAAGTATTAGTGCATTTCGGTCTTTGCTCCATTAAAATAAAACACGTGATTGGGGAAGTTACATTTAGTAGCAGGTAAATAAGGTTTTGTTTACTCATCAGGTAAAATCCTGTGCCGGATTAGCTTTTTTACAGTATTCGAATTTCCACAGCTAATTGTTTCAATTCTGCTACAGTTCATTTTCTGTGTCTGCTGGTAAAAAAATAAGCTCCCTGTGTTAGTCTAAACACTTCAAAGCCACTTGAAGATGTGCGACAGCTCTGTGAATCACAAAAGGCTGTGTTTAATAAGTAAATATATAGTATGTGCAGCACCAGCACGTTAGTGAATGACGCTGCTCTGTTGACACAAACAGGCTGGTGAGGCACTTGTGACTATTTTTAGCCTTCACAGTGGTGCGCAATATTTGAGCGCTACTCAAGAACAGCATCTCAGATGTAGATGCTCAATAGTTCGGTTCACTTATAAAATGCATGTAGAACAGCACCGGAGGTGCATTTTACCAGAATTTGAATTAGAAGCAAATTAAACTACTGTGAACTTGCCTACAAACAGACCCATACAGGACTTATGCTACATTGATAAATTTTCTGGCAAAGATATTCCACAAACATTGTCCACCCTTTTTAGAGTGTTCACTTCATAATCAAACGTTTATCTTTCAAAAAAGGGTATTGCACAACAATGTTGCCCTTATTGTGGGGCTTTATGCTACACTGTTCATCTTTTAGGAAAGATATTCCACAAACAACGTCTGCCCTCGTCGGAGGACTCTTTATCAAACATTATTTTTTTTTCTTTCAATAAAGGGTAGTGCATATCGAAGGGCATATCAGATTATGTTGTTCATCCTCTGGCAAAGATATCACACAAGCAACGGTCACCCTCATCGGAGGTCTCATATAACCACTCTGATTGGAGGGCTCATTCCATATGATAATTGTCTTCAGCAAAGGGATCATACAACTATGTCGCTATGTCATCATAGGCCTCAAACAAAATGCTGTCCATCCTCTGACAGATATCACCAGCATACGCTAGCACGCTCTCCACTGCCACCAGTTAAGTCCCATCCTCCACGGGGGTAGGCTCCTTGCCCCCTGCATCCTTTGTACGGCAGGATCTGATGGTTCGAGTAGCAATAATTGGACCGCCAGACACGGGGTGTGCCAAAAGAGACATTACAATTTTGTGTTCACTATCATTTAATCAAATGAATGTCATTTCAACTTAACTTAAGTCTGTGAGTCTTCCTGTTACCGCCTGAACCCACACTGTAAAAAAAAAATTTGTTTATTCAACTCATTATATTTATTGCCGTTTTGTTTTACTTAATCAGATATGTTTTCTCACAATTTAAAAAGTAATCTGAACTGATTGAATGTAATTGTGAAAACATCCGTTTATTTAGCTGAATTTATTCAGTTTAGTTAGCTACACTTAAATTGGATGTAGTTATAACAACTTCCCTTTAGTTTACAGAACTTTAAAGCCTGCCGCTGTACAGTTAGCCAGGAATAATAGAGCTTTTGTGATAGACACTTTTCAAAATTTTACCTGCAAACCTTTGATTATCAGCCCAGATCCTGAGCCACTAAACCACACCACACACAAATACAAATTATTCACATATATTTGTGTAAACTTGTTCATTTAAATTGAATCAACTTAATATGTTTATAAAGCAAAATGTAGATAACATGTAAAATATTGTCAGATGCATTCTCATTCTTCACAAAACAAGCCAGACTGATCACACTGTGAATTCAGCAAAGTCACTCTGTGCTTAATTACATTCTAACCATTGCCCTAAGTGGCCAAAGCTGGATGTGTTTTTGAATTTATGGGCATGTGTGAGCTCTACTGTTCACAGAGCGGTGCCAAAATCAAGTTTCTATTTTATATATCATTTTAATAACTCAATGCCCTAACTCGAACCCCAACAATAAACCTAACATTGATTGGAGTAAAACCTAACATTGATTGGAGTTTGTGTGTTTGCAGTGGTAGGTAGTGGGTAGAGCCAGAGATCAGGAGGGGTAATTACTTTAGGCAGCAGTTTTCTAGCATTGGATGTGGATCGTGATCGGTCCTGTATAGTTTTTCAGCCTCATTACAACACAACATGCTGACACTGCACTGCCCACACCCGCTTCACCAGCAGCAAACCACAATGAAAAACTCTCAGTAATACACTTCCACAGGAGCCTATGGCTAATACGGAGAAGACTGAGCAAGCATATTGATGACAGTAGAATGGGGATAGAGTGATTAAATTGAACCGAGGTGGATATCTAAAGGTGTGCCTGTTGTCTGTGTTTTCACTCTGGGGTTGTTGAAATAAGGTGAAATAATTGGTTTGCAGTTGTGTTTTTGTTTTCTTTCTTTTTTTCAGAGGCCTGTTTGCTCAAGCAAAAGAGTTGCTAGGATTTAAGAGTGCTTGAATCCCAGATTTGATAGTTCATCACAATGAAAACGGTCATCTGGTCACCTTCCAGATGACTTTTGAACCCACCATAAATTTTTTTCATCAGTCCATAAGATTTATTCTAGAATATATATATATATATATATATATATATATATATATATATATATATATTAGAGCTGTCTATCGATAACATTTTTTAATCGAATTAATTACATGGTGTCCCGATTAATTAATCGCATATGCAAATATCTGCTTAGAAAGCCCCTCATATAACAATAATTCAATATATAATGATGAAATAATTATACATTAGTTATCTTTAAATATAAAAAATTATATATATATATATATATATATATATATATATATATATATATATATATATATATATAAATAAAATAAAACAATATTCAGATAATTAAAATGCATTACATTCTTCTAGCAGAAGAGTTAATCATTGATAAAACAATATAAAAGTGGCTTTAGAATACAATGTATTGTTTACTACCATAGTATTGATCATAAGTCAATAATTGGCATACAGTTCATGGCAATCCATTTCACAAGTGAATTTGTCAATCAGTTGGAGATTTATTATGAGGGCTTATTTAAGGACCCCCAATGTACACCTGCGTCAGACATTTTTTTTTTTTTAGAAACAAGCCAGGGGTATACATAGTACACAATACTACAGATATATTTTACAATAATGCCAAGACATTATATTCATTACAGTGTAATGGTTTTCAATGCTTTGGAGTTGTTGGAGGTACAAAGAGTATTTAAATAATATATAAAAAACGAATTCTCCAAAATACTACTGCACATTCCCAAAAATGGTGAGGGGCAGGGACACGAGGGAGAGATAACTTACTATTATTGTACTAGGTGAATAAATATTTATTTTATATTAGATGTATTTTTGCAGTGATGTTAAATGTTAATGACGTCACTCAGTTTGGCATAAGGTCTACGATACAATTTACTACAAACTCATTTTAACAGCTCAGACCTACTCAATGTAAATATAATGAAGTGAAAATAATAATCTAATCGTTAAAAAGCACATTTCCAAATAAGCACATCAATTCCATTATTAAAGACTAGAAAGATTAAGGAATACTCAAAGCCAAAGATATCAGAGCTGTCATGTTCCCCTTCTGTCGCTCTCTCCACGTTGTGTCAGAGAAGCGACACTAGGGGTCTCTCTTGAGCGCCGATATACACTTCTGATCGATGAAAAAAGGCCAATGAGAAGTTGGCAGCCGGTATTTGCATATTCCGCCCCTGGACATACGGGTATTTAAGCGGGGGAAATACGGGAGTTCATTCAGAAAATTTCTTCGGAGCCGATGGTTGTGTCTGCAATTGCTGCAAGTTACACACCAGTTCCTGTATTCCTCTGCTGCATGCTGTTGGATCTTACAGCGCATAACAGCGGCTTTCTCCTGTTTGCACGGCTGTGTATTCCTGCCCTTGGGCGCTTCGACAGCGCAGAATAAAGAACTCTCACGAGTTTTTTTCCTAAAAGAGTGATTTTATTTAAAAGAGTAATTTCCTCTAAAAGAGCAAAACACAGCGGCGTTGAACTTCCTTTTAAGGACGTGTCTTTATAAAGATGCCTTTCCGCCCCTGTGTTGTTCCTGGATGCGGTAGAGTGCTCTCCGCTTCAGACAGCCACAGGCGTTGTCTCGTGTGTCTGGGTAGTGATCACACCGAGGCTGCGTTTGTGGATTGTTCATGTTCTCACTGTGAGAACATGACCATGACAATGTTGCAGTTGTGGCTCGCTTACAACTGTAAGCAAGCCACTCCAGCCGCCCCCCGTGTTGCTCCTTCTTCCCACGGGATTGAGGACGATGCGGTTGGCGATGGAGGCGATTTGGGGATGGCAACGGGTGCAGCTGCGCCGGGTACGCCCCCTCGGACTACCTGCCCATTGACTCCCGTCCGTGCTCGAGGCAACAGCGACTCGCCTTACAGCCAGTCTGCCTATCCTCGAGAGACAGAAGCTGATGAGCTCACCGCTGCATCGGAGGGTGTGGTGTCTGACGCTGAGGACTAGCGTGGGCTTTGATTGGAACCCTCCATCCTCCCCACAGCCATCATGGCTGGATGACTGGTTCCTGGGGTCTTTGCGCCACTCACAGCCTTGCCCCACCCCAGTCCCGTTCTTCCCGGAAGTGCATGATGAGCTGATGTCTTCGTGGAGAGCACCCCTCTCCACTCGTCACACTGCCACCTGCTCATCCTGCTCAGCGACCAACCTCGCCCTGAGAGTGGTGAAGGTCACTGCGCAGGCGCTCGGGCAGGCGATGGCCACGCTCGTGGTCCAGGAGCGTCAACAATGGCTGAACATGGTCGAGATGCGTGAAGCAGAAAAGACTCGCTTCCTCAACGCCCCTGTCTCCCAGTTTGGCCTCTTCGGCGACACCGTCCAGCAGTTCTCCATGGTGAAGAAACAGACGGAGGCCATCTCTCACATCATGCCTCGCCACAAACCTGCCGCCACGGCCCATGCCCCGTCTGCTCGCTGAGGGCGTCCTCCCACGGCCAGGAAACCGTCTGCTCTGCCTCAACCCAGGCCCAGCTCTCAGCCCCAGCGTCGAGCAACCTGCGGGTAGCGCACGCCCCCTGTCTCACGGACCCCCTCGAGGACCCGGAAGGCTCCCAGGCGCTCCTGAGACAGCCCAACCAGAGTCCATGACGTTAGCTCCGGAGGTGGTAAGACCACTCCGTCCCCTCACCGCACTCAGGGGGGCGGGGCCGTCGGCCACCCAGTCCTGCCCCGACTCTGCTAGGCAGAACGTGGCAAGTCGTGCTCCCCCTCGTAAAAACTGGGGACAGGCTCGTCTCCCTCAGCAGCCCCCGAAGCAGGACCTCAGGGTCGTGTTTTTTAAAAGAAAGAAACCCTGACGGTCTTGTACCCAGCCTTGTGGGGGTGGTTCCTCTCGGGACGGGGCGCGTGTACCATCCACTCAGCCCTCCCGATACCCTCACGAAACCTTTTCACTCCCGCCGCCTTTGGTGTTTCAGGTGACAGAGGCTTCCAACAAAGAGTTGGGTGTACCGTTGCTTCCTGCCTTTATCCAGGACGCGGAACACTCAACATCCCCTCAACAGGAAGTGTCGAAATTGATACCCATCTCAGAGAATCTGGCAGCGTGGAAACTTCTGCCAGGCATTTCTATGTGTGTTCTGAACACAGTAGAAAGAGGCTACAGAATTCAATACGCTCGCCGCCCTCCGCGTTTCAGCGGCATGGTTCCCACTACCGTGAAACCGGAGCAGACACGTCTACTGTGGAAACAGCTGCAAAATATCTTGGTCAAAGGGGCCATGAACGTGTTCCCCTTCCAGAGAAAGAGTCAGGCTCTTACAGCAGATACTTCCTGTCCCCAAGAAGGGGGGGGGGTTGCGTCCGATTTTTGATCTTTGAGGCTTGAACCACTCGGTCAGGGTGTTCAAGTTCAAGGCGCTATCTGTCAAGACGGTCGTGTCTCAGATCCAACATTACGATTGGCTGATCATGGACGCATATTTCCATATTGGAATTCTGCCACAGCACAGGAAGTTTCTGAGGTTCGCTTTCGGGGACGAAGCCTTCCAGTACCGGGTTCTTCCATTCAGCCTAGCCCTATCACTCCGCACATTCACGAAATGCATGGATGCAGCACTGGCTCCTTCGCAACTCCGGGGCATACACACTCTGAATTACATAGACGACTGGCTGATCTTAGCGCAGCTCCAAGAAATGGTAGTTCAGCACAGGGATATTGTCTTAGCTCATCTGGTTTCTCCGGGTCTGAGACTCAACGTCAAAGAGCGTTCTCTCTCCCACCCGGGGAATCACCTATCTGGGGGTTATATGGAATTCGATCAAGATGCGGGCACAGTTGTCTCCCACTCGTATCACGTCCATTCAGAACACCCTGAGGAAACTCAGGCTTTGTCAAAGTTGCACTGTTCACTAGTATCAACAAATACTAGGTCTCATGGCGTCTGCGTCCACGGTGATCCCTTTGGGCCTGCTCCATATGAGACCATTTCAGCTGTGGCTAAAAGCCAGGGGATTTCATCAATGGGCCAGTCCCCTAGGGCTAATAAGGGGTACACGGCACGTGCTTCGTTCCCTTGCTATGTGTTTCAGATCCTGGTTTCTTACCTTGGGTCCCACTCTAGGTGCGTCTCGTCGTCGCAGGCTGATAATGATAGATGCCTCCCTGACGGGCTGGGTAGCGGTCTTAAGTGGTCATCCAGCTTAAGGGGATGGGAGGGTCGTCGGTTGTCACAGTTACTGTCTCGAGTTGATGGCGGTATTTCTGACCCTGAAATACTTCCTCCAGAGGCTACCATGTCTTGGTGCGGGTGGGCAATACAGCCGTTAGTCTCTTACATAAACCATCAAGGAGGTCCACGTTCAAGTCAGCTAAATTTCTGGCATGTTGGATTCTCCTTGGGGCCCAGGGCAAGCCCCTGTCACTTAGGGCAGTTTATATCCCTGGATGCCCGTATGTTGGAGCAGATTTACTGTCCAGACAGAAAATACCAACGGGTGAGTGGAAACTCCACCCCTAGGTAGTGGAAAAAATCTCGGTGAGATTTTACAGGGTAGAAGAGGACCTCTTCGCCTCTATGAGCAGCGCAATGTCTCCTCTACTCCCTGAGTCACCCAGCCCCCCTGGGTCTAGATGTGATGGCGTATACATGACCCTGAATGCGTCTATGCGTTTTCCCCAGTTTCTCTTCTCCCGGGAGTCTTGGCCAGAGTTCGCCAGCAAGGGTCTTGCCTCTTACTGATAGTGCCGCGCTGGCCGAACAGGGTATGGTTCTTGGAGCTAACATCTCTCCTCAACGGCTCGCCTTGGGCGATTCTGGACAGCAGGAACCTTCTGTCTCAGGCGCAGGGGACGATATTTCATCCGCGGCCCGAATTGTGGAAACTTCATGTTTGGCCCCTGAAGGGTACCAACTGAGGGACACAGGGCTGTGAGGTTATCGAGACCATTCTTAGTGCTAGGGCTCCCTGTACCAGAAGAATCTACACCAATAAATGGGGTGTTTTAGTTCTGGACTTTCTGTAGGAAAAACTGTCAGCATGCCTATGCCCCGCTACTCTCAGGGTTTATGTGGCCGGCATTTCGGCTTGCCACGCCTTGATGGACGGGTGCCTTTGGGGAGGCATCCTCTACTGGCTCGCTTCATTCGTGGAGCCATGCGACTGAGGCCTCCTGTTAGGACCAGAACTCCTTCATGGGACTTAGCAATAGTCCTGGAGGGTCTGGTTGTGACCCCCTTTTGAACCTCTAGTGTCAGTGTCTGACAGACTTCTGACTGTCAAGATGGTCTTTCTTATGGCGATTACCTCTCTTAAGAGGATTGGGGATCTACAGGCTCTGTCTGTTTTGCCAGTCTGTTTAGAATTTGCCCCAGGTATGGCCAAAGCTATTCTGCATCCTCATCCTGACTACCTTCCTAAGGTGCCTTTTTCGAAACTACGTTCTATCATTTTGGAAGCCCTCTAGATGCGTCTCGTCATCGCAGGCTGCTAACGACAGATGCCTCCCTGACGGGCTGGGTAGCGGTCTTAAGTGGTCATCCAGCTCAAGGGGATGGGAGGGTCGTCAGCTCGGTTGTCACAGTTACTGTCTTGAGTTGATGCCGGTATTTCTGGCCCTGAAATACTTCCTCCAGATGCTACCGTGTCTTGGTGCGGGTGGGCAATACAGCCGTAGTCTCTTACATAAGCCATCAAGGAGGTCCACATTCAAGTCAGCTAAATTTCTGGCACGTTGGATTCTCCTTGGGCCCCAGGGCAAGCCCCTGTCACTCAGGGCAGTTTATATCCCTGGATGCCTGTATGTGGGAGCAGATTTACTGTCCAGACAGAAAATACCAACGGGTATTTCAAGATGGTCTTTCTTATGGCAATTACCTCTCTTAAGAGGATTGGGGATCTACAGGCTCTGTCTGTTTTGCCGGTCTGTTTAGAATTTGCCCCAGGTATGGCCAAAGCTATTCTGCATCCTCATCCTGACTACCTTCCTAAGGTGCCTTTTTCAAAACTATGTCCTGTCGTTCTGGAAGCCTTCTGCTCCCCGCCGTTTTTAATGCCGGAGCAGGAAAGACTTCACAGACTCTGCCCAGTCCGTGCCTTTCAGACTTATGTCCACCGCACTAGCCAGTGGCATAAGTCAGGGCAATTATTTGTCTGCTATGGGGGCCACAACAGGGGGGCGGCTGCTACCAAGCAGACTATGTCACATTGGGTGAGGGATGCTATTGCCCTGGCCTTTGAGGCGTGTGGTCAAGCTTCGCCAGTAGGTGTCAGGGCTCACTCCACCAGAGGAGTCGCCTCCTCTAAAGCCTTGGCTAGAGGGGTCCCTCTGCCCCTCGGGATGTCCGCTGCCTGTAGGTGGCAGAGGAATCATGGCAGGGCAAGATTTGCTGGATCGGCTGCTTCTTGACTGCCGAGAACTGCTGGACAAAGTCTTCGACAGTGTCGCCGAACAGGCCGCCTTGAGAGATGGGGGCGTCAAGAAAGCGGACCTTGTCGGCGTCCCACATCTCTGCAAGGTTTGAGCCACAGGTGCCGCTCCTGGACCACCATAGTGGACATCGCCTGCCCGAGTGACAAGGCGAAGGGCATCAAACCCGGGTAAGGACTACCATCGTGCAGCTCTTTCAGAGCCTTGGCCAGTTGGATCTTCAGGATGTCCATTGCATGCAAGGCAGAGGCAGCGTGACCAGCAGTACTCTAAGCCTTGGCCGTCAAGGATGAAGTGAACATACATGCCCTGGACTTAGGATGATTCTTAGGTGGCGTTTTGCTGGCACAGATACACTGTAATCGCCTACTCCACCCTGAGAGCCTCCGTGTACCCCCTAGCTGCCCCACCATCGAAGGTAGTGAGAGCGGAAGGAACAATGAAACGGGACCGGGCAGTAGAAGGTACCTGCCACGACTTTGGTGGGAGCCCAGTTGAGTCCTCTGTGTCAGACTGCAAAGGCCAGCTCTCCGATGCTGTGATCTATACCTCATCCTCATTGCAAGCCCCAAGTAAGACATTAAGCCCACCCTGGGGTGAGCTGTCTGACTCATCCATGAAACGAGCATGCTGGGTAATTGGAGGACCATGGGGATTCACCCGGCAGAAATGCTCCCATTGAAGCCCCCAAATCACCCCCAATGCTAACCGCGCTGCCTTGTGCATGTAAGCAGAAGGACCAGGATGGGGAGCGGCTGGAGTGGCTTTTTCTCTATGAAAGAAAGAAAGCCGCAAATGCAACATTGCCGTGGTCATGTTTTCGCAGTGAGTACATGAGAACAGGAGACTAGTTCGCTAGTGCTTCTCTCTTTAGAGGAAGTACTCTTTTAGATGTGCAGCTGCTGAAGTGCCCATGGGCGTTCCCTGCACTTATCTGCACTTATCTGTTATCAGTAATTGCGCCGTATATCCAACAGCTTGTACACTTTTTAGAGGCGAATGGCATGCCAGTGGGAAGCTCTACACTGATCAGCTCAGAAGAACAAATCTGAATGAGTGGATGCAAGCCATCTCCTTTTATACCCATATGTCCGGGAAAGTGGCATGCATATTCCACTTGCCAATTCTCATTGACCTTATCAGAGGTGATTGGGGCTCCCGAGTTCGACCCCTAGTGTCACTACATCGACACAACGTAGAGTGAGTGACAGATAGGAAAAGAGAGTTACAAGAGACAATGGGCTTGTGACAACAAAAAACAGGCGAGAGCAATGGCCAACACGGAACGACAGCAAGAGAGAGAGAGGAGAGAGAGAAAAAGAAACTCACTCACCGGTTCTCTGATGCATGGTCACTCCTCCACCCTTTCAGATGGATGACAGCCTCTCCTCCCCGGGTGGACCGGAGTCAAACCTCTGACCCCCAGCAGACAGAACGCCCCTCCGTGATTCTGGCAGCCCGTGGGGACACTCCTCCACCCCTGGCAGAGGCCTTACCACTCCAGGCGGTCGGGGAGTCAATTCCCTCTTCCCCTCACGAATGGCGGTCTTTCCTCGATCCCTCCACATTTTCTGCCGGCCGGCAGGGCATTCCAACAACCCTGGCTGCAGCTCCACAGCTCCAGGCAGTCGGGGAGTCAAGTACCTCCTCGTCTCGCGGACGACAGCTGTTCCCTGCATCTGGGTGGTCGGGCTACTCCGTCCCCCTGCATATGTCGTGGAGGCTGGGCTATTCAAAAGACTCTATATCAGTATATTCTATGTCGCAAGGGGGTTAATTCCAAAACAAGTAATTTTTTGCAGGGCGGAAACAACAAATGCTCTTTCTGGGCTGGAGAGGCATTTATTTTTTTTATTTTTACAGTAAGTAAAAATTTAAACAGTAAGTAAAATTTACAGTATGTTTTTTATAGTACAATGATCTCTTATATGTCAAAATATCAAGAAAAACTTTTTGTATTTGTACTGACAGATCAAGAGGCACTAATCTGCACACCTGCCCCTTAGAGCAAGGAGAAAGAGAGTTGAATGGTTACCCATACATCATTATGTCATCAGACAGGGTTGTCCAGTGAGCCTGTGGGATTAAGCTTACTGTGTTGTCATGTCCAGATCTGTGCCAGAAATCTATTTGGTTCCTATTGATCTGAACTGTATTTGTTTTTAAATTTTCAAACCTTGTTGCCTCCACTTTAAAACAGATTTGCTCATTTATGACTTTATTTTTGAAAGCCCATAAAATGTCTCTTTGGAGTTTACCTTCTACTGTATCTTATTGTTCCTTCTGAATGAATACAGATCCACAACTATTCCCTGAGCCCCAGAGTGTTGATCTAGTTTATGAAGAGATCCCTTATCTTTTGTGTGTGCTCAACAGATGTTGAGTACTTGGAAATATTTCTGTCATATGAGAGTCAGCAAAGTGCTGTCAGAAGAAGACAAGATTGTGGAGACCCAATACTCTGTGGGGATCACGCGGCATCCCACAAGTTATTTGCAGCAGGTGAGCTGACTGTAGGAGGGCGGCAGGCTGACAGATGGGTCGCTGAACCTCTGGAGAGCATGTCCAACTGTTTAATTGGGACTCACCGGCTTACAGGCTACAAAAACTGCCAACTTTCAAAGACATTGCTACTGCAGTTCAGAGATGCTAGTGAGCTTGCCACTGGCCTGGGGCAAATGCAAAAACAAGAACTGTCATTTTGGTCTCTTGAGGACTGATTATGTATGTGTCATTAAAAAAGAGCACTCACTCTTCATTATCCATCCTCGTTTTTGTTATCTGGGTGCAGAAAGCAGTTGGTTTGCATCAGTGTAAGGTTCAACAGGGCCATGATGCAATCTTGAGACAATGCTTACCTCCCAAAACCTATTGTGCTGAAGTTCTCAAGTTTACACCTGTTCTCTGTGTGTTCACCATGCTGTGTTGTAAGCACACTGTATAAAAGATGCTGAATAGGCATGCACAGTATATTATCTACTGTATCATTATGTCCATACTCAAGCAAGATTTCTAATATCTCCTGGATTTGTATAGTTTTGTTTTTTCCACAATCAATGCGGGTGCTGTAAATGTCTTTTCTTTGTGCATTCTCTTTATTCCATCCTAGTCTTGTAGAATGAATGTTACTCTATATACATTTTTGCAAGACTTGCAAGAATATATTCAAGACTTGTACATGCCGCTTTCCAAGTTTTTCTGCAGTTTCCTGGTGAAATGAACACTAGAGGCACTACATCAACTGTGTGGTTTATTTTTTGTCACACAAATCACGAGTTCAATTGCTGATTTTGTCTTTATAAAAAAATCTGTTTCACTTCACCACCCACAGACGTGGCTGTGGCTCAAGTGGTAGAGCGGGTTGGCCATTAATCGCAGGGTTGGCAATTCGATCCCTGGCCCACATGACTCCACATGCCGAAGTGTCCTTGTGCAAGGCACTGAAACCCAAATTGCTCCCAATGGCAGGCTAGCGGCTTGCATGGCAGCTCTGTCGTCATTTATGTTTGAATGAAACCCCTTTTAAAGCATGATTTGAAAAACAAAACATTTTACCACCTACATATACATACTTATTCCAGTATTGTTGTCTTGCTGGTAGCTCACCTGATAGAGCATTGGACTTTGGACTCGATGGTCGCAAATAAAATCCAGCCAGAGACACAGGAAATTGACTTAGAAGTGACACCAAATTATGTGGTTGCTTCAGTTAATCTGTTTTCTTTTTTTTCATTTGCATTTTAAAACACTATTGGTTAGGTGTTGATTAAGGTTAGGATATCTGTTTTTTTAAACTCTCTGTATAGGGAACATAAGGGAAAGGAGGAGGCGAGAACCGGCTTGACAATATAAATAATAGTTTTAATGATAAACCTAAACAAAAGACACAAACACACATGACGGACATGTCCGTAAACGATCTTTCTCTCACGCAGTCAGCCTTTATCCCTCTCGGAGGCTTGATTAGCCTGATAAGGGACCGGGTTTGTAGAATCACGACCTGGCCCACCCTCCGCCCTGCCACATACCTCCCTCATTCTCTCAGGCTGGGGAGCCCCCGGCATGATGTACCCCCCCCCCCACCCCCCTCTTTCCCTAGGAACTTCCTGTAACAGTGTAGTACCCCCCCCCCCCACCCACACAAAAAAAAAACTGTAAAATTTAAAAGAGAAGGAAATAGGCCAACAAAGAGCAGCAGTGAGAGAGAGAGAGAGAGAGAGAGGAGAGAGAGATGAAAAAACAAAAAAAAGCTTTCTTGCCGGTTCTCTAATACACCGTCGCATGGTCCTCGATCACTCCTCCACCATCTCAGGTGGATGCCAGCCGCTCCTTCCCGGATGGACCGGAGTCAGACCCACGAACCCCGGTGGACAAAATGCCACTCCAAATTCCCTCCGACTCGTGGGGACACCACTCCGCTCCTGGCAGCGGCCCTACCGCTCCTGTCACTTCCCTCCTCCACTCGCAGACAGCGGCCTTCTTTAGACCCCTCCGTGTTTCTGGGGGATGGCAGGGCTCTCCTCCGCCCCTGGCAGCGGCTCCATCGCTCCTGGTGGTCGTGGAGTCCAGTTCCCACTCTCCTTGCGGACGGCGGCCATTCACTACATCCGGGCGGTCGGTCTACTCCATCCCCTGGCGGATGGCAGCGGCGCTCCCCCGGGTGGACGGCAGTGTCGAGGACTCCGCAACGGGCATCCCTCCGCCTTCCCGGATTTCGACACCAGTGTAAAGGGAACATAAGGGAAAGGAGGAGGAGAGAACCGGTTTGACAATATAAATAATAGTTTTAATGATAAACTTAAACAAAAGACACAAACACACATGACGGACATTCCCGTAAACGATCTCTCTCTCCCGCACCATCTTCCGCAGTCGGCCTTTATCCCTCTCGGAGGCTCGATTAGCCTGATAAGGGACCATGTGTGTAGAATCACGACCCGGCCCCGCCCTCCGCCCTGCCACACTCTCATTTATCTTTTAGACACTATTGGTTAGGTTTATGGTAGGGAGGAATGTTGTAGCCTAATTCTTAAAATGTCCATTTAAAATTTACCTTACAAACCTTGTCTTATTAAAACCTAATTTCACTTGCTTTTTGCACACTCCGCTGGACATTTCACTTAAAAACTGCAGAGGAACGTGCCTACTGAAGCTCGTAATTTCAGTTTTGCAAAAACGTTGCAATGCTCACATAAATTTCATGAGACCAGGCTGCTTTTTTCTATTCTCCTGTCAAGTTAAATATATATGCAGGTAAATACAGTACCTCTTCCATTGCTCTCGTTTTGCTGACTGACTTGATAATGAAGCCATTCATCTGAGAATATGAGTGTGTATTTAAGGTATATGCACCATAGAGATTTACTCCTAACTGCTATATTTAGCCATCCTTGTGGTGCTTGCAATATTAAATTTGTCTGGCTCTGTAATGGTTTATTTCCACAAATAAACATTTTAATTTCAGACAGTTATGGCGCCTCAAAAACTTATTCACAACTATGATTTTATATTTAGTAATGTGTATTGATTCTTCTTTGTGTCATAAACACTAATTGTGGACTGATGTTTTTTTTGTTTTTTTTTGCCAGTGCTAATTTGGCTGATATAATGTTAGAAAGAAATAGCTAACAGTAAATGAACATTTATGTTTTCATATTTTACAAACAAAATCAGTAAAAAAGAAAAAAAAAAGATTTTAGTTTGAGAAAGTAAATAGGAACAACAACTTTAATTTTCAGATCAGGATGGTTTTCACATAATTTTGTAGCAAAAAATCTAGGCTACAAGATCCAGTTCTCAAAAGTCTTGTGGACAAATGTTTATTATGTGTTATATGGCCTTATTTCAGTGACTTAAAATGTTAGTTTTTTCAAAAACTACGCATAAACGTTATTTTCTCAAAAATATAAACCTGTACATACATGTTGCTCACATATTAATGTAGCCCAGTTTGTGATGAATACAGTGTTAACATACTGTTATGATCCCTGGTTGTCTGCCCCGTGTTTTCCGTGTCACCGTCACCATGTTTCCCAGTCCTCATCATTGTGTCATTGTTCGCACCTGTTTGTCGTTTGTTATCATCATGTCTATGTGCATTTAAACCCCACTGTTCCTCCGTTCCCTTGTTGTTCGTTGTTCTGACTGTTTTGATGTTTTGCCCATGTACCGATGTCTACTCTGTCTCCTGTCCCAGCCGTGTTCATCCTGCCGTGTTTTCCTAGTTCATGTGCCCTTGAATGTTTTCGTGATTTAGTTTCTGTTTACCCATCGTGGTAGTTTCCTTTGTTCCTGTCTGTTTATTTTCACCTTTGTTCAATAAACCCGCATTTAGATCCCACTCATTGTCTGCCCTCGTCTGCACTTATAACAGAACGAACGACCCACAATGGATCTAGCAGTTCTTCAGGCGAACTGTCGACTATTGAATTTGAGGCAAGGAAGCCGTCCGGTGGAGGATCATGTCAGAGACTTTCTGGAGTTAGTGAGTGCCACCGACTTCCCTGACTCCTTCCTGGTGGTTTTCTTCCGGGATAACCTGACCAGGTTGCCACCGGCGACGCGCGGCTGAACGCTCCGCGATTTTGTGGAGGAGACGCTTCTGGCATGCTGCTCGCCATTCACTGTGGGTGTTGTTGAGGAGGATCCTGCCTCTCCCCCCACAGTGGTGACCCTCCATGGCTCATCCTGTTTCGCCTGCCCCACCTGCCAGCAAGCCAACCCCCACGCCTGCCTTGATCAACGAGCCAGCGCTGCCAACTTCATCCGCCCGGAGGAGGAGGAGGAGAAGAAAGGCTTCCGCTCCCCAGATTACACCTGCCACGGTCTGCGAGCCAGAGCACACGCCTGCCACGGTCTGCGAGCCAGCGCCTGCAGCCCCTACCGTCAGCGAGCCAGAGCCTGCAGCCTCGACCGTCCCTGAGCCAGCGCCTGCAGCCTCGACCGTCCCTGAGCCAGCGCCTGCAGCCTCAAACGTCAATGAGCCAGCGCCTGTAGGCTCGTACGTCAGTGAGCCAGCGCCTGCAGTCTCGACCGTCCCAGAGCCAGCGCCTGTAGCCTCGACCGTCCCAGAGCCAGCGCCTGTAGCCTCGACCGTCCCAGAGCCAGCGCCTGTAGCCTCGACCATCTCAGAGCCAGCGCCCTTTAGCCTCGACCGTCTCAGATCCAGCGCCAGTAGCCTTGACGGTCCCAGAGCCAACGCCAGTAGCCTCGACCGTCCCAGAGTCAGCGCCTGTAGCCATGACTGTCCAAGAGCCAGCGCATCCCGAGCCTTCCAGGGCTCTGCCTCTCGAGCCACCCAGGGCTCCGCCTCTCGAGCCACCCAGGGCTCCGCCTCTTGAGCCTCACAGGGCTCTGCCTCTCAAGCCACCCGAGCCTCCCAGGGTTCCGCCTCTCGAGCCACCCAGGGCTCCACCTCTCGAGCCACCCAGGGCTCCGCCTCTCGAGCCACCCAGGGCTCCGTCTCTCGAGCCTCCCAGGGCTCTGCCTCTCGAGCCACCCAGGGCTCCATCTCTCGAGCCTCCCAGGACTCCGTCTCTTGAGCCTCCCAGGGCTCTGCCTCTCGAGCCTCCCAGGGCTCGTCTGCACTCATAACACATAAATTAGCCATTAATATGTTTTTAATCAACTGAAAAAAGCACAAATGTCAAGGCATGTCAAAACTTCTCCGGGGCCCAAAATACCCTCAGACCCCAGAGGGTTAAGTGTGATAAAAAGTGCTTCATAAGCTGTCCGGAGACATGTGTAGAGAGGGCAGAACTTAATGAAATGTGAAATGTTAATTTGGGGAAGGCAATAGGTGATCATTATTAAAGTACAGGAGAAGTAAATATGTGAAGATATATATTATTTTTATTTGGACAGCACATCTGCGCTGCTTTGCAGTGCCGTGAGAGGTTTAGTTGTTCTGCCTAAAGACTCAGTACATTGTGCTCAGCTGGATGAGTAGATGACAAGCATAATGAATTATGACTGGACACCACTGATTATGAATTAAGAAGTGTAAGCCAGAGGGAATATCCTACTATTTAATACCTTGTACTTGAACAGTAGGTGCAAACGTGCGATACAGCCTCAGACCTTATCAGTATATTGGTATGAATTTTTTGCAGCATTATAAGAGCGGTATGTCTTTCAAGCTTATAATGCTTGTCATGCATGACTGACCCTAGATGATACATTTTGATTTATGCAAATTTAATGTATGTCTTACCGAAATGACAGACAGGAGTTTGCTGACTGTGCAAATAAAGTCATCATATCAACAGGATATTATGACATAACGGGTTGTTTAAAAATGCCAAAGCATGCAAAATACAGCCTTACGTCTAATTACTGCATGCCTGCTGATACATTTTAAATATAGACTGAAACCATTTGTGGAAGGAAGCTTCCATAATAGTCGGTCTGATATTACTATGTGAGGGTCCAAACAGTATGTCTCTGTAAGACGCCTAGCAGCAAGGGTTTCTGCAAGGGAAGACTCTAGATTGTCCCTGAAAATGTGAAATAGAAGCTGCATCTAAAATAGTGGTTCTTAACCAGGGGTGGTGACACACTAAGGGGCCTCTGCACACTTCCAAGGGGCCTCAAGATCTTTAAATGATTTAGATAAAGAAGATTTTTTGGATTTAAATATTTATTACATTATATAACTTAATGAAATTGCTCAAATTAATTAATACTTCATTTTAATGAAGAACGCACAGTTGTAATCATTCTGAAGTACAAATTATAATTATAATTAATAGATTGACTCTATTGTCAATTGTAGTTTCTTTAATTAAAACCTGAAAACAGGCTTTGTCATCATTGCAGTAGAAATAGAGGGATAACTTCTAATAATGAAAGGTACCCTACATGGAAGGCCTTGAAATATTTTCTCTGACAGTGGGGGGCCTTGAAGTCAAATGGTGGAGAACCATTGATCAAAATAAATTCAGGTACATTTTTAAAACAGATTAATGGTAATCCATGGACATGCATGCATTTATACATCAATTACGTTGCAACAACTGAGATGGCCATTATGCTTTAAAATATAAAATAAAATATGCTTATATGTGAGATTAAAGCTGCTCTGAATCTGCCATCATTTATGCAAAACCAGCATACAAAACTTACTTCTGAGTTTGTAGAGTGGGGAGATTTATGCAGCGTTCGGAATGGCACACCACCCCCACTAATCTCCGCTCCACCACATGTGTCAATGGCACTAGATGAGAAGTATAGTAGTATCTATTCCAAACCCAGCCCTGGTTCAATGTAGCACTGTGTTCAAGCTAGACAGATAACTTCTGCTTAAATACTATTCTAAAGTGTTTTTTAGAAAATATATACAAGCAATTCTGTTCACTTAAACTGAATTGTGCAGGTACAGAGGAAGATTAACACAGCTACAGTATGTAAAAATACCTTTAAGAGCTTGAATTCTCTTCTAGAAAAAAAACGAACATACATTTTATCTCGTTACATGCTAAAATATCCTATGAATGATGGTGGTATGCTACTGCAGAAGGAATCATACAGCGATCAGCCTAAGGACCGCCACGGTCCCTGCAGGTGATGCAGAAGATCTTTTATATACTCTTTGATGACATAGCCGAAGAAAGATTTTTATCTCCTCTCTAGCTTAGCGCCCATAATTGACGGTAGACTGCTGCGTTAGCTGAATTAGTAGGCTCCATTTATAAGGGATCTGGCGATAGCTACCTGTAATAACATTCTAAATTAATTCTGTCTTGCTAGACTATGAGGTCTTTCGATAACATAAACACTTCGTCAGCTCAGTTTATATGTTGCATTTAATGGCAGCATGGGCAGATCGGCATCATCGTTGAGATGTTAACACTCATTCTAGTAGACTCGGGCATGCAAAGAAGATGACGTTTCCTTCTGTGTATTTGCAGATAGGGATTCCAGGATCTCATACAATACTCGATCTTCTGGGAAAAGGGACCTTCTGGGTCTGAAGCTCGAGATGAGGCATGGAGGTGGGAAAACAATGAGAAAATAGTGAAAATAATGACTGCAGGAGTCTTGAGAAACACTATGTGTTAGCATGCTGCTGCAGCCATGCCCCTATGATAGGTAGGGAGATTATATAATTTGATGAGGAAAAAGGGGTTCAGATTGGTTAATGTAGCAAGGTGTGCCGGGGTGACCTATCAGCCTGCGCCACAGAGTTTCCTAACTGAACTTAATTTGTAATTTCAGAAATGTTCATAAAAGCAGCTTAACCCAAATGTACCTTGCTGCAATGTGATTTTAAACCTTAAGTATGCTCAGTGCCACATTATAGTACACAATGGGCATAATTATCTCAAACCAAAACTGCAGTTTCTGCTTTCCCACATTTGTATTCCACGCATTTCTCACCTCATCAATGATAGCTAAAGGTGAGAGTGAAATTGTGTGGTCTTTCTGCTCCCTCCTATGACCCAGCGGTGTCCCAGAGCAGCCATGTTATAAGATTTGCTCCTCAGGTTTCTTTGCAGGCTAATGATTTAGACGTTCGCTATCACTGTATAAGAGAGAGACACAACTCAGCTTGTCAGTATAAATGGCACCTGATGTGTTGAGTGATGGAAATGCACGGACATTCATTACATTTAATGCACTCGCTCTCTCTCACGGCTACAGATTGTTCACTCTTGCCTTATTAACTGCAGGTGGAAAGGAAGGTGAAGCGGCTTAAAAGAAATGGCACAGGGCTTATTTTTTTTTACAGTGGTGGTGCAGAGTTAGTTAAGTATAGTGTACTTGTCTGTCAGTCTCAGCTTGAGTTCTGGAGAGATGTAGAAGTACAGCAGTTTAAGAGAGTATGTTGAAAAGGAGGTTATAGTCATGTTGCAAAAAAAAAGTATGATTTTTTTTTTCAAACTCTAAAGGAGTAATTTACTGTAGCAGTAAATTACTCCTAAAAGCTCTAAAGGCTCTAAAGACTGCAACTAATGTTTTCGATGTTGAAATATGTTTTTTTCCTAATATGCAGATAGAAACAACTGTAAGCAAGCCATTCGTAGGTTGATTTTCTTGAAAAGTGTAAGCTGTGTGGTGCTATAAAACCATCGCTCTATTTGTTTGAGCAACTGTCAACCCTGACACTGCAACATGGCTCAACCAATTTAGTGAGTTTGGGATTGTACTGTCTATATTTGGTGTTTATTTTTGCAGTTCCATTTGCTGACACTAGTGTTGCAGCAATTACACGCTTAACCTTTAAACTCACCCTTTTTATTTATTTATTTGTATTTATATATATTATTTTCTGACTAAATGAATAAATAAGGAGATGTACATTTTCCTTTCTCTACATAGGTCTTAGACAGATATCTTTTTGAACAGACTTTTATTTTTTTTATTTTTTTGGCAGTATTTAGTCAGAGAGAGCTCTTTTAATTGTTTATTTTCAATTCAAAGAGCTCTCCAAGAGTAGGCAGAAACTTTATCCATTATCTATTAATAAATCTTTTAAGGACATCACTTATTCAATTAATTGTGTAAAGTCTACACAAGGCATTTTGTCTGGCGCATCATGTTGGCAATCAGAAGCTACCGACTTCCAAAGTCAACTTACAGTATAAAGCATAATAAATGCTGGGCAGTCATATGAATGGATCCTCAAATGTTATTTAGGTATAGCATCACCCAGCACCAGCTTGAACAACATATAAAAGATGGCACAGGCCATCATCCATATCATGTCCTTGCCTGCAGCAATGGTGTTAGCAGTTTCCCTTTCCACAATCCACATATTCATGGAATACTCGCAAGGTGACATAGGAAATACTAACATGTTTACATCTGAGAGGGCATCTGAGAGGGTGTGACCCACAGGGAATTACTATCTGGCACCTTTCAAACTCACTTGAATGTGTGCCAGCCATTATTAAATAGAGCGCTGCACAATTTTATAATGCATATAGAAGGATAGTGGTAAGGGTGGGATACAAATTAATTTTAGGCCAGCTCTGTCTGTTTTTTGGTGTGTGAGTGTACTTTTCTGATTCTACTACTGAAGAGCACATCTAAAGGGTCAGCATTTTCTGTGAGTGGAACAGCTTAGACAAAGAGGAGATTATTGCAGGAGATAATGGTAAATTAAATTAATTTGTGTATTCTGACCACAGTTTGTTTGTGTTTGTTTTCTTCTGTTTACAATAAAAGCTGCAA